>NC_043717.1:49354895-49369921 GCF_006229205.1 Suricata suricatta
TCCTATAGCAGTACCACACTGTTTTAACTACTGTAAGTTAAGATGTCATTTTTCTAAATGTTTTTATTTATTTATGAGAGACAGAGAGAGACAGCACGAGCAGGTGAGGGTCAGAGAAAGAGAGAGGGAGACACAGAATCTGAAGCAGGCTCCAGGCTCTGAGCTAGCTGTCATCACAGAGCCCTATGTGGGGCTTGAACCCACAAACTGTGAGATCATGACCTGAGCTGAAGCCAGAAGCCGGACACTTAACCGACTGAGCCACCCAGGTGCCCCAAGATGTCATTTTTATCTCTGATAAAATTAATCTCCCCTAACCATTTCCCTTTTCCAAACTGACAAAACTAATCTCCCCTAACTCCTCCCCTTTTCCAAACTCTCTGGATTTTCATTCTTGCTTGTTTTCACATATGAATTTTATATCCAGCTTAACAAAATAAATGCACCTTTACTTGAACTGAGTTTAATTTATCCTACTATTTACTTAAGTGATTAATATATTTTATATTATTTTTTCATTTAAGAATATGCTATGTTTTTCTATTACTTGAAGTCTTCTTTTATGTTCCTCAATAATATTTATTTTTTCATTCATGTAGAACTTGCAGATTGTTTATTAAATTTATTTTTATATTTCTTCTCTTTTCTGGGAAGATTTCTGGAAAGATGTCAACTAAAAGAATCCTGTACTCACCTCATCCCATGAACACACCTAGTCAGCGACCACATCACAGCAACTAACCCAGAAAATGACCCGAAGACTGGCAGAACAGACTTTCCACAGTTAATTATAGAAAGGAGGCCACATCAAAAAGGATAATGGGAGGGAGACATGCAGTTAAGAACCAAACTCCCAGCAAGACTAACCACAAATGAGAGGGACCCCAGAAACACAGCAAAAGGAACAGACCCTACACCAGTCACTCCAGACATGGGTGACCTGCAGTGAAAAGACAAATCCCAATAACATTTGGCTTTGGAAACCATCAGGGCTTAACTTACAATCAGTGGGGCTTAACTCCTAGTCCTTTAAACTCTGGCAAAGCTAGAGGGTGATAGGAAACAGTCCCCCCTCCATCCCGCCCTTAAGGAGCCGGCATAACAACAACCCAGCTGAGATACAGCATAGAGCAACAGTTGGAAAAGTGCCTGGGGTATACATGAAATAAATTTACTTACTAATCTCAGAACATGTCTTTGAAGGGCAGGGATCTTCAGGAGACTTCAAGAATGAAAGAGCTAATAGTACCATTTATCACCACCCTCTCTACCAGCCTAGATGGCTGGACACTTGCAGGAACCAGCACTAACACCCAAAACCTAACTTAACTCACACCCCCTACTCCACCTCCAGGTTTTCCTCCAGATCCACCAGTCCAACCCACCACACTCAGCAAGAGTCTCTCTAAAGTGGTTCCATGTTTCATACTGTAAACAGTCCCAGCAAGGACTGAAGCCACTCCAACGTGACTCCTGCTTTGGGAAGAAGGGAAGATCATCACATACACCAGATCGACTGCAGCCCCAGCAGACAGATTGGGGGCAGATATCTAATCTGACTGCTGGCCCCATCCTCCAACAAAATCCTTTCAGGGGAGAAGGCAGGGAAAGCACCTTGCAAACCAGTGCTACTGCAGCCCCAACAAACAGACTGGAGACAGGCATCTGGTTGGACTGCAGGACCCATCCACCAACAAAAGCATCTCAGAAAACAACACAGGGAGAATACCCTGCAGTTTAGTGGTACTGCAGCCCTGGCAAACAGGATGACAACAGATATCTGATCTAACTGCTGATACTGCCCAACTAAAAGCCCATGGCAGCTGTCGACTGGCTCCTTAACAACCCAGGGACCAATCCCTGGCCACAACATGCAAAGTGGGCTACTGCAGCCAACTGAACTGAAGGCAAACACAGTCAGCCACAAAAGCAGGGCATACACAGGGGTACCCTGGATGGCTCAGTCAGTTACGCATCTGACTCCTGATTTCAGCTCAGGTCATGATCTCATGGTTGTGGGAATGAGCCTCGCATTAGGCTCCATTCTGTGCAAGGAGCCTGCTTCAGATTCTCTTCCTCTGCTTCTGCCCCTCCCCTGCTTGCTCACTCTCGCTCGCTCTCTCTCTCTCTCTCTCTCTCTCTATAAAAAGAAAAGTAGGGCACATACAATATACAAAGGAGACACCCCTGAAGTGCCTAGTTCTGGTAAACAGGGAACATTGTGCTGCAGGATGACTTCTTCCTAAGGCCACTATTTTCAATATCAGGAGATTTTGCTGATTTTCCTAATAGACATAAACAAATGCAGAGGGTTAGACAAAATAAGAGGCAGAATAATGTGTACAAAGTAATAGAACAGAGGAAAGCAACAACATAAAAAGAGCTAAATGGAGATAAGCAATATGCCTGATTAATAATTCCAATTATAGGCCATAAAGACGCTCACTGGACTTGAGAAAAGAGTGGAGAATCTCAGTAAAACCTTCAAAAAAGAGACAGAACATTTAAAAAGAACCAATCAGAGATGAAGAACCCAATACCTAAAATTAAAAATATATTATATTGAATTAATAATTTAGAAAAGGCAAGTGAATGGATCAGCCATCTGAAAGAGTAATGAAAAGTAACCAAGCCAAATATCAAAGGGGGAAAAAGAGTTATAAAACATGAGAATAAGTTAAGAGAACTCAGTAACATCATCAAACAGTAACATTCACATTACAGGGGATTCCAGAAGAAAACAATAGAGAAATGTGGGCAAAGGTAGAAAATTTATTTGAAGAAATAATATCTTAAAACCTCCTTAATCTAGGGAAGGAAACAGACATCCAGATCCAGGAGGTACAGGGAGACAACCCCAAACTATGAACCCGAGAAGGTACACCAAGACACATAATAATTAAAGTGATGAAAAGTAGTGATACAGAGAGAATTTTTTTTAAATTTTTTATGTTTATTTATTCTTCGGAAAGAGAGAGAGATACAAAGACAGAATGGGAGTGGGGGAGGGGCAGAAAGCAAGGGAGACGCAGAATCCAAAGCAGGCTCCAGGCTCTGAGCTGTCAGCATAGAGCCCGACGCGGGGCTTGAACTCACAAGCTGAAGTTGGACACTTACCAACTGAGCCACCCAGGCGCCCCTAGAGAGATAATTCTAATAGCAGCAAGAGAAAAGAAAACAGTTACTTACAAGAGAAATCCCATCAGGCTATAAGCAGATTTTTCGGGAGAAACTTAGGTGACGAGAAAGGTGTTACATGATATATTCAAAGTGCAGAAAGGAAAAAACCTAAAACCAAGTATACTCTTTCCAGCAAGGCTTTCATTTAGAATAGAAGGAGATATAAAGAGTTTCCCAAACAAATAAAAGCTAAAGGAGGTTGTCACCACTAAACCAGCTCTGTAAGAAATGTTAAAGATGATTCTTTGAGTGGAAAGAGACCGTAAATAGGAGTTCTGGGAGCCGCATCAGCCTTGCTGGATGACAGAGTCACAGTGAGGAAATGGCAAACATTTGCACAGCTCCTGCCATGAGAGATGAAACTGGTATCTCCTTCTGCTACTACTGCTCATGTGAAATTAAGCCTGTTGCCATTAATCAGGCCTTACAGCATTCCAAATCAGATTGATATTCCCCACACAGCTACCCCATAAGAAAAAACATTTTCCTGTCCCTGCATAAGAGATTTTGGATCAAACACTATAAATATTTGACAAAAGGCTCTTCTAATGAGCCTTGCAGACCCAAAACATAGACTTGAAGGGGTTAAAAACACAAAAATATCATTTAAGTCTGGCCCAGAAAAAAAGGAGCCTAATTTGGAGATAAGAAATAAAAACAAGGTCAAAAACATAGTCCATTTGAGTCTGGTCCAAAGAAAATTGGAGCCTAAATTGGAATTTAGAAGTAGAAGACAATGTCAAAACATGATCCCCTCCTAAAGTCTACCTTCAACAAATTTCTTCCCTTATACTGACTTCAGTTATGAGGATGGATAAGAATGTGGGAAACCCAGGCCCAAGGCCAACACACATAGGGCCCCCATTGGGCCTACAACAAAAAAAGGGGTCTTCTCAAGCAATTTGTTAATAAACATTTTTTTCCTCTTTTCTTTTTTTCTCTTATAATTTATAAGCCAATCGCAATAACTCTTAGCCTAACTATATACAACTTAACCTATATTTTAATCTTAGCTTTACTAACTTTAATAATATGTATGTTAATCCTGTCTTCTACTAAAAACATCCTGTGATATTCTTGGTTATAAAATTTACTCAGTTTCACTGTAAGAACATTATATGATTTGGTTGTAACTTGTTAATTAAAAAACAAAGTCATAAATATTGGCCAATAACCAACCTGTACAAAACAAGATAGGTTTGTTACTTTGTTAATCTGGGAAACTGGCACCAAGAATGAATGGGATGGTTCTAAAAAATACTTCTGTAAAACTTGTTTCTGTACATGTTCGAAGATTAAAGCATCTTATCACTAAGAATTAGTCAGTGTAAACAATTCCTATTTTCTGATGTCATGTTATTACTTGATCAATAAATAAAAGACACCAAAGCAGACAAAGCCGAGAGGCCTGCTTGGTGATCAAGAAAGGAACTTGTGGCTCTCTCATCACTCTCTCGTGCTGACACTGTTCATCCTTTCAGGGACCCCTGGACCTGCTGGAGCTGGACTCTGGCATAGGATTAAGAAAATTAGGAAAGGAAAAAAATTATACAGTTGCATACAAAAATAATAAATGTGGTAGATTAATCGCTTATAAAACCAGTACAGAAATTAAAGCATAAAAGCAGTAAAATCAATTATATCTACATAATTCAGCCAAGGGACTCACAAAAATCAAAGCATGTAAAGTATGACATCATATATGTAATAGGTGTTAGGGAGTAAAAATTTAGTATTTTTGGAATAGACTGAAACTTAAGCAAACATTAACTTAATATAGACCACTACATGCATAAGATGTTATCTAGGAACCTATGGTGACCAGAAATCAAAAACCAATAAAGGATACACTAAAAATAAAGAGAAATGAATCTAAGCATATCACTAAAGAAAGCCATTAAACCACAAGGGAAGAGAGCAAAAGAAGAAGAAAGGAACAGAGAAGAACTTCAGAAACAAGCATAAAAGAAGTAACAAAATGGCAATAAGTACTTACCTATCAATAACTGCATTTTAAAGTTATTTATTTATTTTGAGAGAGAGAACCAGAAAACACCAGCAGTGGATGGGCAGAGAAGAGAGAGAAACCTAGCAGGCTCCACACTGTCAGCACAAAGCTTGATGTGGGGCTCAAACTCATAAACTACGAGATCAAAACCTGAGCCAAAACCAAGAGTCAGATGCCTAACTAACTGAGCCACCCAGGCACCCTATCAATAACTACTTTTAATTTAAATGGACAAAATACCCCAGTCAAAAGAAATAGGGTGATACAATGGATAAAAAAGGGAGGACCCATGTATATGCTGCCTACAAGAGATTTACTTCAGCCCTAAACACACATGCAAATTGAAAGTATAAGGCGATTGAAAATATTTACCATTCAAATGGAAGGGAGAAGAAAGCTGAGGTACCAATATTTGTATTAGACAAACTAGACCTCAAACAGAAACTGTAACAGTGACCAAGAAAGTCACTAAATAATCATAAAGGGAATAATCACAAAAATGAATACAACAATTATAAATATTTATGCACCCAACACAAGAGCACCCAAACACATAAAACAACTATTAACAGACATAAAGGAAGAAATCTGCAGTAATATAATAATAGTAGCAGACTTCAACACACCACTTACATCAATGGATAGATCAGACAGAAAATCAACAAGGAAACACAGGCTTCAAATGACATATTGGAACAGATGGGCCTAACAAATATATTCAGAACATTTCATCTAAAAACAGCAGAATAGAAGCACCTAGGTGACTCAGTCAGTTGAACGTCCAACTTCGGCTCAGGTCATGATCTTGTGGACCATGAGTTCAAACCCTGCATCAGGCTCTGTGCTGACAGCTCAGAGCCTGGAGCGTGCTTCGAATTCTGTGTCTCCCTCTCTCTCTGCCCCTCTCCTGCTTGTGCTTGCTCTCTAACTCTCTCTCTCAAAAATGAACATTAAAAATAAAATAATAACAATAAAAACAGCAGAATACACATTCTTTTCAAGTGCACATGAAACATTCTCCAAAATCAGTTACATGTTTGGACACAAAACAAGCCTCAAAAACTGCAAATAGACTGAAATCATGTCATGCATCCTCTCTGACAATAATGATAGGTAACTAAAAAATCAATTACTAGAAAAAATCTGTAAAGAAGACAAATACATGGAGGCTAAATAGCATGTTACTGAACAACAAATGGGCCAACCAAGAAATCAAAGAGAAAAGTTTTTTTAAAAAGCATGGAGACAATTGAAAATGAAAATATAACATTCCAAAATCTTTGGGGTACAGCAAAAGGTATTCTAAGAGGGATTATACCAATACAAGCCTACCTTAAGAAGCAAGAAAATTCTCAAATAAACAACCTAACCTTACCAATAAAGGAGCTAGTAAAACAACAAAGCCCAAACCGGCTACAGTTTTAACACAATCCCGGTCAAAATAACAACAACATTTTTCACAGAACTACAACAAATAAAATAATACTAAAATTTGTATGGAATCAAAAAGACCCAAAATAGCCAAACCAATCTTGAAAAAGAAAATCAAAGCTCCAGGTGTCACAATTCCACACTTCAAGTTATATTACAAAGCTGTAGTAGCCCAAACAGTATGGTACAGGCACAGCCTGTATATATACATATAAAAGAATTAAACTGGACCATCTTTTAACAGCATAAACAAAAATAAACTCACAATGGGTTAAAGATGTAAATGTGAAACCCAAAATCATAAAAATCCAAGGAGAGAACACAGGCAATAATTTCTCTGACATCAGCCCTGGCAACCTTTTTTTGGATATGTCTCATCTCCTAAGGCAAGGGAGACAAAAGCAAAAGCAAACTATTAGAACTACTTGAAAATAAAAAGCTTTTGTACACCAAATGAAACCATCAACAAAACAAAAAAGCAACCTATTGAATGGGAGAAGATATCTACAAATGATATATCCAATAAGGGATTAATATCCAAAATATATAAAGAACTTCTACAAGTCAATACCAAAAAACAAATAATGTGATTAAATAATAGGCAGAACACCAGAACAGACATTTTTTCAAAGAAGACACATACAGAGGCCAAGGGGCACATTAGAAGCTCAACATCACACTAATCATCAGGGAAATGTAAATTAAAGGCACAATGACATATCATTTTACACCTGTCAGAATGGATAAAATAAAAAACACAACAAATATCAAGTGTTGACAAGGAAGGATGTCGATAAAAATGAAACCTCATGCACTGTTGGTAGGAGTGCAAATTGGTGAGCCACTGTAGAAAACAATATGAATGTTCCTCAAATATTTAAAATAGAATTACTATATGATCCAATAATTCCACTGCTGGGTATTTACCCAAGGAAAACCAAAACACTAATTCAAAAAGATATGTGCACCCTTATGTTTCTTGCAGCATTATTTACAATAGCCAAGATATAGAATCAACCCATGTGGCTATCCATAGTTAAATGAATAAAGAAACGTATGTGAATGAAATATTATTCTACCTTAGAATGAAATCTTGCCATTTTTAACAACATGGATGGACCTCGGGGGTATTATGCTAAGTAAAATTAAGTCATTCAGAGAAAGACAAATACTATACGATTTCTCTCATAGGTAGAATTTAGAATTTAGGAAACAAAACAAATGAACCAAGAAAAAAAGAGAAAAAAAAAAACTCTTTTAATTCCAGAACAGTTAACATACTGTTTATAGCAATTCAACAATGCTGTACATTACCCAGTGATCATTATAAGTGATCCCCTTTAACAGATACTTAAATATAGAAAACAAACTGGGGGTTGCCAGAGGAGAGGTGGAAGGGTGATGGTTGAAAACACAAAGGGGACTGAGAGTACACTTCTCTTGATGAGCACTGAGTAACATATAGAATTGTTGAATCATTATACTGCACACCTGAAACTAACATAACACTGTATGTTAACTATACTGGAATTTAAAATATGAGATAGATAGATAGATAGATAGATAGATAGATAGATAGATAGATAGATAGATGAGAGGGTTTTTCCTTCCCTTATATATTCTGATTGTTACTACTTTACATGAAGGTAATTTCAGGATGATTGCAGGATTTGTGAGGTGTCTCGGAACCTTTCTTTGAATGTGTATCAAAGATTCAGATCAACAGATTATTATTGAGGGCAGAGGCTGGCTTGTAGGACCCTCAACCATTTCTCCCTAAGACAGAACAAGGCAGGACTTCCCTGGACAGGCAGTAAGCATCAAGGATGTGAAGGCTAGGTGAATTCCCATGCCTTCACCCCATGTTTATGGTTTAAGGACATATATGAAGGACTACCAGGGAGTTACTGACTCTGAATACCTGTCTTGCAGGTTGAGGCCCTGGACAGTTGTAACTGGCTATAAGTTCACCCAACACTCCCTGCCTCTCTAGGAGAACTTGCTCCCAGAGGTATGTGACTCTGAACTGTGGGAGCTCAAAAAACCTGTAAATAACTGGATCCTGTTGTTAATCTTTTGGGTGGGTAGTGAAAACTATGTCCCCATTGTGAGCAAATCTTGTCTTGGGAGCAATCCCAGGGCTGTTTAAACAACAGCTATGTTGAAACAGTCTCCAGCGCAGTTCACTCAGATTTCTTTTAATCTTCTCTAAGCCTGTAATGGAAGTTCCATTTAGATAAAATCATAGCAAGGTTAATAATCTATTCCTCTCTTTTTTACTTCTAATTTATAATTTGCTGTGAACTAGGGACCACATGCATTTATTTGCTACAGGATTCCCCACAAATTTACAAAACAGGCCTCTTATCAATGAAGCCAATTACATTTCAGTACAAGCCTGCAGCTTCTCAGGTAGCTGAATTCACTTCCACACTGTGGCCTCAACATAGCCTGAGAGTCTATTTCCTTTGGCTTTTTTTTTCCTCTGTTAGGTTAACCAGTTAACTTCTTCCTTAATTCCCTGAGATGTTTGGGTTTTGTTTTTGTCTTTTGTTTTTATCCCTTTGGCACTAACATATCTAACACTGCTCATGCTTGCTACTTTTTCTTCTCAAAAGAGGCTACTTCCTCCTCTCACAGTTATAAAAAGATAATTTAATCGTCTTGCTTGGGGTTGGGAATTGAATGAAAGAAAGACAAAGGATATTCCAGACCAAAATATCTTCAGGAAAACTAAGAGATTAGAACACAAAGGACTGCAAAGAAACTAAAGCCGACTTCAATCTTATGTTCCTCCTGACTTTTCTCTGCCTCTCTTACTAGCTTCGATTTGTCAGTATTTTTAGGAGACCCTTTTATAGTTGTGCCTGAGTGTATCTGTGTGCGTTTTCTTCAACTTATCTTCTGTCCAACAAGAGGAAGGTCCACCATCTTCCATAGTGCCCCAATACTTGAATGATCTATGTATGTTTTGGATTTTCATCTGCTGCTCCATTAATTGATTTCAGCTGCAGGTATAATAACCCTATGGAATGGTTGCCAAAAACTTCAAGCCAACATACTTTTCACTTGAAATTTTCAAACTCACAAAAATGTTCTCTAGCCCTTTCTACATGTTCCATTCCTGAAGTAATGATGCATTTAATGGTGAAAAGGAACCACATATGGCTGTCCGTCTTGTAAAGAAGTCACTTGCCCTTGTCCTCCTGCCTTCAATGAAGATCACATTTATAAAGTACCAGAGAAAAGAAGCCCTAACCTAGAGGTAGTATGTCTAGACTGTGTTTCTCTGTCTTCTTCTTCTCCTTCTTCTCCTTCTTCTTCTTCTTCTTCTCTCCCTCTCTCTCTCTTTCTCTCTCTCTCTCACTCTCTCTCTCTCTCTATATATATATATATATAAAATCTGATGCCCAATTTTTTCCACAAAACTGGTCCTCTGCAGGATTCCCCATCTCAAGTATGGCCCTAACATCCACCTAGAAACCATGTATCTGTGAAATTTCCCTCTCTCTCACATTTCATATCTAATTGATCACCAAACCTATTGATTTAAAGTTCTAAATACCTCTCTAATATACTTTCTTCTATCTCCAACCATAATGCAAGTCATCATCATCTCATGTATCCTACTGCACATACCACCTAACCAGTTTCCCTTTGTCCACTCTTGCTCATCTTGAATTCATTATCCACAGTGCAACCAGAGTAAGCTGAAAATATAAATCACATCACTTGAATCTTCCTGTTTCAAACTCTCTAATGGGTTTACACTTTATACCCCTACCTTTCCTACAGGCCCTCAGTGAACAGGCAACTACTCAATATCTTCTAACCACATTTCTCTTCTATTAGTATCTTGAAGGTGAAAAAAGGAAGCTCTTTGCAACCTCAGAGTCTCGCATGCACTGTTCCCTCTGCCTGCAATGTTCTGCTAACCCCTTGCCCCTATCTTTGCGTGGTTGGTGCCTTCTTATCATTCAATTCCAAATTAAATGCCACTTCTTTTAAGAAGACTTCCCTGACCATGCTGGCAAAAGAAAG
This sequence comes from Suricata suricatta, assembly GCF_006229205.1. NCBI lineage: Eukaryota > Metazoa > Chordata > Mammalia > Carnivora > Herpestidae > Suricata > Suricata suricatta. The sequence goes on from NC_043717.1 coordinate 49,365,556, forward strand.
TTTCCCTCCATTATTCTCTCAGCCTTTGTTTAGAAATCATATTAGTCTTGCACCCAATCCCAGTGCCTAGTATATAAAAGGTTCTCAATAAGTACCTCTGAAAGACTTACATTCTGACTGAACTGAACACTTCTTTATTCTTCTTACCTGCCTTCCCTAAGTACCCTGGATTAAGTTTTACAATATTCTTTTTATGAAGTCTTTACTATGTATGGTAGATATCAGTGCTGTTCACCAAATATTGCTGAATCCTCCTTCAAGGCAGCTGGTAGAGCTGCACTTTCCCACCTTCTCTAAAGGCAACTTTCACCATGTAACTTACTTTGGCCAATGTAACATGAGTGGAAGTGATGCATACCATTTCACACAGAAACTCTAAGAGATATGAAGCAAATCCTCATTTTTCCCCTGCTCCAGTGATTATGCAAATGGAACCCCATCAGCCTCAGTCCATGAATACCTATGATAAACAAGGATAAACTTCCATGGATGTGCATCAGGATAAAGAAATAAACCTTTGATATTATAAGCCATTGTGTTTTTGATAGATTGCTTGGTACTGCAGCATGAAGTGATATATATTTCACTGATTGTTAATATGGTAATCACAGATTTTTTAATTTCAAAACCTTCCACTCTTGCACACAACATCAACTTCAGATGTGCTTATGCAGCCTCTATTTTACAGTGGATATTAGAACTTTACCATTCCTGACCATGACAAGAAAAGGTTCTTACAGTGGGTCTCAAATAATTGGGAGAAGAGTTGTTCTATATATTAATCACACTATGAACGTGGTTCATTGATCATAAGACTACCTTTCCTGAAAAGGTGAAAAAATAATAAACTTTAGAATAATTATAGTTATTCAATTCAACTAATACTCACTGAGTATCTTTCTATGAGTCAGGCACTGTGCTTAATGTCATGAGATATACACAGATGTATCAGAACCAATCCCTCTCCCAGGAAGGGAGGGAAGATATTCACAAATATCGCTAAATCAATTATAAGATAGATGGCTGTAAATACAATATAAATAATATATAAATGATCATCAGAGCAGGTAGTGCCAGTTCTAATTGAGAAGGTGGCATTTGGGCCTGGCCTAAAGAGATTTCAGATAGACTACTGGAACAATAAAGATAAACAAAGAGAACACTATTATATTTCACAAATAATTTTACAAAGCCAGATATACACAAGGCCCTAGGCCTCATATTATTCAGTAATATAAAGATTATCTAGAAACAAATGTTGTCTTCCAATGACAGCATCCTATGAAGTAGTGAAGAGTAGTACACAAATATCTATAATATCAAAAATCATGCAAGCATCATGAGGCAGAGAAAGACCTATGAGAGTTCAAAGAGGAAGAAATCATATTCAATTGGAAGGATCTGAAAAGGAAGAAGAAGGTGAGATTTGACATGGGCCTTGCAGGATAAAAGGATTACAAAAAAGAGAGATGATGAAGGCAAGAGCAAAAGAATTTCTGGAGAAAAGAGAACTAAGGTGGAACAGAGCTGAGTACAGGTTTGGAGAACAGTGTGAAGTCCAACTTAGCTTGAAAACAAAGGATACAGAAGATAGCAGAGAAACAGGAGGTTCTATAATTCGCAACCACATTTCTCCAACAAAGAAGGGCTAAAGCCAAAGGATATTAAACCGCAAGAGTCTGGGAGGAAAGGAGACATTGTCTAATAAGAAGATAGCCCCATAGGTGCATGATTGCAAACTGGGGAAGATAAAAATGGGCCAGGACCTGGATCGAAGGTGGGGAGGGAGGCCGCTCCACAGAGAGACAAGGGGAAGAGAAAGAGTAGCTGAAACTGCTCATAGAACTGCCTCAGAGAAGAGAAAAAATTCAGCCAGGGACATAGAGGGATCCTATCATCCCATCTCTAACCACAGGGCGTTCAGAGACAGATCCTATCTCTAACTGGGGTGCTTTCCTCTCGGCACCAGAAGGAACTGCTCCCCTACTCCTCCTTCTCATCCTTGACTAAAAAGAGGCCTGGTCTGTGGGATTACATTTTTGGGCAGTATCATTAAAGTGCGCTAAGATCTGGAAATGTGGCAAGGCTTGGGACATAGAACACTGCCCACCTTGTCTATGCCCACAGCACAGAGAGATCAGACCCAAGGGAGTGATTTGCAAGGCTTGGCTCCAGAAGGGACTGGGGCACCGCCATTTTTCTCCCCACAACCACCAAGGTGCGGCCTCAAGGAATGACCTGAGGGACCCACAGTGGAGGCAAGACCTGCTTACACCAAACCACACGCATTCAAACTGGAGAGTTCCTTTTTTTTTTTTATCAGAGCTCCAGGCAAGACCAACTACGATGCATTGCCATCATTAACTCTAGATCAATTCTTGCTATTCAGATATTCTTTTCCTTATCTCATTCTTATCTCTCCCTTCACTGGACTGGGCACTCTGGTTATTGGTTTGCTTAAACAGTCACATTTCATCCATTCTCTTGATGCATGCTCTACACTTCCATTGTTACCTTTCTCTCTCTCTAGAATAATTAGACTATATAGTTTCTCTGGGTAACATTATCTTCATTTCTTTCTCCTCACCTCCTACCATATTCTCTTTTCTCTCTCTCTGAATTAAGCCTTTTAGTCTCTCTACCTGGTGAATGTTCAATTTTTATTTCTCCCCACCCCTGTAATTTCTCTCTCTGAATATGTTTTTTTATCAGAATTGCCTCCACCCTGCTCTTTATTTGTAGCTGGGATTTATGGTTTTATGCTTTGAGACTGCCCTTTGTCTTCTGTTGTATTTGTTTTGGCTTCTCTTTTTTTTTCCTTTTGGTTTGCTTGTTTGTTTGATTTGTCACTGTGTTTGCATGTTTCTCTGTTCCCTGTTTGTTTCTTTGTCTGTTTTCCCTTCCAGGGCTACTTCAAGAAACAAGCCAAAGTACAAATGGTGCAGAGTCCCCAGTATCACTATAAGCAGAGAAATAAAACAACCAAAGGCACAACAAGAGAGACCAAAGGACACCATTGAAAGAACACTTCCAGAATGAACAGGCCATGAAGAGTCAATGAGCCTCTGTTAATACATCAGACTCACGAGTGAAGAGGATATAACAAGCTTTTAAAACTTACAAGAGACAGAAAGCTAGCAAAAATAATGAAACGGAAGAACTCTCCTCCAAAGAAATTCCAGGGGAAAAATGACAGCTACAGAATAGCTCAAAACAGACAAAAGCAACATAACTGACCAAGAATTTAGAACAAAAGTCATAAAACTAAACACTGGGATTTGAAAAAGGCATTGAAGACACCAGAAAATCTATTGCTATAAAGACTGTAGACCTTAAAAATAGTCGTGATGGGGTAAAAAAATGCTATAAATGAGATGCATAAAAAGATGGAAGCAGCCACTGCACGGACTGAAGAAGCAGAGAGGAGAGTAGGCAAAATAGAAGATACAAATACAGAAAAAGAAGAAGCCAAGAAAAATAGAGATAAATCGATCCAGGAGAATTGAAGAACTGAATGATTCAATCAAATGGAACAATATCCATATCATAGGAATTCCAGAAGAAGAAGAGAGAGAATAAGGGGCTGAAGGGGTACTTGAACAAATTATTCCTGAGATCTTCCCCAATCTCGGGGAAGGAAACAGACATTGAAATCCAAGAGGTAAAGAGAACTCTCCTCATACATAACATGAATTGATCTTCTGCAGGACATATCAGAGAAACTGGCAAAATGTAAGATAAAGAGAGAATTCTGAAAGCTTCTAGGGACAAAAGGGCCCTAACATACAAAGGAAGACCTACCAGAGTGGTTGCAGACCTATCTACTGAAACTTGGCAGGCCAGAAAGGAATGCCGGGAAATCTTCAATGTGATGAACAAAAAAATGTACAGCAAAGAATCCTCTATCCAGCAAGCCTGTCATCCAGAATAGAAGGAAACATAAACGTTTTCCCAAATAAACAAAAATTGAAAGAATTTATCACCACTAAACCAGCCCTACAAGAAATCATAGAAGTGAACTCAATGAGCGAAATGTTTGCAAGAAACACAAGGTACCAGAGACACCACTTCAAGCATGAATCCTACAGAGAACACAATAACTCTAAACCCATACTTTTCAGTGATAACACTGAATGAAAATGGACTAAATGATCCAGTCAAAAGACATAGGGTAGCAGAATGGATAAAAAAACAAGATCTACCTCTTTGCTGCCTAAAAAGACTCATTTTAGCCCTGAGGACACCTTCAGAATGAAACTAAGGAGATGGAGAAATATCTATCATGTGACTGGAAGTCAAAAGAAAGCTGGAGTAGCCATACTTATATGGGACAAACTGGACTTTAAAGTAAAGGCAGTAACAAGAG
>NC_043717.1:49370021-49384195 GCF_006229205.1 Suricata suricatta
TATATATATAGCTTGTTGTCAAGTTGGTTACCATAGACAGATATATTTAGAACTCTACATCCTTAGGCTATGAAATTCACTTTCTTCTTGAGTGCACATGGCACATTTTCCAAAATAGATCACATACTGGGTCACAAAGAAGCCCTCAATAAATATAAAAGAATTGAGATCATACCATGCACAGGTTCAGATCACAGTGATCTGAAACTTAGAATCAATCACAGGAAAAAGTCTGGATAAACTCCAAGAACATGGAGGTTAAAGAAAATCCTCTTCAACAGCCAATTGGCCAATAAGGCAATTAAGAGAAAAAATTTAAAAATATATGGAAACAAACGTACATGAACATACAACAATCCAAACTCTTTGGGATGCAGCAAAGGCAGTCCTAAGAGGAAACTATATTGCACTCCAGGCCTATTTCAAAAAACTAGAAAAGGTGCAAATTCAAAATCTAACAGTACACAAAAAGGAACTAGAAGCAGAGCACTATGTGCACCCGAAACCCAGCAGAAAAAGAGAAATAATAAAGATCACGGCAGAAATAAACAATATAGAATCAAAGAAAAGAACTGAACAGATCAATGAAACCAAGACATGATCTTTTGAAAAAATGAACAAAATTGATAAACCTCTAGCCAGCTCCTCAAAAAGAAAAGAGAGAGCTTCCATATAGACAAAATCACAAATGAAAATGGATCTATTAGAACCAATCCCTCAGAAATACAAGCAATTATCAGGGAATATTATGAAAAATTATATGCCAACAATCTGGACAACCTAGAAGAAATGGACAAATTCCTACCCACATGCACTACCAAAATTCAAAAGTGGGAAGATAGAAAATATGAACAGACCCATAACTAGTGAAGAAATTGAGTCAGTTATCAAAAATATCCTAACAAATAAGAGCCCGGGACAAGATGGCATCCCTGGGGAATTCTATAAGACACACAAAGCAGAGGTAATACCCCTTCTTCTCAAGATATTCCAAAAAACAGAAATAGAAAGAAAACTTCCGGACTCATTCTACAAAGTCAGCATCACTTTGATTCACCAGCCAGAGACCCAACAAAAAAAGAGAACTACAGGCCAATATCCTTCATGAATACAAATGCAAAAATCCTCAACAAGATACTTGCAAATTGAATTCAACAGCATAGAAAAAGATTTACCTACCATGATCAACTGGGATTCATTCCTGGGTTACAGGGCTGGTTCAATATTAGCAAATAAATCCGTGTGATACATCACATTAACAAAAGAAAAGAGAACTATATGAGCCTGTTAGTCAATAGTTGCAGAAAAAGCATTTGACAAAATACAGCATCCTTTCTTATTGAAAACCATCGAGAAAGTCAGGATAGAAGTAACATTGTTACACATCATAAAAGCCACTTATGAAAAGCCCACAGCTAATATCACCCACCATGGGGAAAAACTGAGAGCTTTCTCCCTGAGATGAGAACCACGACAGGGATGTCCACTCTCACTACTGTTGTTTACATACTGCTGAAGTCCTAGCATCAGCAATCAGACAACAAAAGGAACAAAAAGGCATCAGAATTGGCAAAGATAAAGTCAAACTTTCACTTTTCACAGATAACATGACACTCCACATCAAAAACCTGACAGACTCCACCAGAAGCCTACTAGAACTGATCCATGAATTCAGCAAAGTTGCAGCATACAAAACCAACATACAGAAATTGGTTACATTTTTATGCACCAATAATGAAGCAACAGAAAGAGAGAAATCAAGAAACTGATCCCATTCACAATTGCACAAAAAAAAACATAAAATACCTAGGAATAAACCTAACCAATGATATAAAATATCCGTATGATGAAAACTATAGAAAACTTATGAAGGAAATTGAAGACACAAAGAAATGGAAAAACATTCCATGCTCATGGATTGGAAGAATAATGTTAAAATGCCATTACTACCAAAGCTATCTACACATGCAATGCGATCCCAATCAAATTTGAACCAGCATTCTTCTCAAAGTTAGAACAAACTATCCTAAAATTCATATGGAACCACAAAAGACCATGAATAGCCAAAGTAATATTGAAGAAGAAAACCAAAACAGGAGGCATCACAATCCTCCTGTAAAGGATTAGCCTCTACTGCAAAGCTGTCATCATCAAGACAGTATGATATTAGCACAACAACAGACACATAGACCAATGGAAGAGAATAGAGAACTCAGAATTGGACCCACAAATGTACGGCCAATTAATTTTTGACAAAGCAGGAAAGAGTATCCGATGGAAAAAAGACAGCCTCTTTAGCAGATGGTGCTGGGAGAATGGGACAGCAACATGCAAAAGAATGAAACTCAACCACTTTCTTACACCATACAAAAACAGTAAACTCAAAATGGATGAAGGACACTGAATGTGAGACCAGAAACTATCAAAACCCAAAAGGAGAAAGCAGGAAACAGCCTCCTTGACCTCAACCGCAGCAATTTCCTACTTGACACATCCCCAAAGGCAATGGAGACAAAACCAAAAATGAACTATTGGGACCTCATCAAGATAAAAAGCTGCTGCAATACAAAGGAAACAATCAAAAAAAAACAAACAAACAAACAAACTAATAGGCACACGACAGAATGGGAAAAGATAGTGCAAATGACATATCAGATAAAGAGCTAGTATCCAAAATCTATAAGGAACTCACCAAACTCCACACCCGAAAAACAAAGAAGTTTGTTTTTGCCAGTGAAGAAATGGACAAAAGACATGAACAGACATTTCTCCAAAGAGGACATCCAGATGGCAAACAGACCTATGAAACGACACTCAGCATCACTCATCAAGAGGGAAATACAAATCAAATCCACACTGAGATACCACCTCATGCCAGTCAGAGTGGCTAAAATGAACAAATGATAGACGCTGGGGAGGATGTGGAGACATGGGCACCCTCCTACACTGTTGCTGGGAATGTCAACTGGTGCAGCCACTCTGGAAAACAGTGTGGAGGTCCCTCAAAAAGCTATCAATAAAACTCCCCTATGACCCAGCAATAATACTGCTGAGGATTTACCCAAGGGATACAGAAGTCCTGATGCATAGCAGCACATGTACCCCAGTGTTCATAGCATCACTTTCAACAATAGCCACATCATGGATAGAGCCTAAATGTCCATCAACTGATGAATGGATCAAGAAGATGTGGTATATATATACAATGGAATACTACATGGCAATGAGAAAGAATGAAATCTGGCCATTCATAGCAACGTCAATGGAACTCGAGCGTGTCATGCTAAGTGAAATAAGTCAGGAGGAGAAGGACAGGTAACATGTTTTCACTCATAAATGGAACAACAGAAACTTAATAGATGACCATGTGGGCAAGGAAAGAGAAAAATATAATTGGGGATAGGGAGAGAGGCAAACCATAGAGACTCTTGAATAATGAGAACAAACTGAGGGCTGCTAGGGGTGGGGAAAGGGGAAGGGGGTTGATGGGCATGGAAAAGGGCACTTGTGGGGATAAGCACTGGGTGTTATATGGAAACCAACTTGACAATAAACTATAAAAGCAGAAAAAAATTCACTAAACAGTAACGAAAAATAAAAGAAATCAAAGGATACAAATTGACATAGTAGGTAATAAGGCTAGAGAAGATACTTGGGTACCTAATCTGGAAAAACTTGAAGGTGAGACCGAAAATTTTTTTAAAGAATTTCATAGTATGAGAAGCTATTTAATATTTCTAAACAGGAAGTGGCATGAAGGATGCTTTGGTTTGGAACAATTCGACTGGAGTTAGTATAGGATGAACTATTAGTTAGAAAGATAAACAGTTGAGAACGAGTTTTTGCTCAGACAAAAAGTAAGAATGATTTGAAGTGCAGCTGGAAGAAGAGCAAGAGAAAGACAGAGTTAAATGCAATAGACACTGCCAGACATAATTCTACCAGATTTGGCCACTTATTGGATGTGAGGGCCATGGGAGAATAAAAGAAAGAAAAGATTCTTTGAGGTTTCAAGTCTGACCAACTGGCAAGCTGGGGTAGATACCATAAACCAAAATAAGGAAGTCAGCAGGATGTGGGGAAAATGCTTAGCTAGGTTTTGACTCAAAACAAAGACAAAGTAAATCAAATCATTAAACCCCAGGTATAAGTAAACCCAGTTGCATACCTTATGTTGACAGGTCTTAAGATATGTTCTCTTCAAACAGTTCAGTAAGAATTATAGGTAGTGCTATACCAAGAACTAGCAACCAAAGAAATAAGCCCTGTTAAGATATTCAGATGAGTGCTCATTAGATCAGATTTATAAAATTTTCGTAATGAAAAGGGTTAAGATAGATCCCACATATAACCAGTAAGTTTTAATCTTTGGAAATTGATGAACACTATGGATTTGCTCCCTAAGAAAACATGTATTAGAACATACACATTAAAATATAAAATTGGAGGAAGGGGATTTTGGATGGACCTAAAGGTTATTTTGGTAAGTGAAATAACTCAAAGAAAGACAATACCTTATGATGTCAGTCACACATGCAATTTAAGAAACAAAACAAATGAACAAAGAAAAAAGAGGGGAAAAAACATACTCTTAAATACAGAGAACAAGGTGGCAGTTGCCAGAGAGAAGGTGGGCAGGAGGACGGGTGATATAAAGGGGATTAAAAATACACTTTTGTGATGAGCACTGAGTAATGGAGTAATGTATAGAACTGTTGAATCATTATATTGTATACCTAAAACAGATATAACAGTGTATGTTAATTACATTTCAATGAAAAGGAAAAATAAATAAAAGTAGGGGGTATTTCCAGAAAACTCCTAATAAAGAGTTATGATTATATAGGAGTAGTTGAATTAAATATTCAACATTTTGATCACCACCTAGAAAGAATGATGATGTCCTTAAAGACTAGAACTTGAACAAGACAGCACAAATCACAAGTGGGGATGGTGGGAAGATGATGAAAAAAACAAAGTCAAGAACATAGAATTATGATATAGTCCCAGGTACCAACTGTCTCTCTGTATTAAATATGGATAGGAGCACAGATACCAAATATCTGTTCGGTCTGCAGACTCCAGAAGGATACTGTTTATTTAGGAATCTACAGCTTAGGAAGCTTGCCTTAGAAGCTTTCACACCACTAACTCAGAGACCAGAGACAGAACCAGTATAAATGCCTCTCACTTTAGCAAAAGAGAATACTAAGATGATCCTTATGGAATAAGAAAAAGGCATCAAATAAACTAAAAACAAAATTTTAATAAATTCAAAACAGGGCGACTCAACTGTGGTAGGAAGCATTTGTAGAGAGAGGGGTAATGTTTGCTACAACTGAAATATAAAAATCGTACACCATTTTTTATAGAACTGCCTGTCTTCCCTACAGATGAGCAACTTTTTTGCATGTGTGCAGGTGTGTTATTTTTGAAGGTGTTGACATTGAAATAATACCTAATTTAAATCAGCAGAAATATAAAAGGAGAGGGTCAGTGCTCAGCAATTAAATCAAAGAGTAATTGTGTCTTTTAATTCTAGAAAGGAAAATTCCATATCACTAAGCTAGTGCCATAGAAACTCTCAAGAGTGGTGCCAGTTTGCTGCTTTCTTGTGTGTGATCCCAAGCTCAGGAGCACAAGGCAAAAGAGCAGTGATGAATCCTAACTGAGGCAGTATTCTGAACTCTAAGAAATTAGGTATTGCACCAGACACACTGTTTGATGGTGGGACACTCCTGAGCAAAGGGGACAGCTGCACCACAGAGATTCAATAAAATTCTAAAATAAAAGTGCCACAATAATGTCTGAAGAGCTCTGGAGGGATGGCACAAGGAAGGGAAGGATGGCACATGGAAGTAATAAAGGAGAAAATGAGATACTTTGCCAAGTAAGATGACCTAGATTCAAGACTCAGCTTTACCACTGTGTAACTTTGTATATTTAAGTTCTTTTGGTTCTTTATCTGTACTACAAGGTTAATAACAACAACCTTATCTTATCTTATTTTTATTTTTTTAAATGTTTATTTATTACTGAGAGACAGAGAGAGGCATGAGCTGGGGAGGGGCAGAGACAGGGAAAGACACAGAATCCAAAGCAGACTCCCAGCTCTGAGCTGTTAACACAAAGCCCGACGTGGGGCTCAAACTCACAAACCATGAGATCATGACCCAAGCCAAAGTTGGACGCTCAACAGACTGAGCCACCCAGGTGCCCCGACAACAACCTTATTTTAAATAATTCATACAAGATGCAAATAGGATCATAAAAGCAATGTGTATTATTTACTTTGAAATAATAAAGTCCTATATAAATGTACAACAGTTCTTGTCTATCATACATTCCCCTATTCTACTCATTACAGTCCCTGAAATTATTTTTTTCTTCTCTTTGTTTTTTTTATATTTTTTAATGTTTATTTTTTTATGTTTTTTTTTGAGAGACAGAGAGAGACAGTGCGAGCAGGGGAGGGTCAGAGAGAGAGGGAGACACAGAATCTGAAGACAGGCTCTAGGCTCTGAGCTAGCTGTCAGAACAGAGCCCAATGCGGGGCTTGAACCCAAGAACCATGAGATCATGACCTGAGCCTAAGCCAGACCCTTAACTGACTGAGCCACCCAGGTGCCCCACCGATGTTTATTTATTTTTGAGAGAGACAGAGCATGAGCGGGGGAGGGGCAGAGACAGAGAGGGAGACAGAATCCAAAGCAGGCTCCAGGCTCTGAGCTGTCAGCACAGAGCCAATGTTGAGCTCGAACGTGGGAACAGTGAGATTATAACCTGAGCTGAAGTCAGATGTTCAAACAACTGAGCCACCCAGACAGCCCTTTTTCTTCAATCATTGAACAGCCACATTTCTCTAATACAACTGATATCAGACCTATACATGACTGGAATTTCCTAGGTGTCAACAGGAGAGATGGAAAATGCCCAAATCCTTGTCTTGTTGAAAGCAGAAGCTGCTGCAGAATGAGTGATCTCTATCTTCATCAGGTCTGGATGGTAGGTGAGGTTTCACAAAGTGTGCAAGTAGTCTGAGGCAAGCGCCAAGGAAAGAGGATGCCCATATTCCCATTTTTGCCCATTAATTTGTTTTATGTATCTTTCACCCAAGAGATGTTTCCTAAATTTTTATGACATAGTGAGCTAAGGGAAGCAATAGGATATTATATAAAGACTATTGATCCAATAATAACTAAATGCAATTCATAATCTTAAACTGGTTCCTGGACCAGAAAACAAATAGCTGTAAAGGACATTCTTAAGGCATTAGACAGATTTTGATCTGGACTTTAGATAACAGTATCAATCAGTATAAAAATGTCTTGATTTTTATAGGTGTACTAGAGGTATGTAATAAATATCCTTGTTATTGGGAAGTACACATTGAAGGATTCAAGGAAAAGGGTCCTGATATATACAACGTGCTCTATAATGGTTCTGAAAAAATAATACCATGTAAATATTCAGAGGCAGAATAAGGCAAATGCAGCAATCTGTTAATAATCAGTGAATCTGAATAAAAGATATGCTAAAGTTCTTTGTATTATTTTTGAAACTTCCCTGTAGGTTTGAAAATATTTCTAAAAATAGTTAATGGTCCAAAAATAAATAAGCCTGGGTTCTAGCCATCATGTGGCCCTTGGGAAAATTACTTGGCACCTTTCAGTTCAATTTCTTCAAATGATAAAATGGGGGGCAATGATACCTATTTGCCCTACCTACGTTCCAGAACTATTCTAAAATGCAGAACATAATGATGCTACTATGTGGAAGACTTGAAAAATAACAAAAGCTTTATATTTTAAAGACAAGATATAGGGGTACCTGGGTGGCTCAGTTGGTTAAGCACCAACTTCAGCTCTGGTCATGATCTCACAGTTCATGAGTTCCAGCCCTGCATCAGGCTCTGTGCTTACAGCTCAGAGCCTAGAGCCTGCTTCAGATTCTGTGTCTCCCTCTCTCTCTCTACCCCTCCCCCAACTCAACCTCTGTCTCTCTCACTCTCAAAAATAAACATTAAAAACATTTTTTAAAGATGTAAATCCAGTGCTCTAACACTTATATGAACAGATTGCCTGAATCTTATCTTAAGCCTCAGTATTCATGAGACTATAAAATGGGAGTAGCAATATGTACCTCAATTGGTCACTGTGGAGTTTGTAAAATGAGACAATGCCTATAGGAAAACCATTTATTTATAGCGGTTGGTAACATATCATAAGAGATAGGAATCATGTGTTTCTCTCCAGATGATCCCACAAATTTGGCATAACAGTATCCTCTACCTATACATTAGGTATAACAATACTAAAGTATCCAACTGAGAAAAATAAAAATAATTTTATAATATAATGATCCATAAAATATTAATAATGTCCTATTTGTTCAACATTAGGCAATGCATTATTAAAGAAAGTTAATTTTCAATTTGAATATGGGTTAACCCTTTAAGAACTAATTACTTATTTAATTTCAAACACTTTAATGGAAAGCTAACATTTAATACTTTACTTCCTTCTAAGGAGATTCTGGATGACTCCATTTCATCATCATGATACCATCAATTAATTTGAGATTGTTATATACTCAACAAATGCTCAGGTATGTAAAACTGTTTATCCCTACACAAAATCAGCCCAAACACAATGCTTAATAGACATTACATCTGTTTGTCAGATATTTTCAGTTTCTTCCCTAACCTCAATTCAATTAACTTTGATTATCACTTATTATTCATATGAAAGTTCGGTTTCTAGACCTCTTCCTACTTCATCATCACATCCCTAGTTTCTGCCTCTAAATTTCTGAGGGGTATGAAACCACATGCTCTCTGATAGAGTAAAATGCTGAGTGAAAACGACATTAGCTATTTAAAACCATTTTTGGCAAACCTAGACTTCCAGTTTTATTCTGGATATTGAGATTAGAAAACTGTTTTTCAAATAGGTAGTGCTATTACTGCAATGAGGCAATGAGAGCAGTTTTATGCATGTTACTCTAATTAGCAACTGATACAATGACTTATAAATAAGAGGAAATTAAGTCAGGGAAGAAAAACTATTTGATATACACTATGATTAAGCTTCAATTAATCAACACTTTGACCAGTGCACACCACTTAATGAAAAAGTACTCTAACTTCTATTATTTCACTTGATTCTCAGAATAATCATGTGGGGTGAACAAGACAGATGTTCTTGACACCATCTCACAGAAAAAGAAACTAATGCTCTAAAAGATAAAATGTACTTAAAATTGGGTTAGCAAAGATTTAGGACTTGACTCCTGGTTCTAGGAATGCTAGGCCAGTGTTTATGGTGCTAGAACATACTGACACTCATAAATACACTGAAGAATCTCCATAAGTATTTATCAGCTATTATCCTAAAAGGGAGGAGGTGTGAACTATTTCCAAAATATACAAGCCCCCCAAAAATCGTGTATCACTAGGCAGGTACTTATACACCTTACACACTAAAATCTCATCCCTAGGCTTCAGCATTGCCCTGGCATACTGAATAAAATGTTCAGAATGTCATATGAAACCTGGGGATGATCCAGAAATAGAGGACAAAATATTGTCCAAGCAAATGATGTGTTTTAAAATGAAATGCTAGAAGTGAGGGGAAAGATGTTGGAGAAGTAGGAAGCTCTGTAATCTCAGCCTGCCCACAACTATCAAACTGAGATGAACTGAAGCCACAATAGACTGATCTGTAAGAACGGGAGGAAAATACAGAGTCCACATTGATGACAGACTCATAGGTGCCTGAGTGAGTACGAACTGGGGAAATAAAACCAGGCTGGGTCCAGAGGCTCCGAGGGGAAGGAGCCCCAGACCAATGCAGAGCCAGGGAGAGCCACACAGAGCTGCAACACAGAGCAGCGGAGGATGGCGGAGAGCACTGGATAGCCAAATGGAAGAGAAAGAGAGACAGAAAATGCTCATAGAGCAGTCTCTAGAGAAGAGAAAAACCTCTGACCAGGATGGAGAGAGATACAATCATTTCACATATAAACACTGGGCGCGGGGAAAGAAATTCATCCCCCTTAGCTGGCTTATTTTTCCTTGGGCTCAGCAGCATGCCAATTCCAGGTGGGACCAGGAGAAACAGCTCCCTGACTGTCCCTATTCAATCCCAGCTAGAAAACCACCCACTTGAAGGAGTACACCTCATATCAGGCAGTAGCATTAAAGTACATGAACTAGGAATTGGAAATGAGGCAGGGCATTGAAAAAACAATGTGGCCCACTCACAACACAGGGAGATCCATTCAAAAAAATAGCTTCCAACTCGTAGCCCAAGAAGGGCTTGGGTGCCGCCATTCTTCTCCCACAACTAACTTTTTTCTTTTTTTCTTTTCCTTTTTTTTTTTTTTTTTTTTTGCCATCCAGGTATATTTTCCCTTTTCTTATTCTTATCTCTCCCCTTCACAGGTTTTAAGCTCTCAGACTGTCCTTTGTTGTTTCTGTCCCCCCTTCATCTTTTCTTTTCTTTTCCTTTCTTTTCTTTTTTCTTTCCCCTTTTCAAGTGCTTGTTTAGTTGATTTGTTCTGTGCATTTGCCTTCTTTTGTTCCCTGTATGTTTCTCTGTCTGTTTTCCGCTTCAGGGCTACTTCAAGAAAGAAACCAAAGTACATATGGTGGAGAGTTGCAAATAGCACTGAGTAGGGAAATAAAATAATGAAAGGCACAAGAGAAACCAAGAGACACTATTAAAAGAACACTTCCTGAAATGGCAGGAATGGCACACTGCATAATGAGCTTTTAAAACTGACAAGAGACAGAAGCTAGCCAAAATGACAAAACGAAATAACTCTTCTCTAAAGAAATTCCAGGAAGAAGTCATAGCCAGAGAACTGCTCAAAACAGATATAAGCAACATAACTGACCAAGAATTTAGAACAAAAGTCATAAAATTAATCGCTGGGCTTGAAAAAAACATCAGAGAACCAATGATATAAAGATTAGGGACCTTCAAAATAGCTGTGATAAGTTTTTTTTAAAAAGGCTATAAATGAGTTGCAGAATAAAATGGAGGTAACCACTGCACGGGTTGAAGAGGCAGAGAGGAAAACAGGTAAATTAGAAGACACAGCTATCGAAAAAGAGGAAGAAAATGATCCAAGAACACAAAAGGAGAATTTGAGACGTGAGTGTTAAAATCAAAAGGGACGATATGCATATCAGAGGAATTCCTGAAGAAGAAGAAAGAGAAAAACGTCCTGAAGGGGTGCTTGATCAAAATTACAGCCAAGAACTTCCCGAATTTAGGGAAGGAAATAGACACTGAAATCCAAGAGGCACAGAGAACTCCCCTCAGACATAACTTGAATCGACCTTCAGCACAACATATCATAGTGAAAATGATACAATATAAAGATAAAGAGAGAATGCTGAAAGCAGCTAGGGATAAAAGGGCCCTGACATACAAAGGGAAACCTATCAGAGTGGTTACAGACCTATCTAATGAAACTTGGCAGGCCAGAAAGGAATGGCAGGAAATCTTCAATGTCATGGAAAGGAAAAATACGCAGCCAAGAATCATTTATCCAGAGAGCCTGTCATTCAAAGGAGAGATAAAGGTGTTCCCAAATAAACAAAAATTGAGAAAATTCATGACCACCAAACTAGCCCCACAAGAAATCCTAAGAGAGACTCTAGGAGGGAAATGTGGCAAGGAATACAAGGTATCAGAGACAGCACTACAAACATGAACTCTACACAGAGCACAATGAACATAAACCCACATGTTTCAATAACAATGAATGTAAATGGACTGAATGCTCCAATCCAAGGACACAGAGCAGCAGAATGTATTAAAAAACAAAATCCATCCATTTGCTGGATACAAGAGAATCATTTTAGACCTGAGGATATCTTCAGATTGAAAGTAAGGGGATAGCAACGTATCTATCATGAGACTGGAAGCCAAACGAAAGCCGGAGTAAGCATACTTATATCAGACAAACTAGACTATAAAGTAAAGGCAGTAACAAGAGATGAAGAAAGGCATTATATAATAATTACAGGGTCTCTCCATCAGGAAGAGCTAACAATGAAAAACATCTATGTGCCAAATTTGGGAACACCCAACACATAAAACAATCACGAACGGAAACAATCTTATTGATACGAATGTGCTAATTGCAACATACCACATGGAATTGACAGATACATTTAGAACTCTCCATCATGAGGCTAGGGAATTCACCTTTTTCTTGAGTGCGCATGGCACATTCTCCAAGACAGATCACATACTGGGTCACAAAGCAGCCCTCCATAAATATAAATAAATTGAGATTATAACATGTGCACTTTCAGATCACAATGGTATGAAACTTGAAATCAATCACTGGAAAATGTTTGTAAAACCTCCAAAAATGTGTAGGTTAAAAACCAACATACTAAAGAATGATTGGGTCAATCAGGCAATTACAGAGGAAACTAAAAAATATATGGAAACAAATGAAAAGAAAAATACAACAATCCAAACTCTCTGGGATACAGCAAAGGCAGTCCTAAGAGGAAAGAATATTGCAATCCAGGCCTATTTCAACAACCTCTAAAAAGATTAAATTCAAAATCAAACAGAACACGTAAAAGAACTAGAAGGAGAGCAGCAAGAGCACCCAAAACCCAGCAGAAGAAGAGAAATAATAAAGATCAGGGCAGAAATAAACAATACACAATCCAATAAAAACAGATGAACGGATCAATGAAACCAAGCACTCGTTTTTTGAAAAAATAAACACAATTGATAAACCTCTAGCCAAACTTCTAAGAAAGAAAAGAGGGAAGACCCAAATAGACAAATCATGAATGAAAATACATCTATTACAACCAATCCCTCAGAAATACAAGCATTCATCAGAGATTACTATGAAAACATATATGCCAACAAACTAGAAAATCAAAAGAAATGGATAAATTCCTAACACACATATGTTGCCAAAATTCAATGGGAAGATATAGAAAATCTGGACAGACCAGTGAATAAATTGAATCAGTTATCAAAAATCTCCCAACGAGTAATAGCCCAGGGCCAGATGGCTTCCCAAGGGAATTCTACTAGACATTTAAAGCAGAGTTAATAACCATTCTTTTCAAGCTATTCCAAAAAAAAAAAAAAAAAAAAAAAAAAAAAAAAAAAAAAAACAGAAATAAAAGGAAAACTTCCAAACTCACTCTATGAAGCCAGCATCACCTTGATTCCCAAACCAGTCAGAGACCCAACAAAGAAAGAGAACCACAGGCCAATATCATTCATGAATACAGATGCAAAAATACTCAACAAGATACTAGCAAATCGAATTCAACAGCATATAAAAAGAATTATCCATCATGATCAACTGGGATTCATTCATGGGTTAAAGGGCTGGTTCAATATTCACGAACCCATCAATGTGATACATCACATTAACAAAAGAAACGAAAAAATCATATGATACTGTTGATAGATGCAGAAAGATCATTTGACAAAATACAGCATCCTTTCATAATAAAATTCCTCAAGAAAGTTGAGATAGAAGGAACTTACTGAAACACTATAAAAGCAATTTATGAAAATTCCACAGCTAATATCATACTCAATTGGGAAAAAATAAGAGCTTTCCTCTGAGACAGGAACACAACATGGATGTCCCTTCTCCCCACTTTTGTTTAAAATAGTGCCCAGAAGTCCTAGCATCACCAACTAGACAACAAAAGGGACGAAAAGGCATCAGGATTGGCAAAGATGAAGTCAAATTTTCCTTTTTCACAGATGACATGATACTCTCCATTAAAAACCTGACAGACTCCACCCAAAGCCTTCTATAATTGATCCATAAATTCAGCAAAGTTGCAGGGTACAATATCAAGGTACAGAAATCAGATGAATTTTTATACACCAATAATGAAACAACAAAAAGAGAAATCAAGAAACTGATCCCATTCACAATTGCACAAAAAAACCATAAAATACTTAGAAATCAACCTAACCAAAGATTTAAAAGACCTATACGATGAAAACTATAAAAAACTTATGAATGAAATTGAAGAAATGGGAAAACATTCCATGCTCATGGATCAGAAGAATAAACATTCTGAAAATGTCATTATTGCCCAAAGCAATCTACACATTCAATACAATCTCGATCAAAATTGCACCAGCATTCTTTCAAAG
>NC_043717.1:49384295-49418587 GCF_006229205.1 Suricata suricatta
GCAAATGGCATATCGGATAAAGGGCTAGTATCCAAAATCTACAAGGAACTCACCAAAACCACACCCAAAAAGAAAGAATCCAGTGATGAAATGGGCAGAAGACATGAACAGACACTGCTCCATAAAAGACATCCAGATGGCCTACAGGCACATGAAAGGATGCTCAGCATCACTCATCATCAGGGAAATACAAATCAAAACCACACTGAGATACCACCTCACACCAGTCAGAGTGGCTAAAACGAACAAACTAGGAGACTATAGATGCTGGCAAGGATGTGGAGAAACGGGCACCCTCTTACAATGATGATGGGAATGTAAACTGATGCAGCCCCTCTCAAAAACAGTGTGGAGGTTCCTAACAAACTATTGATAAAACTCCCCTACGACCCAGCAATAGCACTGCTAGGGATTTACCCAAAGATACAGAAGTGCTGATGCATAGGGTCATATGTACCCCAATGTACATCGTGGCACCTTCTACAATAGCCAAATCATGGAAAGAGCCTAAATGTCCATCATGTGATTAATGGATCAAGAAGATGTGGTTTATCTATACAATGGAGTACTACATGGCAATGAGAAAGAATGAAATCTGGCCATTCATAGCAAAGTGGATGGACCTCGAGGATGTTATACTAAGTGAAATAAGTCAGGCAGAGAAAGACAGATACTATATGTTTTCACTCATAGGTCTAACAGGAGAAACCTAACAGAGGACCATGGGAAGGGGAAGGAGGGAAAAATAGTTAGGGAGAGGGAAGGAGGCAAATCATGAGAGACTCTTGAATACTGAAAAGAAACTGAGAGCTGAAGGGGGAGGGGGTAAGGGTAAGGGGAGTGATGGTCATGGAGGAGGGCACTTGTGGGGATGAGCACTGGGTGTTATATGGAAACCAACTTGACAATAAACTATAAAACAATAAATGAAATAAAATGGTAAAAGAAAAATTACAATTATTTCATCTGAAAAGATGAAAATTGATAATTGAACATAGAAATCAGCAGAGTCACACAAGGTAAGGAGATGTTAAAACATGTTTTGTTTTGTTTTACCAAATCTGAAAAATCAAAATTAAGGAGGTATTTTCTTGAAATAGCAATGAATCATTTTAAAGAAAAATTAAAGGATATCCTATTAAAACAAAGGAAAGCCAAAGCCAGTAGAAAGAAGGAAATGATAAAGATTAGAGCAGAAATAGGGGCACCTGGTTGGCTCAGTAGGTTAGTTGTCCCAATTTCAACTCAGGTCATGATCTTGCACTCGTGAGTTTGAGCCCTCCATCGGGATTTGTGCTGACAGCTCAGAGCCTGGAGCCTGCTTTGGATTCTGTGTGTGTCTCTCTCTCTTCCCCTCCCCCACTTGCATTCTGTGTGTCTCTCTCTCAATAATAAATAAACATTAGAGAAGGACAGAAACCATATGTTTGCACTCATAGGTCTAGCAGGAAAACAAGAGAGACCTAATGGAGAACCAGGGGGAGCGGAGGAGAGAGAGAGAGTTGGGGAGAGAGAGGGATGCAAAACTTGAGAGACTATTGAATACTGAGAATGAACTGAGGGTTGAGGGGGAAGGGGGAGGGGGGGAAAGAGGTGGTGGTGATGGTGGAGGGCACTTGGGGGGAAGAGCACTGGGTGTTGTATGGAAAACAATTTGACAATAAAATATTATGGAGAAAAAAATATTTTTAAAGATTAGAGCAGAAATAAACGAAATAGAGAAAAAAACACAATACAACAGATCAATGAAACCAGAGGCTGGTACTTTGAAAAGATAAATTGATTAACCTTTAGTCAGACTCATCTAGGTAAAGAAAAGGACTCAAATACATAAAGTCAGAAATTAAAGAGGAGAAATAACAACCAATACACAAAGGATTATAAAAGAATACCATGAAAAATTATATACAAACAAATTAGAAAACTTAGAAGAAATGGGTAAATTCCTAACTACATCTAACCTTCCAAAACTGAATCAGGAAGAAACAAAAAAAATTTGAACAGACGAATTACTAGCAATGAAGTTCAATCAGTAAACAAAAAATTACCATCAAACAAAAGTCTAGGATCGCATGGCTTCACGGTGAATTCCACCAAACATTAACTGTTTAGTTAATTCCAGTTTTTCTCAAACTATTCCAAAAAACAGAAGAGGAAGAAAAGCTTCCAAATACATTCTACAAGGCCAGCATTACCCTCATTAAAAAAATCAGATAAACACCCTACAAAAAGAGAAAACTATAGGCTAATTTCTTTGATGAACATTGATGTAAAAATCCTCAACATAATAGTTGCAAGCTAAATCCAACAATATGTTCCATGTTGACAAATCAACACGTGATATACCATACTATAAAGGGAAATGATAAAAATCATATGATCATCCCAGCAAATGCAGAAAAAGCATTTGACAAAGTACAAATTCATGATAAAATCTCTCAACAAAGTATGTGTAGAGGGAAAATACCTCAACATAATAAAGTTCACATGAGAAAAGCCCACAGCTAATATCATATTCAATGGTGAAAAATTGAGAGGTTTTCTCCTAAGTTCATGAATAAGACAAGGATGCCTACTCTCATCACTTATATTCAACATAGCACCGGAAGTTCTAGCCACAGCAATCACATAAAAAAAAGACATTAGAGGCATCCAAATTGGTAAAGAAATAAAACTTTCCCTACTTGCAGACAACTTACTCTACGTAGAAAATCCTGAAGACTCCACGTAAAAACTACTATAAGTAATAAATGAATACAGTAAAGTTGCAGGATAACAAAATAATACCCAGAAATCTATAGCATTTCTATACATAATAACAAAGTAGCAGAAAGATAAATTAAGAAAACAGTTCAATTTACCCTTACACCAAAAGGAGTAAAATACCTACAAAAAGTCTTAACCAAAGAGGTGGAAGACCTGTACTCTAAAAACTATAAAACACTGATGAAAGAAATTGAACATGACACAAACAAATGGAAAGATATTCCATTCTAATGGATTAGAAGAATCAATAGTGTTAAAATTTCCATACTATGAAAGCGATCTACAGATTTAATGCAATCCCTATCAAAATGCCAGTATTTTTCACAGAACTAGAACAAATACTACTAAAATTTGCACAGATTAGAAGAATCAATAGTGTTAAAATTTCCATACTACTGAAAGCAAGCTATAGATTTAATGCAATCCTTATCAAAATACCAACATTTTTCACAAAACTGGAACAAATAATACTAAAATTTGTATAGAACCACAAAAGACCCCAAAAGTCAAAACAATCTTGAAAGAGAAAAACAAACTACAGGTATCACAATCCCAGATTTCATGATACACTACAAAGATACAGTAATCAAAACAGTATGGTAAAGGCACAAAAACAGACACAAATCAAGAGAACACAACGGAGAGCCCAGAAATAATCCATGATTATATGGTCAATTAATCTATGACAAAGGAGGCAAAAATAAACAATGAGGAAAAGACAGTCTCTTTAATAAATGGTGCTGTGAAAAATGAGTAGCTACATGTAAAAGAATGAAACTGGATCATCTTTTAACACCATAAACAAAAATAAACTCACAATGGGTTAAAGACCTAAATGTGAAACCCAAAACCATAAAAATCCTGTAAGAGAACACAGGCAATAATTTCTCTGACTTCAGCTTCGTCAACGATTTTCTAGATGTGTCTCCTAACACAAGGGAAACCAAAGGAAAAAAAACTATTAGGACTACATGAAAATAAAAAGCTTTTGCAAAGCAAATAAAACCATCAGCAATACAAAAATAGCAACTCACTGAATGGGAGGAGATATTTGCAAATGACATATCCAATAAGGGATTAATATCTAAAATATATAAAGAACTTTTTTAAAATTTTTTAATGTTTACTTATTTTTAGAGAAAGAGAGAGATGGAGACAGACAGAGAGAGAGAAAGCAGGGGAGAGGCTGAGATAGAGGGAGACAGGATCACAAATGACTTCACACTGACAGAAAAGAGGCCAATGTGGGGCTTGAACTCACAAACCATGAGACTGTGATCTGAACCAAAGTCAGAGGCTTAACTGACTGGGCCACCCAGGCTTCCCCAAAATATATAAAGAACCTCTATAAGCCAACACCAAAAAAAAAATGTGATTAAATAATAGGCAGAAGACCAGAACAGACATTTTTCCAAACAAGACATATAGATGGCCAACAGGCACATTAAAAGATGTTCAACATCAAAGTAATCATCAGGGAATTGTAATTTAAAGTCACAATGAGATACCGTTTTACATTTGTCAGAATGGCTAAATCAAAAACACACGAAATAACAATTGTTGACCATGATGTGGATATAAATGAACCCTTCTGCACTGTTGGTAGAAATGCAAATTGGTACATCCACTGTGAAAAACAGTAGGGAGATTCCTCAAATATTAAAAGCAGAATTACCATATGATCTACTAATTCCACTATTGGGTATTATTCAGAGAAAGCCAAAACATTAATTCAAAAAGATATATACACCCTTATGTTTACTGCAGCATTATTTATAATAGCCAAGACATGGATGCATCCTACGTATCCATCAATAGACAAATAGATAAGTAAGATGTGGCATATATATATATATATATATATATATATATATATATATATAAAATATTATGCAGACATAAAAAAAAGATGAGATTGTGCCATTTGAGACATGGATGATGCTACAATGCTAAAATATCATGATTCACTCATAAGTAGAATCTACAAAAAATAAATAAATGAGTAAACAAACTGAAAGCAGAATCAGACTTATTAGATGGAGAACTGGTGGTTGCCAATCAGAGGTGGTTAGGAAGTTGGACAAAATGAGTGAAGGGGAATGGGAGATACAGATTTCCATTTATGGAATGAATAAGTCAAGGGAATAAAAGGCATGGCATAAGAAATACAATCGATGATATTTTAATAGCGATATTTGAGGACAAATGGTAGTTACACTTGTGGTGAATACAGCATAATTATGTAAATTTCTTTAATCAGTATGTTGTACAACTGAAACTAATATGACAGTGCTCACTTCAGCAGCACATATCCTGAAATTAATGTGTTATTGTGTGCCTATTACATTCAAATTTAAAAAAAAAACTTAAAATGGATTAAAGATCTAAATGTGAGACCTTGAAACCATAATTATTCTAGAATATAACACAGGAGGAATTGCTCTGACACTGGCCATAGCAACGTTTCTCTATATATGTCTCCTAAGGCAAGGGAAATAAAAGCAAATATAAACGAGATTATAGTAAACTAAAATGCTTCTGCACAGCAAAGGAAACGAGAAGATAATTACAAATGATATATTCATTAAGGGGTTAATATCCAAAATATATAAAGTTTTCAAACAACTCAATAGCAAATTTTTTTATTTAAAAATATAGGATCTGGGGTGCCTGGGTGGCTCAGTCAGTTAAGCATCTGACTTTGACTCAGATCATGATCTTGTGGCTTGTGGGTTCAAGCCCCACATTGGGCTCCGTGCTGACAGCTCACTCAGAGCCTGGAGCCTGCTTTGAATTCTTTCTCTGTCTCTCTCTCTGCCCCTCCCCTGTTCATGCTCTGTCTCTCTCTCTCTTTCTCAAAAATAAATAAACATTAAAAAAATTTTAATAGGGTATCTGAATAGAGATTTTTCTGAAGACATACAGATGATCAACAGACATGTGAAAAGATTCTAAACATCACTAATCATCAAGGAAATGCAAACTAAAGCCATAATGAGATATTACCTCACACCTGTCAGACTGGCTTCTATCAAAAATATCAGAAATAACAAGTGTTGGCAAGGAAAAAAGGAATCCACAAATACTCTTGGTAGAAATGTAATTTTGTGTAGCTACTATGGAAAACAAATGGAAGTATCTCAAGAATATAAAAATAGAAGTACCATATTATCCAGCAATTCCATTTCTGCAATTTATCAGAAGAAACTGAAAACACTAATTCAAAAAGATACATGCACTTTCATGTTCCCTGCAGCATTATTTACAATAGTCAAGAAATGGAAATAACCTAAGAGTCCAATGATGAATGAATGGATAAAGAAGATATGGGGTGTGTGTGTGTGTGTGTTTGTGTGTGTGTGTGTGAGAGAGAGAGAGAGAGAGAGTGTGTGTGTGTGGTGGAATATTACATAGCCATAAAAAAGGATGAGATCTTGACATTTGCAACATAGCTGGATCCAGAGGGTATTGTGCTAAGTGAAGTCAGTTAGTCATAGAAAAATAAATCCCGGGGCACCTGGGTGGCTAACTCGGTTGAGCATCTGACTTTGGCTCAGGTCATGATCTCACAGCTCGTGGGTTCGAAACCCATGTCAGGCTCTATGCTGACAGCTCAGAGCCTGGAGCCTGCTTCCAATTCTGTATGTCCCTCTCTCTCTGCCCCTCCCCTGCTCATGATCTGTCTCTGTCTCTCAAAAATAAATAAACGTTAAAAAAAAAGAAAAAAAGAAATCCCATATGATTTCACTCATACATGGAATATGAAAAGCAAAACAAAATTTTAAAAAAGCAGAATCAAACCTATAAATATGGAGATCAAACTAATAATTGCCAAGGGAAGGGATTGGAGCATCCTCAAAATGGGTGAGGGGGAGTGGGAAGAATAGGCTTCTAGTTATGAAATTAATAAGTCATGGGGATGGATGGTACAGCATTAGAGAATATAGTCAATGATATTGTAATAGCACTGTATGGTAACAGATGGTAACTATACTTGTGATGAGCATAGCATAACGAAGAGAAGTTGAATCAGTATGTTGTATAGCTGAAACTAATATAACATTGTGTGTCAACTATACTTAAGGTTTCAAAGGAAAAAACAAAGAAGAAAAGCTGCTGCAGTGACTCAAAAGGAGGCAGGAAGCAAAGGAAAGGGAAAGACAAACCAGAAAAATAGCCTGTTATCAAATATGAAATAATTTCTCTGAAACTTGTTTAGGCCCATTGTGTAACAGACTCTGTTTATGTGTTTCCCCTGGGGTTTCCAAATTACTTCAACAACAACTGGGGCACAGTGAGGAGTTCAAAAAGGGGCCAGCTTTCTAGAGTATCACAGTCTCTGGGTCTGGAGTTCTCTCTTGTCCAGTAAGAGAGCGAACAGATGCAGAATTATAATGCAAAAGAGAGGCTAATGTATGGGAGGAGACAGGAGCCCTGAATAAGGGTCCTTGCTCTGTTTTTACTAAGATCAGAAGGCTTATAAGCATGATGGACTTGCCCAAAGAGACAATAAAACCATGAACGTTAACTCGTGTGTCGGAGAAAGGGGTTTTCAAATATACATGGTGTTAGGGGTTTGGGTCAATACAAAACAAAATCCCAGTGCCAGGAAGATGTTTGTTTACAGCAGGTACTAGGCACTAGGCACGAGGCAAGAGGCACGGCATCTATTTATCTTAACTTGCCTAGGTCATAAGACAGACAAAGCACACTACCTCAGCGTCAACAAGGCATCTTTTTTTTTTTTTTTTGCTAACTAGCTCCAATCTGGACAACTTTGCCCTACTATGGTCTATAGCCCTGTTTACCTTTTACCTATTCTGGTCCTTCCCTCCTGTGAAATCAGCTTTCTGCTACTGTACTAAGCTCCGGCACTTCTGCCATGATTATCTAGCTTTGATTACCTAATGTTGGATGCTTTCTTCCTGTGGCTTCCTATTCCTCTCTGCCTTGTTAACCCATTGATGTAAGCTCAGGGAATTCCTAAGCTTATTCCCCACAATAGATGATGTCTATACATTCAGGAAGAGGATTTCTATACATATCTTTATTAATGTACATTAGCCCTACACTGTGGCTCTAAGTAACTGATTTTAATCAATGCCACATCCCTAAGGAATATAGTCAGATTTGAAGCTATAGAATGAGACATACCCTCAATACCCATATCCACACATCACTATTACTGTGCTTTTCTTGAAAGCCAACACCATCTGCCTATAAAATCCATGCCATAACATCCATCCTTCTCCATACCTCTTCTCCAATTAAGTGACAAAGAAAGGTTTCTCCCTATTTTTTGCAATGTCAACAACTATGAAATACTTAATAAAACACTGTACCTTGAATTGCCATATAACACTCTCATTGAATTTTTAACCCACTCTCCTAATTTAGGTAGAAGCTAATCACCAGCTGGCGAGGAGGAAGGAGTCCCTTTACATTACACTGCATGATATGCATGGGGCAAGACGAAAGGGAAGAATCTGTGTTAAGAAACCAAGGCAGGAGACCAGGTCTCCTTAGGGACAAGGCCACAATCTGTGTTAATCCTTGGATAAGCCACTTAATTGTTCTTTGTCTCAATTTACCTGATGCTAAAATGGCTCTCATTATTCATTCAAATAAAGTGCTTAGAGAATATGGAGGGCCAGGCACTTTATTAAGCATTTTGCCCAGACCTATACAGTGTTCCCTTTCTCAAAGCCAGTAGAACTACAGCAAAAATATGACACTCGATGGCACTGCAAACAGCAATGCTAATCTTTTTCAAATGATTATTATAGAAAAGGGGACACTGATACTTTCTTTGTTAGTGGAGTTACTTTTATATGCTCTCAGGAGACTTTCTGATCAGTCCCTACTTTACTCTCATTGGGACATCTAACCATCTTCTCTTTGTAAAATATATTCTTGAATTCTTAATTTATAACCCATACCCAAATTCCAACCAAATTGTTGATTACTACAATTGAAATTTATGGCACATGCATTGCCACAAATGTTTTTAAAAGATATACTTGGACAGCAGATCCTCACATTTATTAAGAACATGTTACTTTTAAATACCTTATTTCATTAACACACTCAGTGACTAAAGTTGGCATTACTATCTCCATTTATAGTTGAGGAAACAGACTTGAGAAGCTGGTAGCTTTCCAAATGCCACCCAACTAGTCAAAGGCAGATATGGAATTTGAACCCATGTCTATGTGCCTAGAATTCCAGTGCTCATTTCCAAAACATGACACCACTGTGCTAAGCATTGCCATGTCATTCTTTGCTGATGAGCTCTATTTCCTAGATAGAGGGTATGCTGAAACCTAAGCTCAGTAATCTAACTTCAACCGAGAGCATATCTTTAATGACTTTAATCCCAAGTGTCCTTTAGGGAAGAATGAAAAAAAAACCATAGAAGACTTAATTAAAGCCCTGGGATCCAAAAGTTATATTTTTCCTAACAAACTTGTATCCAGTGATCCCAAAAGGACAGAAGTAAATGATGGAAAGCATCCCCAAGGCAACAGTCTAATTCCAGTCTTTCTCTAGTTCTCACCTCTCTTGGCTAGTTTAGGTGCCTGGAAAACAGAGGAGTTGTTGACTCTATGACCTCCCAGACCCGTTCTAACACTATAATTCTGATTCTCTTTGCCCTACTTACATTGGGGAACTTGTGGTCAGTCTCTAAAACTGGGTTTTAGAGGCCAGATCGTTCTGTTTTAGAGGTACCACAAATAACATGAAATTGCATCTAGTAATTGCCATGTTTTTTAAAACTCATATTAAATCATACCAAAATGTCAAAATCATACCAATTAATCACAAGGAATAAATAAGAACCAGGAAAGCTGAGAGGTACTCCTGTTCATTTCATTTCTTTGCACCTCCATGAAATAATATCTGACCAGTTGGACAAAGCCTGACTGGACAGCATGCCCAGTTGTGACTTTTGTGGTTCCTGTCCTGTCACCTTCATGGTCAACTATAAAGGGAAGTACTGTTTGGCCCTTTTAATGATCCATAAATTCCCAAATCTGTCATAAGAGAAGAAAAGATTCCTGTTATCTAATAACAAATAATATATCAGAAATCATGGGTTTCCCTTCCAGGAAAGCCATAGATTATACCATAGGGCTTCATATGCCAGTTCAAAATTGAAAATCAACAAACATACCCAAACTATTCAAGGGATTTGTAAAATATCCCAATGATGGTCTATAAATGGAAGGAGAAAACAGAGGTTTGTGGCCAAAAGCTGAAAGGAAATCAATTTCTGACTAGAGAAGCAATATGTTTCTGATTGGTCACTGGGGAAAGCAAAACCCGTAGATGATAGCTTCTTGAGGCCAGATCTGAGATTGCATCAGGCCCTGGGCTAGGCACTAGGGATGCGTCACTGATGATGGAATCTTTTACCCATTCAACAAAGAAACACTTAGTGGCACCATATGGATTCTAAATCTTCGTTGTGTATTAGGAAGGAGGCCATTTCTAAAACCACTTCCTTGTGTACCTCTCTACACAAACCCAGCTGAAGATAAACAAAAATGAAAAAGTCCAAGGAATATTCAAGGAACTCAACGTCTTGTTCTACCCAAGAATAGCCAATTAACGTTACACAGGTTATTTTAGTCCTCAAGGGCTATATAAATATAATACATAATATTTATATATTATATTTATATATATATATATAACTACTCAACTCTGCCATTTTAGCACAAAAGCAGCCTTAGGCAATATGTAAGCAAGTATGTGTGGCCCTGGGCCAATAAAATGTTATTCACAAAACCAGATATTATTACAAAAGCAGGTGGTGGGCAAGATTTCATCCATGAGCCAGAGTATGCTGACCCTTGCTTTGGTGCAAACAGAACACTGAGACCTCTTTGAGAAATCAAGTACAGTAAAATCTTGGATTTCAAGTAACTTGTTCTGCAAGTGCTCCACAAGATAAGCAAACATTTCTAATAAATTTTAACTTGATAAACCAGTAGTGTCTTAGAATACTAGTAGAATGTGACACTGAATGTCACATGATCACAAATGACCCAATGGTTCTGCTCTCTCTCTCTCTTATTGCCGAACTGTGGGAGATCATCTTCCATGCTTCCATGCTTGGTCTCAGGCCATGATGTTTGGCAGAAATCAGTGATTTTTCAGAATGCTGGAAGAGGCCCACAACCGGCATTAGTGTATTTTTTTGTCACTCCAAAGTACCTACTGACAGTCCTTTGATTTTCCTTACAAGAGTAAGCTTAGGAATGCTTTGCTTCATTCTAGGTCATTGGATAGGTTCCTTGTTAAAGTTACATGAAAAGAAAAGGATTCCATTGAGCCAATAGACAGCAGTGATTCCATTAGTGATAGTGAAAGTCATCCTACACAATAACCCTGCTCTGTCTTGTCTCCCTCCCAGCAGCCACAAAGGTTTTCAAAGGGAAATGCTGGTTAATTTGTATATCTGTCTTTATGTTTTGTGTTTTATTTATCATTTTGTATTATATTACAGTATTATAATCATTTTTATATGAACATTTTTGGGTTGTGGAGTGAATCATCTGAGTTTCCATTATCTCTTATGGGGAAATGTGCTTTGATATATCAGTGCTTTTGATTATAAGCATATTTCTGGAACAAATTATGCTCACAAACCAAGGTTTTGCTGTAATTCCATATCCCCTCTCCCTTCTGCCCAAGAAGGAGCAAAGACCAGAGGTACAAGGCTAGAAAAGTCTCCCTCACTCACTTATTCTTAAGGTTAAAGCCTACAAAACACTTCAAAGTAAATAATGCCTGTGAGTATCCATTTTAACCTACTTCTACTTGTCTCCATTAGAAAATAAAAGTCTTTGGGGTACCTGAGTGGCTCAGTAAGTTAAGCATCTGACTCAGTTTCAGCTCAGGTCAGATCTCATGGTTCTTGGGTTCAAGCCCTGCATCAGCCTCTATGCTGACAGCACAGTCTTCTTGGAATTCTCCCTCTCTCTCTACTCCCTAACCCCTCCCTACCTCCCTCCCTTTCTCTCTCTCTCTCAAAATAAATAAACATTTAAAAGAAAAGTCTTTGCTAGTTCAATGGAGAGACCAGAGTGACCTTCCCTGATGTGCCAATGTAATGGTACATGTTTTTTATTAAACATCATGTTATTATTAACTTTTGTCTGATACAGAAACTCAGACAGTATCCCATAAGAAACACTAAAGCCACAATTGTCCAGCAGCCTTCAGAATACCCAGAAGCTCCTGGAGAGCCAAATTTTGGGAAAGCTAGTCCCAAAGGGGACTACTAACTCTGAGAGTGTGAGTGCTACTGAAAGAAAAGAATTCTCCCTAGAAAGAAGACTTGCCAAGCAAGTATCTCCTTGTCCACTAACTGGTTCAGTGCTTTAATCATCCAGATCCTGCTAGACTTGTTAGACCTGACAAAACAACAGCTTTGGTAATAATGCCAGACATGGACAAGGGCAAAATTGCCTTCTGTAAAGGAAATCTATCTAATGGGCTTTGCCCAGGAAACATGCCAATTATTCCCATATTACCAGGGAAGCAGAAGCTGATTAAAGGCACAGGGGTAAGAGAGAGGCAAAAAGATTGGTCCTAAATATCACTGCAGCACACCTATATTTATGACTGAATGGGGGCTGCCTAATATGAGGCATGAGGGAAGGGCCCAAAAGACTTTAACTCATAATTTAGAGGATGGCAGGTGAGTCATCAGAGCAGGGCCAGGCATAAAAACAAGGCACACTAAGGCAAGGTTTCTGAGAAGGCTTCCTAGGGTCTGGTAGGTAGCAATGGGCAATGCTGAGGAGAGTGAATAGTAAGAGTTTATCAGATAGTGAGACATAAGGAAATGTTGTTAGGCTCAAGTAGCAGAAGAGGACTGAGTACAAAGCCAGGCCAGAGCTGGGACATACATCAGGGAGAATTGGGTCACTACCATGGCAAGAAACTCTACAAGAAAGCCCAGAGACACAGACTTCTCAAACCCATCCTGCAAGGTATAACCACTGACCTCATTCTATAGAGTACAATACATTAGATACAGAAGAAAATTTGCAGCTCTTGGGAACTAGAAAATCTGGGTTTGGACCCCAATTTGCCACACATACTCGCCAAACAACTGAGCAAATCACCTAACTTCCCTGAATTTCAATTTCCTCATCTGTAAAACTGGGAGACCATTATCTGTCTTTGGTTACTTCAACTGTATAAGAGTAACACTAATAATACCCTGCCTGATTAGCTCATAGGGTTGTTGTAAAGATCAAGTTGAAGTCAAAGGTAAAACAGGTGAACTGAAAAATATGAAGAAAGTTGTTATACTTCCTTATTTTCATGAAGCATTATTATGTATGATATCAGTGCAAACATACAACTCCATCTAAGGATCAGAATGGTTTCAGACAAGATGGATACTAGCCCTAAAAGTCAACATTCACATAATTTGGGGCTAGATAATGCCTGCACCACCTATGCATCCTCTAGAATAACAAATTGGGTTGTTTTGTGAATAACATTTTATTGGCACAGAGCCACACCTGCTTGTTTACATATTGCCTAAGGCTGCTTTTGTACTAAAATGGCAGAGTTGAGTAGTTTCAGCAGAGACAATATAGCCCATGAGGACAAAAATAACGTAAAAAACTAAGTGGCCTATTAAAATATCCCCCAATTTTTCTGCCTTATTAAGTAATTTATAATTTTAAGCTTTATTTTATATCCCAAAAATGTAATGAATGTTGCCTAGGATCACCTTCTCCCCCACCATCAATATGAAGCTTTTTGAATTATTTTTAACCATCTCCATTAGCTTCAAAGAATTCTCCCTTAAAGACCTCTTCCTTGGTCTGGACTGTCTTCTTTACAGAATAGCACACAGTTGGTTGATGATGCCAAAAACTCTACCACAAGCTCTGGGCTATTAGCCCAGCCAGCTACCCGCTTCTTTATTGCTTTTCTCCAGCTTTCAAACCTTCATTGACGGCCTTTTCCTCTGTACATGCATACTGGTGGCTGCTCCTGTTTCTCTACAGTGGCCCCATATCTCTTTTTCATATTTGTTCTTTCTAAACTATCTGTTCATCTGAATAGCACTTATATTGCATTTCATCACTAAAAGGGATAAAAGCAATGTGGAACAGTGGAAAGAATGCTCAGAAAATATGTCTTAGATATACTACTGACTAGCAGTGGGAAAATACTTAAGCTCTCTAAGCCTTGGTTTCTTCATCTATAAAATGGAGATAATAACATTTTCTTTCTCAGATTAAGTCATATAACATATGCGAAAGTGTCTTGTATACTATAAAGTGCTTTCCAATTATTAACTTATATCCATATCTATATCCACATCCAGGTAACTGATCAGTGTAAGATCACTTCCACAGATTCCAGCCTTGCTGTTGTCCAGTACAAACATTACCATATCTAAAACAACCCAATTTGCATTAGAATTACTTCTTCCTCATTCATAATTGGATTATCCAAACTCCACATTCCTGAAGGGGAATTCTATTACAGAAGATCTTTCTCTTGATCTTCTATTTCACCAAGCTACTAGGCAAAAGCCAGCTAGAAAAAGTACAGAAGTAACTTCAGACTCCCTGCACCTTCTTTCCCCTACTTGATTCCTGCAGGTCTGTGAAATGTGTGCCTGTCTTCAGGCCAACACTGGAGGTACATTCTTGGCAAGAGCCTGTAAAGAGAAAACAATTCTTTTCTTTCACAATCTGAAAGTGATTCTGAAAAAAATCACAGGCTCAGCAAAAAGAGGTTGTAAAGAGTAGAGACTGCTTTGTGAGGAACAGTGATATTGCAGGGAGCCCAGGACTGGGACTAGTTATTGAGTTCTAGTACTGACTCTGTGATTAACTGGCTCCATGATCATGGACAAGAACATTCCCTTTTAAGTTTGTTTCCTCATATGAAATATAAAGAGTTAAATGTTCTCTTAAACGGCTTTAGAACTCCATGAGTTCATTTCCAGCAAGACAGTGCCCATTAGTCAAAAAGAAAGGAAGTAGTTAAACAGCATCTGCTTTTCACAAAGGAGAATCATACAAAATGCCCAGAAGCCCCAGCTTTCCCTCCCCTTTCTGCTAGTGCAGCCATACAATCCCTAGCTGAGCCGTTACCCAATTAGCAAACTGATAAACTTTTACTTTCCCATTTGGTACCATTAACAGAATAACCATTCCAATAAACCCTGAAATACTGAGCATGGGCATGGATTCTAGAAGACAAATCTCTCCAGACAAACCAAATATGAAGAGATATCAATATTTACCATATTAAGAGGAAGAGAAATTCAGCATGGTGACCATGGTAGCAGGAACATTCTCTTTACAATTCCCTTTCCATTTTTTGTTTTTGTCCTCTAAGCAAGAGTTGTAAGGGGCAGCTATAAAAACACCTTGATATCTTGTTACCCATCACCCTTCCCCCACCTAATGAACTCAGGATGGATGATTTCAGGATTAGGCTCCAGCTGTCAACTGCTGCATAATACATTTTTTTCCAATCACATGGGAAGGTTTTTCCATGACAGCCTGGCTCTGGAAAGAGAACTGGAAGCTGAAATGTGGCCCTCCTATTTCTGAGAAATCCTTAATGAAAACCTTTTGCAAGAACTGCCTTGAAGTTCCTAATATGGTTCTAAAGTGCAGGGCCTAATGCTTGCCACTTATGAGAAATTTCATACTGCTTTATGATAAAAATAATTTGGGGAGAAGACTTTGTCACCTTCTAGTAATGCCACACATTTCCCAATTATACATTATCCACTACATGAAAAGCAGCTGCATTTGCTTAAAGACATCAAATGAGCAGAGAAGAGGGAAGGTGTTAGAAAATAGCCTCTCAGTGAAGGAAACAAAGAGGACGAGTGTCACACCATCAAAATATATAGCCATTCTTCTTTGACAAAGGAAAGAAAACACAACCAGATACTAATTAAATTGAGGCTAGACTTCTCAACAGGGAAAACCCCTTCTCAACAGGGAAAATTCCAGCTATGATGGTGGGGTGGTGCAAGGAATGAAAGGAAACTACTAGTACAGTTCTTTACTGCCAACTGGGTCATTTCAAATAAAAGCACCCTCAGCCTCAATAAAGAATATCCAGGCAGTTTTAATGCAAGATACCTTCTTAAAGCACAGTACAAAAAGAATCTTAGAATGGAAAACTAGGAAATCTGATTCTGGTACCGATCTGAACTCCAGCTCTAGGTCCCTGGAGTTGGCTTCTTTTTCCCTGAATATAAACTCAACAAAGTGGACGTAAAGTTTTCTAAACAATCTTTCAGGTCTGTTATTCTCTAAGAACCAAAGGAAAATGTAGGTATATATCCCAAGCAACTGTTTCTCCATACCCAATGTTTAAAAAACATGGCCTTAAGATATAACTCACCACTAAGTATTGTATGGAAGTCATTTGACAATAAATTATATTAAAAAGATAATAAGATATAACTCACATATCACTCATTAAAGTGTACAATTAAGTGGCTTTTAGCATAGTCACAAAGTTGTGCAACTATCAAATTTTAGAAAATTCACAACCCCAAAAAGAAATCTTTTACCTATTGGCAGTCAAAACACATCCTAACCCTCTCCTCCAGCCTTAAACAACTACTAATCTAATATACCTAGTTTTTCTAGTGTTTTTTTTAACATAATAAAGTAGTAGGCTTTTAAAAATATATCTATTAAGTTAAAAATATGCAATTTTTCTCTTATCCTAGTTATTTGGTGTATTACATTATTACATTGATTAATTTTCAGATGTTAAACTAATTTTGCATTCTTGAAATAAATTCCACTTGATTATGGTATATAATCCTTTTATATGTTGCTGTATTTGATTTCCTAGCATTTTGTTGAGGACATTCGCATGTAAATTATTAAGGGAATTTGATCTAGTTTATTTTTTTGTGATGTCTGGTTTTCCTATCAGGATACTACTGGCCCCAGACAATGTGGTAAGAAGTGTTCTCTCCCCTTCCAAATTTTGGAAGAGTTTGCAAAGGATGGGTGTTAATTTTTCTTTAATTTTTTAATGTTTATTTATTTTTGAGAGAGACAGAGCATGAGTGGGGGAGGGGCACGGACTGCTTTTCTTGCATCGCATAATTTCTGGCACATTTTATTTTCGTTTTTGTTCATTCCAAAGTACTTTCTAATTTCCCTTATGATTTCTTTGAGTCACTAGACACTTAGGAACATGATATTTAATTTTCACATATTTGTGAATTACCTAAATATCCTTTCGTTACTCATTTGTAATTTCATTCCACTGTAGCTAGAGAATATACTTTATGTGAATAAATATATTCAGTCATGTTTTGTGACGTACCAGAGGGTCTACCCTGAAAAATGTGCCACGTGCACTTGAGAAGAATGTATACCTGCTGCTGTCATATAGAGCGTTCTACAAATGTCTGTAAAGCGTCTAATTGGTTTACAGTTTTGTTCTAGTCTTCTATTTCCTTGTTGATCTCTGTCTAGTTAATCTATCCCTTATTGAAAGCAGAATATTGTGGTCTCTTGTTACTATTGGTAGAGTATCTATTGCTCCCTTCAATTCTGTCCACTTTTGCTTCATGTATTTTGGAGCTTTATTATGAAATGTATAGCTTCATAATTTTATATCTTCCTGATATATGGGTTGTTTACCATGATAAAATATTTTTCTTGGCATATCAAGAATATTTGGTCTTAAAATCTATGTTGTCTGATATTAGTATAGCCACCACAACTCTCTTTGATTACTGTTTGCTTGGCACATTTTTCCAAATTTTTATTCTTACCATTTGTGTCTTTCAATCCAAAATGTGTTTCTTAAAGATACACACACACACACACACACACACACACACACACGAGAGAGAGAGAGAGAGAGAGAGAGAGAAAGAGAGAGAGAGATAGAGAGCGAACACATGCATAGTGGGGAGAGGTGCAGAAGGAGAGAGAGAGAAAATCTGAAGCAGGCTCCATGCTCAGTGTGGAACCCAAAGCGGGGCTCAATCCCACAACTCTGGGATAATGACCTAAGCTAAAATCAAGAGTCAGATGTTCAACCGAGTCACCCAGGCACCCAAGACAGTATTATTTTAATCAATTTATTCATTTTACTAATCCCTGTCTTTCTATTGCAGTGCATTCCATTCACACTTAAGATAATTGCTGATAGGCAGGATTTATGTTTACCATTTATTTTATTTTCTATATGTCTTATATTATTTCCTCTCTTCCTCTATTACTAACTTCTTCTGTGTTAAACAGATATTGTCTATTTTACTACTTTAATTCCTTTGTTGTTTCTTTCACTATATATCTTTTAGTTATTTTGTTAGTGGCTGACCTCAGAATTACAATTACCATCTTAATTTAAGACAATCTAGTTCAGATGAGTTTTAACTTAATTAGGAAGAATGCAAAAACATGGTATCAGTATAATTATTTCCTCTCCCCTGCTTTGTGCTGTATTGTCACATGTATTACATTTTTGTCATTAATGATACATCATTAGCTATATCATTAGCTCACTGATATAGTTTTAGAGCTTTTGCATTAGGCAGTTGTCATTAAATCAGGTAGGAAGAAAAAGAGTGGTGATACTGTCTTTTATATCTACATATGTCATTACATTTTCTGGTACTCTTCATATTTATTACAGATTTGAGTTATCATTCATCATTATTTCATTTCATCCCAAAAGATTCCCATTAGTATATCTTATAGGGCAGGATTGCTAGAGACAAATTCTCAGTTTTTGTTTTTGTTTATCTGAGAATGTCTTAATTTTTCCCTTGTGTTTTGAAGAATACAGGATAGTTTTCATGAATACAGAATTCTTGGTTGACATTATTTTTCTTTCGCCACTTTGAATACGTCAGCGCACTGCCTTCTGGTTCCCATCTTTTGGTTCATTATAAGTTAACGTTTAAAATGATTAGGAATCCTATTTATCTCACGAGTTCCTTGGCTTCTTTCAAGATTCTGTCTCTGGTTTTCATCAGTTTGACTATAATGTATCTAGGTATGGCCTTCTTGGATTTTATCCTACTTGGAGTTTTTTGAGCTTCCTAAATATGGAGATTACTGTTGTTCATCAAATTTAGGAAGATTTGGGCCATTATTTTTTCAAATATTCTTTCAGCTCCTTTCAATCTATCTTCTCCTGGGAGTTCCATTATGCGTATGTTGTACACCTGATGGCGTCCCACAGTTTCTGGGGCTCTGCTCATTTTTTTCATTTTTTCCTCATCTTTTGCTCAAACTGGATAATCCCAATTGACATATCTTCAAGTTCTATTACTATTACTATTATTATTATTATTATTATTATTATAGCTCAAATCTGCTATAAAACCTCTCTAGTGAATTTTTCATTTCAGCTATTCTACCTTTGAATTCAAGAATCTCACTTGTTTTTCTTTTATAATTTTTATCTCTTTACAATATCTCTTTGGTGGTACACTGTTCTCATGCATTTCTTTAATCTTTAGACATGGTTTCCTTTATTTCTTTGACTATGTTTATATTAGCTAATTTAATTTTTGTCTAAATTTCAACATTTAGGCCACATTAGGGACAGTCTCTACTGATGTTTTTTTATTTTCCTGCATAAGGGCCAAACTTTTTTGTTTTGCATACCTAATCATTTTTGTTGAAAATAGGGCATTTTAGACAATCTAATGTGGTACCTCTAGAAATCATATCCTGACCCCTAGAATAGCAAAAGTTGCTATTGTTGTTTTGTTATTCTTGTTATTGTTGCTGCTTTGTTTGGTGTCTTTCTTGGACTGATTATTTAATGTTTGTATTCCTTGCTACTGACATATCTGTTTAGTTGGCTTAGTGGCCAGCTTGTGATTTTTCAGAGATCTTTTTAAATGTCTTAAACCACTATGACTTCCACCTTTTGCCAAGGAGATCTATGTATATGGTGGGGCATTCCCTCAATACTCAGCCAGGTAGTTTACAACGCTGCTTCAAATTTAGCCATAGGGAAGAAATCAGAAACTTCTCAGGTCTTTTCTAGGCACATGCGCAGCCCCAAGCATGCATGTGGCATTCTAGATTTCAGGAATATGTTAGAGCTTTCCAAAGCCCCTGATGGGTATCTCATTACCCATTTCTTCTTATGTTTTTGTCCAGATTCTTGGTTGCCCTACTGATATTGCAGATTCAGGCAGCTGTAATGTGAAACACTCTGGGGACAGAACTTTTCACACGAAGGAAACAGAACCCCTGAAAATGGGGCTTTTCTAGGTATCTTTGTGACAGGTTAAATAATGACAAGCCTCTGAGAATGTGAGTTTTGGGGGAGCTACAAACTCAGGGTTCCCCCTCCTATGCTAAAAGAGCTAGCTTCCATAGCTATTGTAGTTATGTGGCTAGATTCTCAAGGCTACCCCAAAGCTCAGGAGAAGGGAATAGGAAACAGGGTAACTTACAAAGACACAGAGGAAAGCATATTGTAATCCAGGCCTATTTCAAGAAACTAGAAAAAGCGCAAATACAAAATCTAACAGCGCACTTAAAAGAACTAAGAGAATAGCAAGAGCAGCCCAAACCCACCAGATAAAGAGAAATAATAAATATCAGGGCAGAAATAAACAATGTAGAATCCAAAACCCAGCTGAACAGATCAATGAAACCAAGAGTTGGTTTTGTGAAAAAATACATAAAATTGAAAAACATCTAGCCAGGCTTCTCAAAAAGAAAAGAGAGAGTACCCAAACAGACAAAATCACAAATGAAAACGGATCTACTACAACCAATCCCTCAGAAATACAATCAATCATCGGGGAATACCATGAAAATGCATATAGCAACAAACGGGACAACCTAGCAAAAATAGACACATATGCACTACCTAACTCACATCCCAAACACACACGCACTACCAAATTCAAATGGGAGGAGATAGAGAATCTGGACAGACCCATAACCAGTGAGGAAATCGAATCCGTTATCAAAAATCTCCCAATGAATAAGAGCCCAGGGCCAGATGGTTTCCCTGGGGAATTCTACCAGACATTTGAAGCAGAGTTAATACCCATTCTTTTCAAGCTAGTCCAAAAAATTGAAATAGAAGGAAAACTTCCAGACTCATTCTATGAAGCCAGCATCACTATGAATACCAAATCAGAGACCCAACAAAAAGGGAGAACCACAGACCAATATCCTTAATGAACACATATGCAAAAATACTCAACAAGATACCAGCAAATTTAATTCAACAGCATATAAAAAGAATTATCCACCGTGATCAACTGGGATTCATTCCTGGGTTATAGAGCTGGTTCAATATTCGCAAACCCATCTATGTGATACATCACATTAACAAAAGAAAAGATTGAAACCATATGATGCTTTCAATAGATGCAGAAAAAGCATTTGACAAAATACAGCATCCTTTCTTAATAACAAAGCCCAAGAAAGACAAGATAGAAGGAACTTACTTAAACATCATAAAAGCCATTTGTGTAAAGCCCACAACTAATATCATCCTCAATGGGGAAAAAATAAGAGCTATCCCCCAAAGATCGGGAACATGTAAAGGATATCATACCCACCACTGTTGTCTGCATAATGCTGGAAGTCCTAGCATGACCAATCAGACAACAAAAGGAACGAAAAGGCATCATAATTGGCAAAGATGAAATCACTTTCACTTTTCGCAGATGACATGATACTCACATTGAAAACCCGACACACTCCATGGTAAGCCTGCTAGAACTGATCCATAAATTCAGCAAAGTCACAGGGTACAAAATCAACATACAGAAATCAGTTGCATTTTTATACACCAATACTGAAGCAATAGAAATAGAAATCAAGAAACTTATCCCATTCACAATTGCACAAAAAACCATAAAATACCTAAGAATAAACCTAATCAAAGATGTAAAAGATCTATATGATGATAACTATAGAAAACTTATGAAGGAAATTGAAGAAGACACAAAGAAATGGAAAACATTCCATGCTCATGGATCAGAATAAACATTGTGAAAATGTCATTACTACCATAGCAATCTACACATTCAATGCAATCCCCATCAAAGTTGAACCAGCATTCTTGACAAAGCTAGAACAAACTATCCTAAAATTTGTATGGAACCACAAAAGACCCAAATAGCCAAAGTAATATTGAAGAAGAAAACCAAAATAGGAGGCATCACAATCCCAGAATTTAGCCTCTACTACAAAAGCTGTCATCATCAAACAAGTATGGTATTAGCACAAAAACAGACACATAGACCAATGGAATAGAATAGAGAACCCAGAACTGGACCCACAAGTAGATGGCCAATTAATCTTTGACAAGCAGCAAAGAGTATCCAATGGAAAATAGACAGCCTCTTCAACAGATGGTGCTGGGAGAACTGGACAGCAACATGAAGAAGAATGAAACTCGACCACATTCTTACACCATACAAAAACAGTAAACTCAAAATGGATGAAGGACACTGGATGTGAGACCAGAAACCAACAAAACCTATGAGAAGAAAGCAGGAAACAATTTCCTTGACCTCAACTGCAGCAATTTCCTACTCAATACATCCTCAAAGGCAAAGGAATCAAGAGTAAAAATGAACTATTGGGACCTCATCAAGATAAAAAGCTTCTGCACTACAAAGGAAACAATCAAAACTAATAGGCAACTAATGGAATGGGAAAAGAGAGTTCCAAGTGACATACTAGATAAAGGCTAATATCTAACATCTGTAAGAAACTCACCAAATTCCACACGAAAAACACAAGTAATCCAGTGAAGAAATGTGTAAAAGATATGAATAGACACTTCTCCAAAGAGGACATCCAGATGGCCAACAGACACATGAAACAATGTTCAGGGTCACTCATCATCAGGGAAATACAAATCAAAGCCACACTGAAATACCACCTCATGCTGGTCAGAGTGGCTAAAATAAACAAATCAGGAAACTATAGATGCTGGCAAGGTTGTGGAGAAATGGGCGCCCTCCTACACTGTTGGTGGGAATGTAAACTAATGCAGCCACTATGAAAAACAGCATGGAGGTTTCTCAAAAAATTAACAATAGAACACAAAAAATTAACAATAACACTGCTAGGAATTTACCCAAAGAATACAGAAGTGCTGATGCATAGGAGCACATGTATCCCAACATTCATAGCAGCACTTTCAACAATAGTCAAATCATGGAAAGAGCCTAAAGGTCCATCAACTGATGAATGGATCAAGAAGATGTGGGTTATCTATATAATGGAATACTACATGGCAGTGAGAAAAAATGAAATCTGGCCATCAGCAGCAACGCGGATGAAACTTGAAGGTGTCATGCTAAGAGAAATAAATCAGGTAGAGAACGACAGATACAATATGTTTTTACTCATAAGTATAACAGGAGAAACTTAACAGTGGGCCATGGGGGAGTGAAAAGGGGAAAAATAGTTGGGGAGAGGAAGGGAGTCAAACCATGAGAGACTCTTGAATACTGAGAACAAACTGAGGGTTGATAGGGGGTGGGGGAGAGGAGAAAGGAGGTGATTGGCATGGAGGAGGGCACTTGTGGGGATGAGCACTGGGTGTTATATGGAAACCAACTTGACAATAAACTATAAAAGAAATATAAATAAATAAATAAATGAAAAATAAAATAAAATGAATTATTATTGTCTAAAATAAATGATTTTATTTTTTTAAATGTTTTATTTATTTTTGATACAGAGAGAGACAGACCATGAGAGAGGGAGGGGCAGAGACAGAAGGAGAGACAGAACTGGAAGCAGGCTCCAGACTCTGAGCTAGCTGTCAGCACAGAGCCTGACACAGGGCTCGAACCCACGAATGTGAGATCTGACCTGAGTTGAAGCCGGAGGCTTAACCGACTGAGCCACCCAGGCACCCCTATAAATAAATGATTTTAAAGCAAA
The DNA here is from genome assembly GCF_006229205.1 of Suricata suricatta. Classification (NCBI taxonomy): domain Eukaryota; kingdom Metazoa; phylum Chordata; class Mammalia; order Carnivora; family Herpestidae; genus Suricata; species Suricata suricatta. Next base: position 49,407,998 of record NC_043717.1, read on the forward strand.
AAGATAACCAGGGATCTTCACTTCAGTTCAAGTTTATTGCCATCACAATAATTTTCTTTAAAATGCAACAAATTTTACAAAAAGCCTCAAATCCTGGTGCTACAGAAGTTCAACATGTTTTCATCAACTCTTTAGATTACTGCAAGCTGTTGTTCATTTCCAGAGTTATGAAAAAGTTAATTTTTTGCCAGTGTCCATTTTCCTTTTACAGAGTTGATTTTCTGATGTCATTATTTTTTTAATGTTTATTTATTTTTGAGGAGACAGAGACAGAGCATGAGTGGGGGAGGGGCAGAGAGAGAGAGAGAGAGGGAGGCACAGAATCTGAAGCAGGCTCCAGGCTCCCTGAGGTTGCAGAGAGCCCAGCTCACAAACTGCAAGATCATGACCTGAGCCGAAGCTGGACACCTAACAACCGATCCACCCTGGTCCCCCTCTGATGTCTTCAATCTACAATTCCCTCCAAAACGATCTTAAAGAAATCTTACCCCAGTGTGGCTGGAAATTTGCCTACAATGAAACATACTCCTGAGGAAGCAGAAGTTAAAAGAAGCAAAGGGATGGGGCGCCTGGGTGGCTCAGTTGGTTAAGCGTCCAGCTTCAGCTAAGGTCACGATCTCACGGTTCATGGGTTCGAGCCCCGTGTCAGGCTCTGTGCTGACAGCTAGCTCAGAGCCTGGAGCCTGCTTCAGATTCTGTGTCTCCCTCTCTCTCTGACCCTCCCCTGCTCACGCTGTCTCTCTCTGTCTCTCAAAAATAAATAAAAAAACATTAAAAAAATTTTAAATAAAAGAAGCAATGGGGTAAAGTATTTTTAAAGGATAAACAGGTACTTGTTGTTGACTCTAAGGTGTATAATGGGGAATTGACACATAACAGGAGAGAAAAGGCTTAACCTTTAGTACCTTATGAATTTTCTACCATGTTCATGTGTTTGTTACCTATCAGGAAAAATTTTAATATACTTATAAAAGAAGAAGGAGACAGTAGATACTTTAGATTTTCCCTCAAGTTTCCATGAGATCTACACACGCTGTCTGTTTCTGAGAAAATCTCCATTTACTTGAAGAGTCTTGCTCATTATGAGGACCATTACTACCAAGAGAGTAAATCAGATAGCTTTCACTTAGGAGCTCTTCCTTTTCAGTTTATTCTTTTTCCTATGGAGAGTTACATCCCTATGATCTAGCTCCCTTTTCCCCCCACAAAGCCCCTCTTTGTAACATGATAGAATATATATCATACCCTGAACATAGCTCTTTTCACAATTGAAATTAAATTATTTAAGTGAGTAATCAGATGTTTAATGTATGCTCCAAGAGGGAGAGCCCATAGAAGCTTTATTCACCATTATATCCTCAATTCCCAAGATAGTATCTGACACATTTAGGTGCTTAGTAAATCCATGTCGAATTCAATTGAATTGCCTTTATATTGTACAAGGCTTTAGCACTTGATGCAAGCCCAATAAAGCATCATGAGGATACTCTACCCAACTAGGGAAAAATATCAGCTCAAGATTTCCAGGGTACTTCCAGGGTTTCCCTGGTAAACCCTATTTCTTTCTAGATCTTCACAGGCTTTAGAAATTTTCAATAGTGAGGCACCTGGGTGCCTCAGTCCATTAAGCATCCAATTCTTGATCTCAGCTCAGGCCATGATCTCACAGTTCGTGGGTTTGTGCCCCATGCCAGTCTCTGCACACAGAACACATAGCCCGCTTGGAATTCTCACTCCATCTCTGCCCAAACCCCACTCCTGCCCACTCTCTCTCTCAAAATAAATAAACTTTAAAAAAAACTCTAGAAAATTTTCTGTAGTAATTGATTAGAAAAACAGATGCCAGATTAAACAAGTTTGTGGCTATATTTTAAAAAGTGAGGCTACCTTGGGGCACCTGGGTGGCTCAGTCAGTTAAGCATCCAACTTTAGCTCAGATCATGATCTCACAGTTTATGCGTTCGAGTTATACTCTCTATCTACAAAGAAAAATCTGAAGTACTTAACAAGTTCCTGCACAACCAAGGCCTCAACCTTCTTTTCCAACCTCATCTCCCAAAACTCCTTCCTGCACCGTATACATTGAAGATGACTTGAATTATCTGCTGGCCCTTTACATTCTCTATGTCATTCCTACAAGAAATTCTTGCCCTGAATACAGTGCAACACAGCAAAATAAGTAGGGCCTTTAGAGCCAGGTCTGGCTTCTAATTCAAACTCTTGCATTTTAGTTGAGAAAGTCACTTAATACCTCTGAACTTCAGTTTTCTCATCTATAAAATGGGAACAAAATCCTTACCTCATAAGGCTGTTATGATATTTTAATGGCTGGCACACGGGAACAGTTAAACAAGCATTATTACTTCTGACCAATTCCAATGCTACTTCCTCCTTTACTTCTCCTTGTCCTCCCACCAAGAAATGAGCTCTCCTGCCAGTGTCATGTGCCACGGTACCCACTTATTCCATTCTTATGGCTCTGATCCATATCTACGGTATATATGATAGTGACCTCTACTCATGTGTCTCTCCTACCAGTTTAGGAGACTAGTCTAGGCGTCTCATGACCTCTACTCATGTGTCTCTCCTACTAGTCTAGGAACTCTCTGATCACAGAATCTATGTGATCTATGACTTACCCTGCCACATCTGTGATAGCCCTGAGAACAGTGGCTTGAATACAGTATGTGCGCAAGTATTTACTGAATGAATGGTATGTGTTCACTGAACTATATATAGCATTTATTAAGTGTATCATGTTGCATCGTGATATAAGAAGAAGCCACATCACTTGTTCTGAATAATACCTAGCCCAAGTGCTTAGAAAATATTCAGACATCAGGGACTAAAACTCCCAGCAGAAAAACAAAGACAAACAGAAAAGCAGGAAATACGTTCACCTTTTAGTGAACGGTATTTCACCTTTCCATTAGTTTATGTTATAATCATCATCTTGTACTCTGACAATTATAAATAGATAACATTTAAAGGGTGGGGGGGACTCAACCACTTCCCCAAGGGAGAAACGGTATTCTTCATAACAACAATGACCTATAAGCACAAAAGTAAATCTAAATATTCAAAAGGCACCTACATTTAATGAATAAATCATCACACACAGTTATGACTAAAACCTTATCTGGAGCTCTGTATGAAATCAGACACAAGAAAAAGCAGAGAAATCAAGTTCCACCCAGGTTAACAACTCTAACAAAAACTGCAGCTAGTTTTTGCAGCACAATGGACCAAGTTTCATTGGTTACTAGGGACACTAGCCGTTTGATTTGATATTCAATTTAATAAATTATATAGAAAGGTGTCTATCATTCTTTCTGACTTTAATGACAGACTCCAACTGCCAAAACAAATACCCACACAGAATACAAAATTAACTGCTGAGATATGCCAACCAATGAAGGGAGTGACATTTTCCAATAAGATGACAGCAAAAAAATATGCTTCCAACTAATTCTGCTTATGCAGTTCCCTTCAGAAACCTCCTGAAAAATATACATTCACCAGCAGATACATTATTAGCCTAAAGACATGCTATCAACAACTCCCAATGCTTAGTTGTTTCCATTTACAAAGCATTTTCATAATCTATTTACTCCCTTGAGTCTCACCACCACGCAACCATGTGAGGTGGGTATAATTCCCTCCCATTTAAAGATAAAGTCAGCAATTTGTGCCATCTAATCCCAAGATGGTGAAGCCAGGTCTTCTAACTCCGGTTACAGTGTTCTCTTTTCCTGTTTCCTTCACACAAAGCAAAAGCATAACTTTGTTTTGCTTCCCCACTTATTCTCAGACAGCTAGCACAGCATGAGGAAGTAGAGTGGGAGTATCAACATCTGTGGTTCAGACAGTAGGAAACATCCTGCTTTTGCCTCTACCTAATCATGTTTTTAGAATCATGCAACCTAAAGGAAAGAAGTGGACTGTGGATTAGCTGCTGGGTTTTATTTCCTAACTGTACTATTTTGACTTTCTATGTAAATTCACAAACAGAAAACCACCCTGAATATCCAGAAGCCCCATGGGCCAAAATATTTCCTGGCTCTTCTACCATATGCAAAAGTTTAGGCCTGCATAATTGCTGACTCTTACCACTCTTAGTCTCAGAAAAGGAAAGAATAAAAACCATAACTTGCCCCTAGCTTACAAAAATTTGCCCTTCCTCAAATGTTTTGTGGCACTGTTTATTTTTTCCTAAAAATCTCAATCTCCCTGCTGTGCCTTAGAAGGTCACTTTTTAGCACAAACACTTTCTGCTTACCATATACTTCACAAAACCTTTCCCCTTCTGGGACTTATGACGAGTTACATTTGACAGCAGATGCTACACCAAGAAGTTTATCACAATAAGTAAATTTTTAAAAATCTTTAACCTCTCAATGAATTCAATTAAGTGGCAACATACCCCAAAAGCTGGCCTATGTCTCTAAGGATCAGCATTTCAAGGGGGAGGGAGGGTAGAGGGTGATGGTCATGGTGGGGGGCACTTGTGGGGAGAAGCACTGGGTGTTATATGGAAACCAATTTAATGATAAACTATTAAAAAAAACAAATACCCCATCTTTAAGGTGCTGCCAAGTATGTTCTCTTGTTTGGACCACAACAGTACAAAACATTAAATAATCAAGCTCAATCAAGTGAATGGCAGGAACGTGGACAATTTATATATTCTGACCAAAGTGTGCAGACAGCACGCCAGCAGTAAAAGCGAACTCACAGGAGCAAATCAGAATTGCTGCATAAAAATACCAAATGGTAGCAGTTACCACAGCCTTTCTCCCTGCTCCTCATTGGCTGTATCTGCCTCAAAGGAGGTAACCGCACTGGACTTAGACATAGTCTTTCGGGGATAAATCCATTCAGAACAAAGTTATAAACATACAGGACATATTTACCTGTGACTTTATTTTTCACAGCCATTTTTCAGCCAAGAAGAGAAAAAAGGGTCACTCTACCCAATCGCTATCCTCCCATTCTTCTGGGTACACTCTGGCACAAAAGGCTAGTTTGCCTGCACTCCTGTTGGGAATGTTTATTATTCTTTCTCTTAATCTCCTGCCAACTAGCAGAAATAAAAACTCCACAGGTGGGGAAGAGGGTAGGGTCCCACAGCTGTCAGCTGTGACCGCTGGGAAAGCCAAGCTAGGTGAAATTCCTTCAGACTAGTGGCTCTTAACCCTAGCCTTATAATATGCTCCTTGTGGGGGCTGGAATCCTTGAGTCAGGTGCTAGGCAAGTCTTTATTTCACCCCCAAGCAAAATTCAGTGGCATATGAGGCCTTCCAATAATTCTGAGCTTAGACTGACTTTGACCAAAGCCATAGCTCAGTAACTTGAAAAAAATCACTGGAGCAAAGGTGCTTTCCTTAGAAAACAAGTTGATACAGGGAATTTTTTACTGCCCCCACACTTATCTGTAGAGACCAGAGGCTAGAACAAAACCATTACTCAAGCTGCAGGCCTCAATCGCGTTTTCTTCAGGAGGTGCTAGGGCAGTTCCTTGGTCAGCTTGGATGTTTCCTTACCCAAGACATGACTAGTAAACATGTCTGACAGTACAGGCAAATTGTCCCTTTCGAACAACAACTTGCCAAGTAAGAATAGGTGCAGACTACAGATCCTGTCTTATAAGGTCAAGGCCACTAAAGGGAAAGGCCCAAAGTTCTAGTTACATCCACCACCTTCCACTTCTACTGATCCCACTTTAGAAGGGTTCAGAAACCCATTCAGCTCAGAGAACAGGATTGGAAATCACCCTGAATCCTCCCTTCTCCTGTGGTGTGGAAGAGCTTAAAGGCCAGAGCCACTGTCTCAGGGAAACGGCTCATCCATCGAAGCCTTCCACTTACTTCTCATTGCACTGATAAGCGCGTTGCCATCTTTGATCACGTCCTTAATGAATTTATTGGTCCTCTCCAGCTCCAGCTCATAACACTTGAGCCTGTCTCTGAAATCAGGGCTGTCCAGGTAGCAGTCGCTGAACTCCAGCGGGGGATGCCCCATGGTTCTGTTGGCGAGGTTTGAAAGACAAGAAAGACACAAAGACCAAGAGCATCAGCGGCACAGTAGAGGGGGATAGATGCGGGACCCGCCTGGGAAATTCTTAGCCTCCCTCCCTTTGGAGGACAGGTACCTGTTCCGTTGAGATTCCCGGGTAGAGCCGGCTGGTCTGTACCGGAAACGGGCGGCTGGCAATTGCTTCAGGTGACACGGAAAGCAAACTAATGCGGTCAGACCCTGGCTGGGTTCTTATGCCTAGCAAGCAGCATGCCCCTAAGGCACTGCCTCCGCAAACAGGCGGCCCAGCTTGCCTCCGGAGACCAGCAGGATCCTTCCTGAGCAACTACAAACGCGACAATTCGGCCCGCCCAGGGTGTAGGCTGTCGCGAGCGCTGGGGCTGGAACCCTACTCTCCGCGCTCCCAGTTCCCGAGCTAGCTGAAGATTTCCTTTGCCGAACTCCGCGGGCAGCCCAGATTTTACTGTCCCCTCCCCCTTCTTAAAGCCAGAGCTCCTGCCCCGCCCCAGCGAACCCTTGTGCCGAGCCTCAGCACTAGGGCTCCTTCTCCAACTGTTTTTCTCGCACCCTGGGATTGTGTTACCAAAGCGCTCTTGCTCCCAAGAGTTCTTCCTGGTCCGAGGGAGCCGGCCTGCTGTCCTGTTAGGCGCCGGAGGGGTTAAGCCTAGGAGGCAGTGAAACGTAGCCTTCCACCCTAGATACCCTAGAGGGAAGAGGAGGGCGATATCACTACGCACAATAGCTGCAGTAGCCTGGCACTTCCCAGCGGAAACTGGGGAACAGTTGGCTCCCTAGGACTCCAGCTGGAAAGCGTGGCGGCCTGGGAGATGTAGTCTTTCCGTTTCTTGCCCCATGACTCCTCCCTGCCATCTCCCCATTCCTCAGCCGGGGCGGCGGCTCTCCAAGTAAGAAGTTCCCAGCCTGCCCCAGGCTAACTCCTCAGGCCCAGCCTCGAGGGGCAGGTGCGCGGCACTGGAGCCTTTCTTTAAGTGGAAAGTATCCAAAAAGAGCGAGAGAACCGAAAGGCGTCAATGGTGAGAGGCTCTCTCTCACTTCCCATTACTTGGCTGTATTTTTTTCCTTGCTCTCTTTCCAACATCCCTCTGAGGGAGCAACTTCTTTTCCTCTTCCCTTGCCCATTTTCCCTGGTCCTACTGTTCTAAATCCCATGAGTCTTAGACCTGACAACCTGAAGGGTTGAGTGCTACTCTAGGATCTCATTGTTACGTTCAGAAACCCCTTGCCAAAGGAAGGGAGAACATACTTAGGAGTTCACTGTTTTCTGAATAGGACCTCAGAACATGGTTTTTATGACTCAACTCACTGCATAGGTTGTTCATTAAAGCACATAATTTTCCATGTATATGCGGAAAATCTAAGAAGAAGATGTTATAAATTGTCTTTCAGCTTAGCAAAGAGACCTCTTGTTCATTGTCCAAGGTAGATAGAACTGGGGCTACTGTTGCAGGTGGATGCCTTGAGATCAAATGTAGCTACAGGTTGGAAAACCATGTGTACATGGGCAAAAGGATCCATTTTTATTTTGGAGAAGTGTTTAGATTACATTGCCCTGTGATGAAAGCCAGGAAAAGCCAGAACTGAAGGGGGTTGTAAACAAAGTAATAATGCCCAAGCCACCTGTACTGGTGTTATATTTCTTATAGTTTTATCTTATGGTTCTGGAAGTCAGAAATCAGAAATGGGCCTCACTGGGTCAAAACCAAGATATCACAGGGCTGCTCTCCTTTCTGGAGGCTCTAGGAAAGAATCCACTTCCCTGCCTTTTCCAACTTCTAGAAGCTTTCTCCATTCCTTGGCTCATAGCCCCCTTCCTCTGTTGTCAAAGTCAGTAATGGCTAATCAAGCCTTTCTCCCACTGCATTATTCTGACACTAACACTCCTGCCTTCCTCTTTCACTTATAAGAACCAACCAAATAACACGGGGTTATCTCCCCATCTCAAGATCCTTAACAGAATCACATCTGCAAAGTTGTTGTTGTTGTTGTTGTTGTCGTCGTCGTCTTCCTCGTTACCCTGTAAGGTAACATATCCACCAGTTCCAGGGAATAGGACGTGGGCATATTTGGCAGGAACATTCTTCTGTCCACACAACCTGTAATCCTATAAACCCACTTCATTAATCCTCAAAACAATCCTATAAGGTTAGTATTATTATTATACCCATTTAAAGATACCTGAGTTGAAGAGAAGTTAAATGACTTGTGAAAAGACACACAGCTAGCTAGTTAAGTTACAGTTTTTGAACTTGAGCCTAGCCTGGCTGGTTCTAACCACTGCACTATACCACAGTATGGGAAAGAGTCCAATGAAGAAACACCTTCAGAAAATTAATGAGTAGCCACATCCCAGGGAAGGATTTTATTTCCAACTCCTTTTATCTTCATGAGAAAATGCCAGAAATGGGCTTTAAAAGCACCAATGCACGTACTAAAGAAGGTGCCCACTAAACAGGTATATGGTCTTTCATTCTAGCAAGGTTCCTTATAGCATTCATTCACTAATTTGACAAGTATTTATTGCATATCTGCTATAAGCCTTGATATACAAAGTTATAACTAGTTTCATCACTGTGATCATTACCATTGACATTACTAATGTTAAGTACACTCATGCTTGTCTAACTTCCTATACTCAGTGTTTTTAGTCTTCTGTTTGTTCCTTTATTTTTTTAATGTTTTATTTATTTTTGATACAGAGAGAGACAGAGCATGAGAGGGGGAGGGGCAGAGAGAGAAGGAGACACAGAACCCGAAGCAGGCTCCAGACTCTGAGCTAGCTGTCAATGCAGAGCCTAACTCAGGGCTCAAACCCACGAACGTGAGATCTGACCTGAGCCGAAGTCAGAGGCTTATCCGAATGAGCCACCCAGGTGACCCTGTTTTTTCCTTTACCTAGGCAATGAGGCTGAAGTGCAGAGGAAAACAAATGCCCTGGATCAAATACCAGATAAGAAAGAGGGTTAAAATTAGAATTCAGTCCTTCAAATATTAGCTGCATTAATTGAGCATATCCTAGAAGCTTTTTACAGATTATAATTCACCCTCACAACAACCATATAGGATTGGGATCTTCAAACTTTTATCCACATAAACCCTAGAATAATTTTGAGAAGCTATGTACTATCTCACATATTTTTATGTTGATATCTAAATTTTTTCATCATGTTTAAATAGTTCCAAAAGGTATAATATCTAGCATACTATATACATATGGACAATTTAAAATAAAACTGTTATATTACACTTTTAAAGATTTTCATTGGTTTCTAAATACCAGAGCAATTTGATGCCTATCAAACATTAAACACTAAAGTGTAAACTTTCCTTTATCCTTCAGAAAATTTACATTGTTCCTTTTTCTCCTTGAAATCAAATGTCCATTGCATTCTCCCCATAGAATTGTATTACATTAGAATGTATTTTTATACTTGAAAATCTTGTATTGATAACCATATTGAATTTCTCTGCAACAAAGACACATCCATAAATAGAAATTTAATTATTTTTATTTCCTTGTGATCATAGCCCCCATGTATAAAACGTCTTCTAGAATGAGTTACAATTGTTATGCATACACAATAAATTTAAAAAAACATATTTTTTTCAGATCTCATAAACCTTGTTTGTAATAACAAACCTTAAATGCCCACTGTACAATTAGAGCATTCTGAGAACCAGCACGGAGGTCACAAACCCTCCTGTCAATATGAACCATGGAATAGGATTGTGCTGCTATCCCTAGGATATCTTGTTTCATGGGTCAAAGATTTGAGTCAATTAATGATCTTATATTATTTGAGTGAGTAAGCCCAAGTTTGGTCATTCAGGGTTTTTTTTCTTTTTTTTTAAGTTTTTATTTAAATTCCAGTTAGTTAACAAACAGTGTAATATTAGTTTTAGGTGTACAATATGGTGATTGAATACTTCCATACAACACCAGGTACTCATCACAATAAGTGCCCTACTTAATGCCTATCACTTATTTAACCCATCATCCCACCTACCTCTCCACTGATAACCATCAGTATTTTTCTCTATAATGTTCTAACAAGAGTATAATTTGTTTTTAAGTAGGAAACAAAAAAAGAACAACATAAATTTACCTTTTACATTTTATTTTATTTTTTTCCATAATATTTTATTGTCAAATGGTTTTCCATACAACCCCCAGTGCTCTTCCCCTCAAGTGCCCTCCACCATCACCACCACCTCTTTTCCCCCCTCCCCTTCCCCCTCAACCCTCAGTTCATTCTCAGCATTCAATAGTCTCTCAAGTTTTGCATCCCTCTCTCTCCCCAACTCTCTCTCCCTCCTCTGCTCCCCCTGGTTCTCCGTTAGGTCTCTCTTGTTTTCCTGCTAGACCTATGAGTGCAAACATATGGTTTCTGTCCTTCTCTGCCTGGCTTACTTCACTCAGCATGACACCCTCAAGGTCCATCCACTTTCCTACAAAGGGCCATATGTCATTCCCTCTCATTGCCATGTAGTACTCCATCGTGAATATATACCACATCTTCTTGATCCATTTGTCAG
>NC_043717.1:49418687-49420024 GCF_006229205.1 Suricata suricatta
TTTTTTTTTTTTTTTTGATTCCTTGTAATTTTCAGGCCTCAGTCCATCTGGTTTCAACCCTGACCAGAATCCACACTATACTATCAGATTCTAGGAGAGGGGTTCAGGAAAGTCTACATTTTCAACACTCTGGGCGATTCTTATGCAAATCAAAGTTCAAGAAACATTAGTTGAACATCATGACTTAGGTTCCAGCATTTAATAGGAAATTTAATTGGAAAGTTTCTGCACCCTCAGTAGATTATACTACCTTCTAAGATGTTAGAAAGTGGGGTAGCCCAGCAGTTTGTACTAGAAAGGTGTGTACTGATATCTTTCTAGGAGTTTTAATGTAAACAGCCATATCTTCATCACTTTTACATTGTCTCTCAGATTTGAAATAAGATCCGTTTGGACTTTTATTTAATTGTGGCTAATTAAGAATCAAATTGGACTCAGAAAATGGTCACAAGGAGACCATCCCTAGGTCTTTAGTACTATTAGACAGCTTTGATATATTCCTGCTGATATGAAAGTGTGATGAAAATGCTGAATGCTAGGAATAAATAATTTTGGTTGTAATCTACATTGATTAAGTAGATTACAATTTTAAAGCTATAAATTAATCTGTTTTTTTTTCTACCAAGAAACATCATATGGTAGAGACTTAAAGAGGGAAGTTAAGTGGAGAGTTGGACATCTGGATAACTATGAAAAGGATTTTCCCTTCCTTCAACTATTTGCCACTTACAGCTACTAAAACTTTAACTTAGGCCAAGGAAAGAAACTAGGTGAAGTCTAGTCAAAGCAGCGAATGGGCCAGAGCCAAGACTGTGGCTTGGGAATGTTGCCAACAGTAGTATAGGATTTAGGCTAGGCTAGAATAAAGGGTAAGGCTAGTCATGTGGTAGGCCTAGGAGGCTGATATGCACTTTGTCTTGTGTTCCATGTGGTGCAAGTCTGGACATTCTAGAAGACTGGGCATATGTAACATGGGAGCCAGATTTGTCAGCTGTCTTCAAAAAAGCTCACCATAAAACCTTTTTAAAATATTAAACCTATCGATAGTTTTTTGAGGACCCAGCAATAGCATTGCTGGGGATTTACCCAAGAGAGACAGAAATGCTGATGCATAGGAGCACATGTACCCCAATGTTCCTAGCAGCAATGTCAACAATAGCCAAAACATGGAAGGAGCCTAAATGTCCATCACCTGACAAATGGATCAAGAAGATGTGGTATATATTCACGATGGAGTACTACATGGCAATGAGAGGGAATGACATATGGCCCTTTGTAGGAAAGTGGATGGACCTTGAGGGTGTCATGCTGAGTGAAGTAAGCCAGGCAGAGAAGGA
>NC_043717.1:49420124-49453687 GCF_006229205.1 Suricata suricatta
GCTGTGAAATTAGGTGATTAACTAGTTGGTACTTAACCTTCTAATTTCTGTATAAGTCTAATTACATGAAACAGAAGTTGGTGTTTTGATTTTTTACTTTGCTTTTCTGTTTGGAGTGTCATTGTAACCACTGTATTGTAAATGATGGAAAATAATTGCATATGTTAAAAAAATATGAAACTTTATAAAGTAAAAAAAAATAAATAAAATTTCAAAAATAAAATAAATAAAATAATGCAGGGCCACCTGGGTAGCTCAGTTAAGAGTCCAACTTTGGCCCAAGTCATGATCTTGTGGTTCATGAGTTCAAGCTGTGCTGACAGCTCAGAGCCTGGAACCTGCCTTGGATTCTGTGTCTCCCTCTCTCTCTGCCCCTCCCCTGCTCACGTCCACCCTTCTCTCTCTCTCTCAAAAATAAATAAAACATCTTTAAAAATTAAGAAAAAAATTAATATATAAATAAAATATTTTAATAATTCTAGAGCAATATAAATTGGTCTTCTCCCACAAATTTCCAATAATTTTATGCTGGCGATTTTATAAATGGAAATATCACACCATGAACATCAAGATGGTTGTCTAAAGGGAATGGTACAGTGGCAATGCTCTGGCAAAGAGGCAAGGACCCAGTACATACCAAGCATGCTTTCTCTCTCTCATTGTGAAACCACATTACCAGAGAAAGGAAACTGGTTTCAGAACCTTACTAAAAATGAATTGCTGGTGAATTCACATTTCAACCTTCAAAAACTTGATTAGACAACTAAGTTACTCAACTTATTATTCTTAAAAACAACTTTGAATTTTAAGCTAATATGAAATATTGAAAGGTAAATAAATACTAACATCAATATTTACTGTGTCCAAGGCCCCTAGGAATATCATTCCCATTCTCTAGATGAGGACACTGAAGCTTAAAAAGATGAAGTAATTTGACCAAAGCCACACTGCTTGGAAGTGGTTGAGCTTGGAATCAAATTTAGCTGCTGGGACCCCAGGACTTCACTCTTTAATTCTGTGCTAGCCTTCTTATGCACTGATATATTATTTTCATCATATTGGAGAAACTTGAAAAGGTTTCTAAAAACAATGATGTTGACAAGGAGTAACAGGAACACTCATACACAGATCATCGAAATGTAAACTGATATAAACACTTTGGAAGGCAATTTTGTAATATGTACCAAAATTTTAAATGCATATTCCCCTTGACCCAACAATTCTAATTTTAAGATTTGTGCTATATAGTTTACCACAGAATGCAAAGATATGGACAAGTATATTTACTATAGCATTTTTTTGTAGTAGCCAAATAGAAAACCCTGATATGGCCAGAATGGAACCAGATATATAAATGATATATATACATCTATGCAATAGGAGATTATGTGTTTATCAGTATAAAGAGAACAATTTAGTACAGAAATTCACCCAAAGTATGTAAGTGAAAAAAACTAGTTGAAAACTAGTTTTACATTCATATCTAGAGTATGAAATATTTCATGCTTTGCATTATATATTATAATTTATATTTTTAAGCTGTATCTAAATAAATAATGGGACTGCGTGCATGTATACATGTATTTATTTACAAGTAATTTTAATGGTCCTGATTAGGCAGAGTGGAGATGGAATGGCAGGGGCCTGTCTTTCATTTTATACCTTTCTAAACAGGTTGAGTTTTTATTAGAAGCATATCTCATTAAAAATGAAATTAAGAACGGGGGACCTGGGTGGCTCAGTTGGTTGAGCATCAACTCATGATTTCGGCTCAGGTCATGATCCCAGGGTTGTTGGATCCAGCCTATGTCCAGCTCTGCACTGAGCGTGGAGGCTGCTTAAGATTCTCTCATACTCTCTCCCTTGGCCCCTCTCCCTCAACTAGTGCTCTCTCTCTTACTCTCTAAAATAAAAAAAATTAAAAATAAATAAAATAAAATAAAGACAAACAAACTCAAAAACAAAAAACACTAAGAAACAAAAACTCAAGGATCATCACTTAATTCAGTACCATACGAACTTAACATTGAACATAGTAAGAAATATATTTTACATCATAGACAAGAACATACATATAACTAAAATAAGTTTCACAGACTACAACATAAAATGTGCTGTACTATTTTCTATCCTTATATGTTCTATTTCATTTTTTTAAAACTTTTTTTGTTTCAAAGTTTTAGTTAAATTCTAGTTAGTTTACATATAGTGTGATATTGGATTCAGGAGTAGAATTTAGTGATTCATCACTCACATAAAACATCCAGTGTTAATCATAACCAGTGCCTTCCTTAATGCCCATCATCTATTTATCCCATCCCCTACCCACATCCCCTCCATCAACCTTCAGTTTGTTCTCTATAATTAAGAGTTTCTTATGGCTTGCTTCCTGATCTATTTTTCCCTTTCTCCTATGTTCATCTGTTTTGTTTCTTGTATATCACACATGAGTGAATACATGGTATTTGTCTTTCTCTGATTGACTTATTTCACTTAGCATAATATGCACTAGCTCCATTCACGTTGTTGCAAGTGGCAAGATTTCATTCTTTTTGATGGCTGACTAATATTCCATTGAATATATATACACCATCTTCTTTATCCATCTTTATCAGTGGACATTTGGGCTCTTTCCATAATGTGGATATTGTTAATAATGCTGTTATAAATATTGCAGCTCATGTGCCCCTTCAAACCAGTATTTTTTATCCTTTGTGTAAATATCTAGTAGTGCAATAGCCAGATAATAAACTAGTTCTATTTTTACCTTTTGGAGAAACCTCCATGCTGTTTTCCAGAGTCACTGCATCACTTTACATTCTCACTAACAGAAGAAGGTTCCACTTTCTCCACATCCTCACCAGGATCTGTTGTTTCCTGTGTTGCTAATTTTAGTCTTTCTGACAGGTGTGAAGAGGTATCTCATTGTGGTTTTGATTTGTATTTCCTTGGAGATGAGTAATGTTGAGCATGTTTTCACACGTCTGTTGACAATCTGGATGTCTTATATTCATTTCTTCTGCCCATTTTTTACTGGATTATTTGTTTTTCTGGGGTATTGAATTTCATAAGCTCTTTATAAATTTGGATACAAACTCTTTTTTTATTTGAGAGAGAGAGAACACAAGTAGGGGACAGGGGCAGAGGGAGAGAAGAAGAGAATCTTGAGCAGGCCCCACACTCAGTACAGAGCCTGACATGAGGGGTTGATCCCACAACCTTAGAGTCATGAGTCAAGCTGAAATCAAGAGTCAGATGCTCAATCAAATGAGCCACCCAGGTGCCCCCTAACTCTTTATAAGATAGGTCACTTGCAAATATTTTCTCCCATTCCATAGGCTGCCTTTTAGTTTTGTTGATTGTTTCCTTCACTGTGCAGAATCAAGATAATCTTGATGAAGTCCCAATAGTTCATGTTTGCTTGTTTCCCTTGCCTCCAACAATATGTCTAGTAAGAAGTTGTTTTGGCTGAGGTCAGTTTACTGCCTATGTTCTCTTCTAGGATTTTGATGGTTTTCTGTCTCACATTTAGTTCTTTCCTCCATTTTGAATTTATTTTTCTGTATGGTGTAGAAAATGGTCCAAATTAATTATCCTGCATGTTGCTATACAGTTTTCCCAACATTATTTGTTGACAAAACTATATTTTTTCCATTGGATTTTCTTTCCTGCTTTGTTGAAGATGAGTTGACAATAGAGTTTTGGTCCAATTCTGGGTTTTCTATTCTGTTCTATTGATCTATATTTCTGTTTTTGTGCCAGTACCATACTGTCTTGATGATTACAGCTTTGTAATACAGCTTAAGGTCTAGAATTGTGATACCTCTAGCCCTGCTTTTCTTTTTCAGGATTGATTTTCTATTCAGGGTCTTTTGTGGTTCCATACACATTTTAGGATTATTTGTTCTAGCTTTATGAAAGATGCTGGTGGTATTTTGATAGGGATTGTATTAAATATGTAGATTCCTTTGAGTAGTATTCACATTTTAACAATATTTGTTCTTCCAATCCATAAGGATGGAATGTTTTCCCCTTTCTTCGCGTAATCTTCAATTTCTTTCATAAGTGGTCTATAGTTTTCAGTGCACAGATCTTTTACCTTTTTGGTTAGATTTTGGCTAGGTATCTTATGGGTCTTGGTGCAATTGTAAATGGGATCTAGTCTTTGATTTCCCTTTTGCTGCTTCATTATTGGTGTATAGAAATGCAACTGGTTTCTGTATGCAGAAATCATATGTATGTATGTAGAAATCTAAATGGAACTGATTTTGATTTTATATCCTGCTATTTTGCTGAATACATGTATTAGTCCTAGCAATTTTTTGGTAGAGTCTTTCAGATATTCTACATACAGTATCATATCATCTTCAAATAGTAAAAATTTGTGTTCTTCCTTGCTGGTTTGGATGCCTTTTATTTCTTTTTGTTGTCTTATTGCTGAGGCTAGGACTTACAGTACTATATTAAATAACAATGGTGAGAGTGGATATCCCTGTCTTGTTCCTGACCATAGAGGAAAAGCTCTCAGTTATTTCCCATTGAGGATGATTTTAGCTATGGGTCTTTTGTATATGGCCTTTATAATGTTGAGGTATGCTCCTTCTACTCTTACTTTATTGAGAGTTTTTTTTTTGAGCAGAGAACACGCTTTATTGAGGAGTAGATATATAACAGCACATTCTACCACATGTGGGAAAAGGTTAGCTTTGGTAAAAGTCCTTTACCCCTTAAGAAACCCCCAGTGAAGTTGCTTTTGGATAAACAGGGACACTGAAACTTGAAGCTCCCTGCCACTGAACATACTTACAATCAGTTCCCTTCAACCCACAGTGAGTATAAATAGTGTACAGAGATGACAAAAGAAAGGCAAAAATGGCCAGAGTCGGGATTGTGGGGGAGGGCTCCACACGAAGACAGCAGTGTTGGAGGAGACCAAGTTGGGAAGGGTGGCATGTCCTACATCAAAAGCTGCCCCAAGATAGTAGGTTATAATGGGATGGAGAGAAATTAAAGGGAGCATCTCTTCTTTTGCTTGAAACCAAATACAGGAAATGAGAGAATGGGGTGGCAGGGGGTAGGGGGGAGAATGGTGGCAGATCCTGAAAAGGAAATGGAGGAGGAATTCTTGGAAGGACATAGTGCTTCAGTTCAGGAGGGAGGGTGAGGCACTGTCAAAGGGGCATGCGCTGGCGGGGGCAGTCACTCTGCCCTGCTAAGTCACGGGCTGAGAGAAGATCCAGAACTCATAACTCATTTGCAGTCACGTCCTACTTTTCCAGGGATGTTCAGACACAAATCAATGCGACGCAGGCAAAAGGAAGGGGGGGGGGGCTGGGGGACATAAGGGGGGGTGGACCGAACTGGTTGGTCCCAGGAGAAGGTCTGGGCAGTCTAATGACCCAGCCAGAGTGCAGCATGAAAAGGAGAAATTGATAGTTTTTGGCGCCTGCATATGTAAATAAAACGGGGTGGGGATTTACAAGAGGAGAAAACATTGAGGCCTGGGAGCTTTCCGGTGATGCCAAAAGAAGTACTCTTTCCACCAAGACATGGCCTATTGAGGGTTTTATTTTAAATCAAGAATGGATGTTGTATTTTGTCAAATGCTTTTTCTGCATCTATTGAAAAGTTCCTATAGGTCTTACCCTTTCTTTTATGAATGTGGTGTATTACATTGATTGATTTGTGAATACAGACCCAGCCCTGCAGCCCAGGAATAAATCCCACTTGATCAAGGTGGATAATTATTTTAATATACTGTTGGAGTCCATTTGCTAGTCTCTTGTTGAGAATTTTTGCATTCATATTCATCAAGGATAATGGTCTGTAATTCTCCTTTTTTGGGGATCTTGTCTGGTTTTGGAATCAAGGTAATGCTGTCCTCATCAAATGAGTTCCATTTCAATTTTTTGTAACAGCTTGAGAAGAATAGGTACTGACTCTTCTTTATATTTTTGTAGGATACCCCTGGAAAGCCATTTGGCCCTATACTTTTATTTTCTGGGAGATTTTTGATTAGTGATTCAATTCATTTTCTGGAAATGAGTCTGTTCAATTTTTTTATTTCTTCCTGTCTCCATTTTGTAGTTTATATGTTTCTAGGAATTTATCCACTTCTTTCAGTTTACCCCACTTTGTTGGCATATTTTTTTCATAACATTCTCTTATAATTGTTTCTATTTCTGTGGTATTGGTTGTTATCTCTCCTATTTCATCTATTATTTTGTTTATTTGGGTCCTTTCTTTTTTATTTTTGATAAGTCTGGCTAGGGGTTTATAAATTTTGTAAATGCTTTCAAGGAATCAGGTCTTAGTTTCATTGATCTGTTGGACTGCTGTTTTTATTTCTAGCTCATTTATTTCTGCTCTAACCTTTATTCCATCCCTCCTTCAGTTGCCTTTAAGTTTTTTTTGCTCTTCCTTTCCTAGCTCCATTAGGTGTAAGATTAGGTTGTATATTTGAGACTTTTCTTGCTTCCCCATGTAGGCCTGTATTACTTTGTATCTCTCTCTTATGACTGCCTTTGCTGCATCCCAAAGGTATTTTCATTTTCATTGGCTTCTATGTATTTTTTTTGAGAGAGAAATTATGAGTGCAAATGGAAGAGGGCCAGAGTGGGGGGGAGAGAGAGAGAGAGAGAGAGAATCTTAAGCAGGCTTCACAACAGCACAGAGCCAAAGGGAGGCCTCAATCTCATGACCATGAGATCATGATCTGAGTTGAAATCAAGAGCCAGATTGTCAACTGTCTTTTGTGGTCTTCCAAATTCTTTCTTGTGCTTAACTTCGTTTCATAGTGTTGTGGTCAGAAAACAGGCATGATATCATCGCAGTATTTTTGTACTTGGATAGACCTGAATTTTAACACAGTAAGTGATGTATTCTGGAGAATGTTCCCTGTGCACTAGAGAAAGAATGTGTACTCTACTGTTTTAGGATAAAATATTCTGAATATATCTAGTAAGTCTATCAGGTCCAGTGTCATTCAAAGCCATTATTTCCTTGTTGGTTTTCTCCTCAGAAGATCTGTCCATTGTTGTAAGTAGGGTCTTAAAGTCTCCTACCATTATTGGGGGCACCTGGGTGGCTCGGTCGGTTAAATGTCCGACTTTGGTTCAAGGTCATGATCTCACAGTTCATGAGTTTGAGCCCTGTATCGGGCTCTGTGCTGACAGCTCAGACCCTGGAGCCTGCTTCGGATTCTGTGTCTCCCTCTCTCTCTGCCGCTTCCTCACTCATGCTCTGTCTCTGTCTCTGTCTCTCTCAAAACTAAATAAACATTAAAACAGTTTTTAAAGTCCCCTACCATTATTGAGTTATTATCAAGGAGTTTCTTTATGTTTATTATTAATTGATTTATATATTTGGTTGCTTCAAGTTGGGAGCATAAATAGTTAGAATTATTAGATCTTCTTGATGGATAGGCCCCTAATTTTAATATAATGTGCTTCTTCATATTTTGTACAGTTTTTGGTTTAAAACCTAGCTTGTATGATGTAACTATGGCTACCCTGGCTGACATATGTTTCTCTATACCCTCACTTTCAATCTGGAGGTGCTTTAGGTCAAAAATCACTCTCTTGTGGGAAGCATATAGAGAAATCTTTTTTTAAATCCATTCTTGTACCTGATGTCTAACAATTGAAGCATTTAGTCCATTTATATTCTAAGTGATTATTGATTAGAGATAAACTTGTGCTATTCTATTACCTGTAATGTTGTTGTTTATGGATATTTTATCTATTCCTTTCTAATTTTTGTTGCTTATGGTCTTTTGCTCTCACTCAAAGAGTCCCCTTTAATAAATGTATCTTGTAGGGGTGGTATAGTATTTCTAAGCTCCTTTAGTTTTTGTTTGTCTGGGAAACTATCTCTCCTTCTGTTCTGATTGATAACCTTGCTGGATAAAGTATTCTTGGCTGCACAGTTTTCCCATTCAGCATGTTGAATATATCATGCCACTTCCTTCTGTCCTGCCAGGTTTATGGGGAGATCTGCTGCTAACCTGAATTTTTTCCTTTGTAGCTTAGGGATTTCTTTTCCCTTGTTTCTTTTAGGATTCTTTCATATTTCTGTGTTTTGCAAATTTTACTACTTTATGCCTTGATTTCGGCCAGTTTTTGTTGGTTTTTATGGGAGTTCTCTGTGCCTCCTGAATTTTGATGTCTAGTTCCTTCCCTAGAAGAGGGAAGTTTTCAGTGTGATTTCCTCAAAAAAAAAAAAAAAAAAAAAAACCTTCTTCCCTTTCCCTCCCCTTTTCTTCTGGGACTCCTATGATAAGAATGATATTACACTTTATGGAGTCACTGAGTTCCCTAAGTCTGCATTCATGATCCAATATTTTTCTTCCCTTCTTCATTTCAACTTCATTATTTGCCACAATTTAATCTTCTATATCACGTATTCATTCATATACCTCTTCCATCCTTATGGTCATTACACACGTCAGTTTTGTACCTCAGTTATAATATTTTCTATTTCAGCCTGTTTAGTTTTTAGGGTTTTTGTTTTTATCTTTGTGGTGAGGGACTCCCTGGTGTTTTCTATGCTTTTCTCAAACCCAGCTAGTATCCTTATGATTGTTGTTTTAAATTCTGGTTCAGGTATATTACTTTTATTTGTTTTGACTCCCTCCATGGTTGTAACCTGCTCTTATTCCTTCTTTTGGGATAAATTCTTCCATCCTGGAGTTGTTTTCAAGGTCTCAGTCTTTTTGTGTTAGGAAAACCTTGCTTGGGCCTATTTCCACTAGAGTCAAAGCTTTGCAGCACTCTATGTTCAATAGACCTGGTGTGTGCAGGGGTTTTGTGCTGGTCTTCTCAAGAGGGATCCTGCTGCTCTGGTTCTCAATCACATTTGTCTTATTTTAAAAGGCACTTGCAGACTGCAGGGTGTGGGAGCTTGGTTTAAGCAGTTCAAGCTTCCACTGCATGCACTGTGAGCTTACTGAAGTCTTTCAATGCTGATGGGAGGGGTGGAAAATGGTGACAGCCCACTCTCTTCCATAGAGTGGAGAATTCATGCTAGCTGCTGTTCAGGAAACCCTCAAAGAAGAGCAGACAATCTTCTCTCTTGTGTCTCAGGCTTCTGTCAGATCTCTGCCTTCACCCTGTCTGTCTGAGTCATATACCTGCCCAGCAGTGCAGTGTTCATGTATTTTATCTCAGGGATGGGGCTGGGGTTCAAAATTCCAAATTTTAGGGACCTGGCATGTTAAGGACCTGTGCTAGTCCTCTCAGGGAGGGTCTCACGACGCTGTAGGTGGTGCTAGTTGTCCCCCCAAAACAGTCACAGGATCACAGAAAGGCTTGGAATTTATTGTAAAGTGTAGTAGAAAGCCAGCATCCTGGTTAGCTGTCCTCAGCAGCTGCTTCTGTTTGTATGCTAATGAAAAGGGTAGCTCAGTGGAGCCTACAGGCTCTTTTGTCCCCTGAGAGGCAATGTTGCCTCTCCCTAATGCAATACCAGAAGGGGAACTTTCTCTCTCAGTGCATCTTCATAGCATTCTGTCTGCTCCCAGGCCTCTACCTTCCTTCTCCACAGGAACATTGCTATGACCACCAGACTGGACCCTGGTGATGGTGCAGGCTTCTAAAACTTCTGACTTTGTGAAAAACGTGTGATAATTAGCCCACCCCCCTCCATGCTTTCCCAGTCAAGGTTTCAGGGATACGTTTTTCTTGTGCAATCCTTTGTGTGCTTCTCTGTCTCTGTCACTGTCTCTGTCCCTCTTTTCCATGATCAGGACTCCCTTCCTTCTCCAGCACCTGTGATTCTTTCCTCCTGAAATCACATATCTGCACCTTCTATCTTCCACAATATGGCCTCTTCTCTCCCCTAGTTATGCAGTTTCTTCTCTCAGTCCTCAGATCGATTTCTACGGTGTTCTGAATGATTTGATATTTATCTATCTGTGTTTGAGGGACAAGGCAAGCATAAGGTCTCTTACTTAACTCCATTCTATCCGTTTGTTTTAAACTTTGGTTACTACCTGCTAAAATGATTTCATATCCCAAAGTAGATCTTGACTTGTCTTGCTGATATAACCTACAAATATATGGAGGTAGCTCTAATTTACACAATGAACCATCTCTAGGATCCCAGTGTTTACCTAACCCACAAAGTCAGATATTCCAAATGCAATTAACACCAGAGAATGCTTTCTTAAAATAGGACAGATGTGGCCTCATATCTTTTCACTTTAAAGAATCTATTCCAATCCTCTTATTCCCAGTTTTATATCCAAAACATATCCAGACTCTACTGAATTGGATTCCTTATTTAGCAGTAAAACTTTTCACTCAGTAACCTGTAGTGTCTTTTTAAATCTTTATTTCTTTTTGAGAGTGAGACAGAGAGAGACAGAGCAGGGGAGAGGCAGATACAGAATCTGAAGCAGGCTCCAGACTCTGAGCTATCATCAGAGCTAGATGCGGGGCTTGAACTCATGAACTGTGAGATCATGACCTGAGCCGAAGTCAGACGCTTAGCCAACTGAGCCACCCAGGTGCCCCTAACCTATAGTTTGATCTGATCTAATTCACCAAAGAACAAAAAAAGTTGGTTCCGTTGCTCATTTGTTTTAACTCCACTTTTCTGTTTTCTTTCCATTGTACAACCAGTTCATATACTCAAACCCTTCTTTGCCCTATTCAAATAATGGTTTTCATATTCCTGATTTACTTATTCTGATATTGTACAAAGCAAAGCCAAGCTTACTTGTACCCAGAAATAACACTTTTTTAAAACCCCATGGAACCCAAAGATGTGGGGAGAGTTTGGTTCACCAAAAAATTTAAAAGGGGCATTAGACTATTTAATGTGGAACACAATTTAAAATTTTATATCATGTGGTTAAGAAAAAGCTTACTTTCTGTGGTTTGTGTGAGCTTATCTAAAACTACCTTGCTAAAATATATAAGTAAAACAAAAATAAGTCAATAGAACATTGAGGAGAAAATATAAACTATTTTACATGTTTATCCTGCCTTTATCAATAAACAGTAAATTGGAACTACCTAAACTTTAAACAAATACAAAACAGTGCTGTATTCAGTTCTTTAAATAACCCTTCTGGGAGATCTGAAAACTCTCATATCTAACCAATACTGTACTTCAACCACCTTATCCTTTTTTGATTTAACAATTTTTTGATATATAGTTCACATACTATACAGTCCATGTATTTAAAATGTACACTTATAGTGCTTTTTTGCATATTCACAAAATTGATAAATGATCACAATAAATTTTAGAATATTTTCATCACCTCAAAAATAACTGAGAGGGGGCAAGATGGCAGAGAAGTAGGGAGTCATGTAATTTTCACTCACCTGGATCTATCAAACTAAGAAGGACTGAAGTCATAATACTCTGATCTACAAGAGTGGGAGGAAAAGACACAGAGTCCACAAAGAAGACAGCCTCATCGGTGCATGTGTGAGTGCGAACTGGGGAAGATAAAAATGGGCCAGGATGGAGGCTTGGAGGCAAGGGAGTGCCCCTCTGTGCAGAGCCACAGAGAGTGTGCAGAGCTGTGGAGAGATGAGGGGAAGAGAAAGAGAGGCCGAAAATACTCATAGAGCTATCTCTAAAGAAGAGAGAAACCTCGGCCTGGGATGAAGAGGCATCCTAGCATCCCATCTATAACCGCTTGGTGCAGGGAGAAAAATCCTTCCCCTTCAGCTGGCGTGCTTCCCTTGGGATTGGCAGGATGATTCCAGGCAGCGCCAGGAGAAAACTGCTCCCAGACTCCCCCTACAAAATCCTGGCTAGGAAGCTACTCAACTGCAAGAGTACATCTAATCTTGGGTAACAGCTTTACAGTGCATTGTACTAGCATTTGGAAACAAGGTGGGGCTTGGAAAATACAAATTGGCCCACACGTGTCATGAGGAGATCGGACCCAAAAGAGTAGCTTGACACACCTGGTTTGAAAAGGGGTTGGGGCGGAGCCATTCTTCTCCCCACAACCACGAAGGCAGGGCCTCAGGAATCAGCCAGCAGGACCTGCAGTGGAGACAAGACCGACCTGCACCAAACCACGCCCATTCCTGCTGGAGAGGGGCCTTTTTATTCATTTTTTCTTTTTCCTTGCTCCGTCCCCCACCTGCCCCAGAAAGACCAACATCGAGGCACTGCCATAATTAGATAAATCATTTTTAATAAGATATATTTTCCCTTATCTCATTCTTATCTCTCCCTTCCACTGGTTTGCTGCTTTTAGACTATCCTTTGTCTTTTGTTGTTTTTGTCCCCCAACTTTTTTTCTTTTCTTTTCTTTTTCTTTCTCTTTTTGGTTTGCTTGTTTGTTTGATTTGTCTGTGCATCTGCATGCTTTTGATCCCTGTGTGTTTATTTGTCTGTCTGTTTTCCTTTTCAGAGCTACCTCAAGAAACAAGCCAAAGTACACATGGTGGAGTGTCCCAAATATTACTAAGTAGGGAAATAAAATGACCAAAGGCACAATAAGAGAAATGGAGAGACACCATTAAAAAAAAAACTTCCAGAACCTACAGGCCCTGGACAGTAAATGAGCCTCTTTTAATACAGCAATACTAACAGGTGCTGAAAGCATCACAAGCTTTTAAAACTGACAAGAGAGAGAAAGCTAGGCAAAATATTGAAAAGGAAGAACTCTCCTCTAACGAAATTCCAAGAAGAAGGCACAGGTACAGAACTGCTCAAAACAGATAAAAGCAATATAATGGAGCAAGAATTTAGAACAATTATCATAAAATTAATCGCCAGATTTGAAAAAGCATGTAAGACATCCGACATACTATTGACACAATAGGGACCTTCAAAGTAGCTGTGGTGAGTTAATGAATGCTATAAAAGAGATGCATAATAAAATGGAGGCAGCCACTGCATGGACTGGAAAGGCAGAAAGGAGAATAGGTGAATGAGTAGACACAGTTATAGAAAAAGAGAAAGCCAAGAAAAAGAGAGATAAATTGGTCCTGGAACACAAAAGAAGAACTCAAGATCTGAGTGATACAATCAAATGAAACAATATCCATATCATAGGAATTCACAAAGAAAAATAAACAGAAAAAGGTCCTGAAGGGGTGCTTGATCAAATTATAGCCAAGAACTTCCCCAACCTGGGGAAGAAAATAAACATTGAAATCCAAGTGGCACAGAGAACTCCCCTAAGATATAACTTGAATTGACCTTTGGCATGACATGTCATTGTGAAACTGGCAAAGTATAAGGATAAAGAAAGAATTCTGAAGTAGAGATAAAAGGGCCCTAACATATAAGGGGAAACCTATCAGAGTGGTTACAGACCTATCTATTGAAACTTGGCAGGCCAGAAAGGAATGGCAAGAAATCTTCAATGTGACAAATAGGAAAAATATGCAGTCAAGAATCCTTTATCCAGCAAGAATATCATTAAACATAGAAGGAGAGATAAAGGTTTTCCCAAAACAAAAACTGAGAGAATTCATCACCACCAAACCAGTCTTACAAGAAATATTATGAAGGACTCTATGAGGGAAATGTTGCAAGGAATACAAGTTACCAGAGACACCACTATAAGCATGACTCCTACAGAAAACACAATGACGCTAAACACATATTATTCAATAATAACACTGGGAGGAGCCAAGATGGCGGAGAGGAAGGAAGCTCTGTAAACTTCATCTG
The DNA here is from genome assembly GCF_006229205.1 of Suricata suricatta. NCBI lineage: Eukaryota > Metazoa > Chordata > Mammalia > Carnivora > Herpestidae > Suricata > Suricata suricatta. The sequence goes on from NC_043717.1 coordinate 49,433,778, forward strand.
CCCCATCTGTCAAACTGAGAAGGACATTACTCTCATCTGCAAGAGCGGAAGGAGAAAATACAGACTCCTGAAAGAAGACAACCTCAAAGATGCCTGAATATATTCTCCTGTGTCTCATCCTTACCTCTCCCCTCAACTGGTCATACACTTTTAGACTGTCCATTGTCCTTCATTGTCTCTGACACCCTTTATTTTTTTTCTTCCCTTCTTTTCATCTCTTTCCTCTCCATTTTCTTTCCTTCCTTTCCCTCTATTAATTTGTTTGTTTGTTTGATTTGTCTGTGTGTTTGTGTGCTTCTGTTCCCTCTGTGTTTCTCTGTCTGTTTTCCTTCTTAGGGCTACCCCAAGAAACAAGCCAAAATGTGCATGATGGCGAGTCCCAAATATCACTGAGTAGGGAAATAAAATATTCAAAGGCACAACAAGAGAAACTAAGAGACACCATCAAAAGAATATTTCCTGAAACTAAAGGCCCTGGACAGTCAATAAACCTCCCTTAACAGACCAATATTAACAGGTGCACAGTGCACAACCAGTTTTTTAAAGCTGACATGAGACAGAAAACTAGGAAAAATGACAAAATGAAAGAACTCTTACCTGAAGAATCTCCAGGAAGAATTCACAGTCACAGAACTGCTCAAGGCAGATCTAGAAAACATACCTCATTAAAAACTAAAAAAAACTTGTCATAAAATTAATTGCTGGGGTTGAAAAAAGCATCAAAGAAGCAACTGAGACAATGACTAGGAACTTTAAAAACAGGTGTGATGAATTTAAAAAGGCTATAAATGAGGTGAACAATAACATGAAGGCAGCCACCTCAAGGATTGACGAGGCAGAGAGAAGAATAGGTGAAACAGAAGATATAGTTATAGCAAAAGAGGAAGCTGAAAAAAAAGGCATAGAAATTGATCCAGGAGCAGGAAAGTAGAATTCAAGACCTGAGTGATCCAGTCAAGCGGAACAACATCCATATCATAGGAATGCCTGACGAGGAAGACAGAGAGAAAGGTCCTGATGGGATACTAGACCAAATTATAACTGAGAATTTCCCAGATCTGGGAAAGAAATAGACATTCAAATTCAAGATGTACAAAAAACACCTTAAGACGTAATTTGAATCGACCTTCGGCACGACATATTATAGTGAAACTGGAAAAATATAAAGATAAAGAGAATTCTGAAAACAGCTAGGAATAAAAGGGCCATCACATACAAAGGGAAATCTATCAAAGTGGTTAAAGACCTACCTAATGAAACTTGGCAGACCAGGAAGGAATGGCAAGAAATCTTCAATGTGATGAACAGAAAAAAAAAAGCAGCCAAGAATACTTTATCCAGCAAGCTTGTCATTCAAAATAGAAGGAGAAAAAAGGTGCACCCAAATAATCAAAAATTGAGAAAATTCATGACCACCAAACCAGCCCTACAAGAAATCCTAAGAGGGACTCTATGAGAGAAATGTTGCAAAGAATACAAGGTGCCAGAGACACCACTAAAAACATGAATTCTATGGAGAACACAATGACTCTAAACCCACATTTTTCAATAATAACACTGAATGTAAATGGACTGAATGCTCCAACCAAATGACACAGGGTAGCAGAATGTATTTAAAAAAAAATAAAACCCCTCTATTTGCTGTCTACAAGAGACTAATTTTCGACCTGAAGATACCTTCAGGTTGAAAGTAAAGGGATTGAGAAATATCTATCATGCGACAGGAAGCCAAAAGAGAGCTTGAGTAGCCATACTTATATCAGACAAACTGGACTTTAAAGTAAAGGCAGTAACAAAAGATGAAGAAGGACATTATATAATAATTACAGGGTCTCTCCATCAGGAAGAGCTAACAATTATAAATATCTATGTGCCAAAAATGGGAGCACCCAAATACATAAAACAATTAATCACAGGCAGAAACAATCTTATTGATAAGAATGTACTAATTGCAGGGGACTTTAACACTCCGCTTAGACCAATGGATAGATCAACTAGACAGAAAATCACTAAGGAAACAATGGACCTGAAAGATACATTGGAAAAGATGGAATTGATAGATATATTTAGAAATATGCATCCTAAAGTTAGGAAAGTCACCTTTTTTTTTTGAGTGCACATGGCACATTCTCCAAGATAGACCACATACTGGGGCATAAAGCAGCCCTCCATAAATATAAATGAATAGAGATCACACCATGCACACTTTCATATCACAGTGCTATAAAACTTGAAATTAACCACAGGAAAAAGTCTGGAAAACCTCCAAAAATGTGGAGGTTAAAAACCTCCCTACTAAAGAATGATTGGGCTAATCAGGCAATTAGAGAAGAAATTAAAAAATATATGGAAACCAACGAAAATGAAAATACAAAAATCCAAAATCTCTGGGGTGCAGAAAAGGCAGTTCTAAGAGTAAAGTATATTGCAATCCAGGCCAATCTCAACAAACTAGAAAAGTACAAATTCAAAATCTAATGGAGCACCTACTAGAACGGAAGCAGAAAGAGCCCCCCAAACCCTGCAAAAGAAAAGAAATAATAAAGATCAGGGCAGAAATAAACAATATAGAATCCAAAACAACAGTCGAGCAGATCAATGAACCAAGAGTTGGGTCTTTGACAAAATAAACAAAATTGATAATCCTCTAACCAGGCTCCTCAGAAAGAAAAGAGAGAGCACCCAGATAGACAAAATCATGAATGAAGAAGGATCTATTACAACCAATCCCTTGAAATATAAGCAATCATCAGAGATTACTATGAAAAAGTATATGCCAGCAAACAGGACAACACAGAAGAAATGCAAAAATTCCTAAATGCACATGCACTGCCAAAATTCAAATGGGAAGAGAAAGAAAGCATGAATAGACCAATAACCAGTGATGAAATCGAATCCATTATCAAAAATCACCCAATGAATAAGAGCCCAGGGCCAGATGGCTTTCCAAGGGAATTCTATCATACATTTAATGTAGAAATAATACCCATTCTTCTCAAACTATTCCAAAAAATAAAAATAGAAGGAAAACTTCCAAACTCATTCTACGAAGCCAGGATCACCCTGATACCCAAATCAGACAGGGACCCACCCAAAAAAGAGAACTACAGACCAATATCCTTAATGAATACAGATGTTAAAATACTCAACAAGATACTAGCAAATCGAATTCAACAGCATATAAAAAGAATTATCCATCATGATCACGTGGGATTCATTCCTGGGTTACAGGGCTGGTTCAATATTTGCAAATCCATCAATGTGATCCATCACATTCACAAAAGAAAGGATAAAAACCATATGATCCTGTCAATAGATAGCAGACACAGCATTTGACAAAATACAGCACCCTTTCTTATTAAAACCCTTGAGAAAGTCAGAATAGAAAGAAATTACCTAAACATTATAAAAGCAGTTTATGAAAAGCCTACAGCTAATATCATCGTCAATGGGGATAAATTGAGATGGGGATAAACTGAGAGCTTTCCCCATGAGACCAGGAACATGAAAGGGATGTTCACTGTGACAAATATTGTTCAGCATAGTGCTGGAAGTCCTAGCATCAGTAATCAGACAAGGCAAAGGAAATAAAAGGCATCAAAATTGGCAAAGAAGAAGTCAAACTTTCACTTTTCGCAGATGACATGATACTCTATATGGAAAACCCAGCAGATTCCACCAGAAGCCATCTAGAACTGAACAATGAATTCAGTTAAGTTGCAGGGTACAAAATCAATGTACAGAAATCAGTTGCATTCCTATACACCAATAATGAAGCAGCAGAAAGAGAAATCAAGAAACTGATCCCAATCACGATTGCACGAAAAACCATTAAAATACCTAGGAGTAAACCTAACCATGGATGTAAAAGACCTATATGATGAAAACTATAGAAAACTTATGAAGGAGATTAAAGAAGACACCAAGAAATGGAAAAACATTCCCTGTTCATGAATCGGAAGAATAAACATTGTGAAAATGTCATTACTACCCAAAGCAGTCTACACATTCAATGCAATCCCCATCAAAATTGCACCAACATTCTTCTCAAAGCTAGAACAAACTATCCTCAAATTCGTATGGAACCACAAAAGACCCCGAATAGCCAAAGTAATATTGAAGAAGAAAACCAAAATGGGAGGCATCACAATCCCAGGCTTTAGTCTCTACTACAAAGCTGTCATCATCAAGATACTATGGTATTGGCACAAAATCAGACCCATCGACCAATGGAATGGAATAGAGAACCCAGAATGGGGCCCACAAATGTATGGCCAATTAATTTTTGACAAAGCAGTAAAGAGTATCCGATGGAAACAGGACTGCCTCTTTAGCAGGTGGTGCTGGGAGAACTGGACAGATACATGCAGAAGAATGAAATTAGACCACTCTTTTACACGGTACACAAAAATAAACTCAAAATGGATGAAGGACCTGAATGTGAAACAGGAAAACATCAAAACCCTCGAGGAGAAAGCAGGAAACAGCCTCCTTGACCTCAACCGCAGCAATTTCCTACTTGACACATCCCCAAAGGCAAAGGAATCAAGAGTAAAAATGAACTATTGGGACCTCATCAAGATAAAAAGGTTCTGCACTGCAAAGGAAACAATCAAGAAAACTAATTGGCTGGTGTGAGGTGGTTTCTCAGTCTGGTTTTAATTTGTGTTTCCCTGATGGTGAGTGATGTTGAGCATCATTTCATGTGCCTGTAGGCCATCTGGATGTCCTCTTTGGAGAAGTGTTTGTTTATGTCTTTTGCCCATTTCTTCACTTGATTATTTGTTTTTTGGGTGTGGATTTTGGTGAGTTCCTTGTAGATTTTGGATACTAGCCCTTTATCTGATATGTCATTTGCAACTATCTTTTCCCATTCTGTTGGTTGACTATTAGTTTTCTTGATTGTTTCCTTTGCAGTGCAGAAGCTTTTTATCTTGATGAGGTCCCAATAGTTCAGTTTTGCAAATCAAGAGACTATAGATGCTGGCGAGGGTATGGAGAGACAGGCACACTCCTATACTTTTGGTGGGAATGTAAACTGGTGCAGCCGCTCTGGAAAACAGTGTCGAGGTCCCTCAGAAAAACTATCCATAGAACTTTCTATGACCCTGCAATAGCACTGCTAGGGATTTACCCAAGGGATACAGCAGTGCTGTTGCACAGGGGCACAGGTACCCCAATATTCATAGCAGCACTTTCAACAATAGCCAAAACATGTAAAGAGCCTAAATGTTCATCACCTGATGAATGGATCAAGAAGATGTGGTATATATATACATACGAGTATTACATGGCAATGAAAAAGAATGATACCTGGCCATTTGTAGGAAAGTGGATGGACCTCGAGGGTGTCATGCTAAGCGAAATAAGTCAGGCAGAGAAAGACAGATACCATATGTTTGCACTCATAGTTCTAACAGGAGAACAGGAGAATCCTAATGGAGGACCATGGGGAGAGGAAGAGGGAAAGAGAGTTGGGAAGAGAGAGGGACACAAAACTTGAGAGACTACTGAATTCTGGGAACGAACTGAGGGCTTAAGGGTGAGGGGGGAAAAGAGGTGGAGGTGATGGTGTGGTGGAGGGCACTTTTGGGGAAGAGCACTGGGTGTTGTATGGAAACCAATTTGACAATAAAATACTTAAAAAAAAAAAGAAAACTAATAGGCAACTGACAGAATGGGAAAAGATAGTTGCAAATGACATTTTGGATACAGGGCTAGTTTCCAAAATCTACAAGGAACTCACCATACTCTACATCTGGAAAACAAATATCCCAGTGAAGAAATGGGCAGAAGACTTGAACAGACACTTCTCCAAAGAGGACATCCTGATGGCCAACAGATCCATGAAATGATGCTCAGCATCACTCATCATCAGGGAAATACAAATCAAAACCACACTGAGATACCACCGCACACTGGTCAGAGTGGGTAAAATGAAACAAGTCAAGAGAGTATAGACACTGGCGAAAATGTGGAGAAACGGGCACCCTCCTACACTGTTGGTGGGAATGTAAACTGGGGCAGCTGCTCTGGAAAACAGTGTGGAGGTTTCTCAAAAAAAACTGTCAATAGAACTCCCTTATGACTCAGCAATAGCACTGCTAGGGATTTACTCAAGGGATACAGAAGTGCTGATGCATAGGGGCACATGTACCCCAATGTTCATAGCAGCACTGTCAACAATAGCCAAAGCGTGGAAAGAGCCTAAATGCCCATCAACTGATGAATGGATCAAAAGAGGTGGTTTATCTATACAATGGAATACTATATGGCAATGAGTAAGAATGAGATCTGGCCATTCATAACAATGTGGATGGAACTCGAGGGTGTCATGCTACGTGAAATAAATCAGGCAGCGAAGGACAGATACCATATGTTTTCACTCATAAGTCTAACAGGAGAAACTTAACAGTTGACCTTGCGGAGGGGAAGGGGGGAAAGAGAGCTAGGGAGAGGGAGGCAAATCATGAGAGACTCTTGAATACTGAAAACAAAATGAGGGCTGAAGGGGGAGGGGGGAAAGGGAAGGGGGTTATGGTCATGGAGGAGGGGACTTGTGGGAAAGAGCACTGGCTGTTCTATGGAAACCAACTTGACAATAAACTATTAAAAAAAATAAAATAAAAAATAGAAATAAAATATTTATGATAATGTTAGCACCTACAATAACTGAAAACATCTTTAAAAGGGACAATTTTCAAATCGCCCTTTTCCAATTTCAAGGTTGAATGTAAAGCTACAGTAATAAAGACAGTTGTTATTGTTGACAAAAAAATGGATACACAGATAAATAAAATGAAGTACAGAAATACATCAAAACACCTTTTTTCAATGAATTTTTACAAGGTGCAATGTGTTTCAGTGGGCAAAGGCAGAACTCTAATGGGTTTTGAGAAATGAGAATTAAATGTGGAAAATATGAGCATATGTTTTATGCACAATTAACTGAGAATAGGTTGTAGATATAAAAGAACTTAAAACTATAGAATTGTTTGAATAAATATAGAAGCAACTCTGTGACTTTGAGTTAGCTATGACACCAAATGTACAACATGAAACAACTGAATTTCATCAAAATTTAAAACTACTGTTAATCAAATAAAACTATAAGAAATTGAAAAAGAAAACCCATTGAGTGGAAGAAAATATTTTAAATTTATATATCTGACAGGAAACATGTATGTAATATGTATGTTGCTGTTAATAAATCACAATAAAAAAGGCAATAATTTTTAAATGGGCAAAAAATCCTTAACCAAAATCATCAAGAAAAAAAAAGAAAGGACCCAGATAAATAAAATTAAAAAAAGAAAGACAAGATGGGCACCTGAGTGGCTCAGTTGGTTAAGTGTTCATCTTCATCTCAGGTCATGATCTTGCAACCTGTGAGTTAGAGTCCCGTATTGGGCTCTGTGCTGATAGATCAGAGCCTGGAACCTGCTTCAGATTCTGTGTCTCCCTCTCTCTCTGATTTTTCCCCACTCACACTCTGTCTCTCTTGTCTCTCTCTCTCTCTCTCTCTCTCTCTCTCTCTCTCTCTCTCTCAAAAACAAAATAAATAAGCATTAAAAAAAGAAAGAGAAGAAATAACTACTGAAACCACAGAAATGCAAAGGATTATAATAGAATACTACAGAAAGTTATATGCCAGTATATTGGACAACCTAGAAAAAAATGAATAAAATCCTGGAAACATATAATATCCCAAAATGGAATCAGGAAAAATAATATCTGAACAGACCAATTAGTAATGAAAAAGTTGAATCAGTAATAAAACACTACCAAAACTTAAAAGTCCTGGACTAGATATCTGGATTCACAGATGAATTCTACCAAACATTTAAAGAAGTGTTAATACTTATGTTCCTCAAATTATTCCAAACAAGAGAGAGAAACGGAAGGAAATCTCCAAATTCATTCTACAAGGCCAGCATTACTCATGTATCCAAACAAAAACCATCACAAATAGGTTTTATTCTAAGGATGCAAGGATGATTCAATACCTGCAAATCAGTCACTGTGATACACCACATCAACAAAACAAAGGATAAAAATCATAAGACCATCTCAGTAAATGCAAAAAAAAAAAAAGCATTTTACAAAAGTCAACATCTGTTCATGATAAAAACTCTCAACAAAAATGGGTTTAGAGGGAAGGATACCTCAACATCATAAAAACCATAGTGAAAAACCCACAGTTAACATCATATTCAATGGTGAAAAACTGAGAGCTTTTTCTCTAAGACCAGGAGCAAGAGAAGGATGTTCACTCTAACCACTTTTATTCAACATGGTACTAGAAGTCCCAGACTCAGTAATCAGACAAAAAAAAGAAATGAGGCATCCATATTGGTAAGGAAGAAGTTAAATTGTCATGTCATTTGCAGATGACATGATACTATACATAGAAAACCCTAAATCACACACACACACACACACACACACACACACACACACACACACACAAACACATTAAGAAGTAATAAATAAATACAGTAAAGTTGAAGGATACAAAATTAATACCCAGAAATTGGTAGCATTTCTATGCACTAATAATGAAGTAGCAGGAAGGGAGATTAAGAAAACAAATCCGTTTACAATTGCATCAAACAGGACAAAATAGCTTAGAATAAAACTTAATCAAGGAGGTGAAAGCCTTACACTCTAAAAACTGAACATGACACAAAGAAATGGAAAGATTCTCTATGCTTATGGATTGGAAGAATTAATATTGTTAAAATGTTCATACTACACAAAGCAATCTATAGATTTAATGTAATCCCTATCAAAATACCAACAATATCTTTCACAGAAATACAACAAATAATCCTAAAATTTGGTTTTTTTCTGTTATTTATTTTTGAGAGACAGAGAGAGACAGTGCAAGCAGGGGAGGGTCAGAGAGAGAGGGAGATACAGAATCTGAAGCTGGCTCCAGGTTCTGAGCTGTCAGCACAGAGCCTGTCACGGGGCTTGAACCCACTAATTGTGAGATCATGACCTGAGCCGAAGCTGGACGCTTAACCGACTGAGCCATCCAGGTGTCGCATATAATCCTAAAATTTGTATGGGACCACAAAGCAATCTTGAAAAAGAAGAATGAAGATGAAGTTATCATAATCCTAGATTCAAGATACACTAAAAACCTATAGTAATCAAAACAGTATGGTACTGGTACAAAAATAGATACATATATCAATAAACAGAGTAGAGAGCCCAGAAATAAACTCATGCTTATATTTTCAATCTATGACAAATGAGGCAAGAATATGTAATAAGGAAAAGGAAGTATCTTCAATAAATGGTGTTGGGAAAACTGGACAGCTGCATGCTAAAGAATGAAACTGGACCACTTTCTTACACTATACACAAAAATTAACTCCAAATGGATTAAAGACCTGAAACCAGAAAAATCCTAGAAAAGAACACAGGTAGTATTTTCTCTGACATCAGCCATAGCAACATTTTTCTAAGCATGTCTTCTAAGGCAAGGGAAACAAAAACAAAAATAATTAGGACTACATCAAAATAAAAAGCTTCTTCATAGCAAAGGAAACCAACAAAATTAAAAGGCAACTAACTTAATGGGAGAAGATATTTACAAATGACATAATCCATAAGAGGTTAATATCCAAAAAAGATTTAAAAATTTTATACAACTCAACACCAAAAATCCTCACAGAAAATCCAATTTAAAAATGGCAGATGATGTAAATAGACATTTTTGTAAAGAGGTCATACAGTTGGTCAACAAATGTATGAAAGGATGCTTCACATCACTAATTATCAGAGAAATGTAAATTAAAACCACAATGAGATATTGCTTCACACCTGTCAGAATGGGTAGTATCAAAAAGATAAGAAATAAAAAGTGTTGGCAAGGATGTGGAGAAAAAGGAACCTTCATGCACTGTTGGGGGGAATGTAAATTAGTTCAGCCACTATGGTAAGACTTATGCAGGTTCCTCAATAAATTAAACATAGAAATACCATACTGTCGTGTCTAGCCACTCCGGCCCACGGGGCGGTGAATCCTTGCGGGTTCGTTCCTGAGGGAGGGAGAGAAAGGGCAGGAAGGGGGAGCACAGAGAGTAAGGACATAACACACGGTATCTGATCAAGCCCCTTCCACTTTATTCAGAAAAGAATACTCTTACATAGGGTTTGGGGTGGGGAACTGACCCAGGTTGGTTGCCAGGTAACAGAGTCAAATGGTTATCAAAAGAAGCACCCAGACTTGTGTCTGCAATGCTTAGCGCTGCATAATCCAAAATGCGGTTTGATCTTTTGTTCATTTTGGCTTTTTTCATCTGGCTCAGTAGGACTGTCTCCAAAATCTGGACCAGGAAATGCACTCTCCTAGCCTCCAGATGTAAATCTTGTTTTTTGGTTGCTCCCTGGAGAGCGATATATCCTTGCCTGAGGCGGCCAAAACTCGGCAGCTCCCAACACCATACAATCCAGTTATTCCACTACTAGGTATTTACCAAAAGAAAATGAAAACACTAACGTGAAAAGATATATCTATATCTGTCTCTATCCCTATCTCTATCTATCTCTCTATTTTTATTTTTATTGCAGCATTATTTAGTAGCCAAGATATGGATGTGACCAAAGTTTCCATTGAGATATATATAAAACATATGTATATAATATACATATAACATATATATGCATAACACATATATATAATATATATGTAAAACAGTCCTAAAAAAGATGAGTTCATGCCACTTTCAACATCATGCATGGATCTAGAGGGTATAAGTTAGACTGGGAATGACAAATGTCACATGTTTCATTCATATGTGAAATCCAAAAAACAAAACGTATAAACAAACAAAAAGTAGAATCAGACGTTCAAATACAGAGTATTGGTGGTTGCCAGAGGGAAGGGGGAGGGTGAGGTGTACAAAACAGGTGAAGGAGTGGCAGATATAGGTTTCCAGTAATGGAACAAATAAGTCACAGGAATAAAATGCACAGCATAAGACATATAGTCAATGATATTACAATAACATTGTACAGTGACAGATAGCTACACTTCTTTTTTTAATTTTTTTTACATTTTATTTATTTTTGAGAGACAGAAAGAGACAGAGCATGAAGAGGGGAGGGGCAGAGAGAGAAAGAGACACAGAATCCGAAGCAAGCTCCAGGCTCTGAGCTAGAGGTCAGCACAGAGACCCACATGGGCCTTGAATCCACGAACGGTGAGATCATGACCTGAGCCGAAATCAGTAGCTCAACTGACTGAGCCACCCAGGCGTCCCCAGATACCTGCATTTGTTGTGAGTATAGCATAGTGTATGGATTTGTTGAATTACTATATTGTATACCTAAAACTAATGTAACATTGTGTGTCAACTATACGCAAGTAAAATATTTCTTAAACATAAAATAAAATATGTTATTACATAGTTATTGTTCTGATAAGGTTTACTGAATCCTTCTGGGGAAGTTTTGATTTATATTTTCTTAAGAATTTTCCCATCTATTTGATATTTTTAAACTTGCTTGTATGGATAAGTACATAATACTCTGATATAAATAAGAAAAACTTCTTTATTATTACTGTTGGCCTTAATTTTAATCTCATTTTCATCACTAACAAAATTTCAGAGCAATTTGGATAAAATAACTTATTTTAGTCTCATTTTCTCATTAATGGGAAGAATAATAAAACTTACTTCACAGAATTTTTATGAGGATCAGATGCAATAATATATGTGAAGTTGGTTCCTAAAAGCGTAGAGCCCAAGCAGAAGTTAGTTGTCATTTTTAACCTGCTAGGCTATTTTAATCAACTAATTGCATTTATGTGTACTTTTCCTCTTATCCTTTTACATGTTATCCTTGAGTGGGAAGATAGGGAATTGGATCTAGTACAGAAGTGAAGGGGTTAGCCTTATATAATAATGACATTTATCAGGAGCAAGGACAGAGAATGTGGTTACAGATGTTCATAAGTGGATAGATGTGGTAGTGAAAGTCTGTAGATGTTCTCTTTTTATTGCTTTTATGTTAATGAAGTCGAAGGCAAAGTTGTCATGTGAAATTCAGGACTAGAGAGAAAACGTTGAGGAGACAGAATGTATATATAATCTTCTTCTAGGCAGTGGGGTGAGTGAATGGATTTACAAAATATGTGTGATCACGGAGCAGCATTAACCAGTCCATAAAAGCCTTGTGGTCATTTAAAGTGAGACAAGTCAGCATAGTTGCATGCTTTACTCCAATCACACTTGGTTGACTGTGGCAGGCACCAAGTAGATAGGGCTAGACTTTTGCAACATAAATATGATGAAGCAAAACAGGAGTAAAGGAGTTTAGAGTTTCGCAAAGGAGTGAGTGTAGGGATCATCAATGGAGTTAAAACTGAATAAGTAGGAAAAAAAATAAACTGAATAAGTAGGGAAGACAGGACATTAGTGGGATGTGGAACAGTGGAATATTTGTAGATTAATGAATTGTCCCAACAAAATCAAGGAGTAGAAGAAGTGAGGTGGTTTTGTCACTCTCTAAGCTTGTCTCTTGCTCATCTCATATACATTAAAGCAGCAGGTTTTTCTAAGAATTCACACATTAACAGAAGTAGGGCTGAACTAAAGAAGTAACTACATTTTAAGTTCTCATACAAGTAGCTCAGATGTTAGTGGATTCCGTATGCATTCTTAGGGACTGTAGGATCTAGGAAAATCAGTGACCTCTGCCCCACTTTTCACGCCCACTCACACCATTTTCCTTTCCCAACCTTATAAAGGAAACCTACTTTAAAATGATTCCAAGTGTTGTTTTTCATATTGCAGTTTACGTAAAGAATGGGAAGTGATGCTGTTTCATACTCCTCAGAGAGTTCTTTCCTTTACTATCTATCCTCCTCCTTTCCTTATTTACAATCTTCCTTTTTGAAAAAGAGATGTTGGGGAAGGGTGGGAAAAAGAAATATGTAGTCCAGCAGACACAGTCCTCTTTGCTATGTGTTTAATTTTAATGAAAGTCTACCTGCAAAGGTTTTATTGGCTTTTGAAAAGTACACTTTTCATGGGCGCCTGGCTGGAGCATGTGGCTCTTGATCTTGGAGTTATGAGTTCAAGTCCAACTTTGGGCATAGAAATTACTCAAAAATAAAATCTTAAAAAAGAGAGAAGTACAGTTTTCAGATGAGCTTACTCAGAACAAACATTGACTAAACATTCTACATTTTTAGTTCTTTTTGTCCACTGACCCTAGAAATTATCCCACAGTAGCCTCATGTCCTCTTTCTTCCTAACAACAAAAGAGGAGGGCATTACTACTAAGAAGTAAGAGTGAAAGAAAAGACCAACATTTATGTACTACTGTGCTTAGATCAACTCTAATGTTCCACATAGTTTTTCCTTTATCTGATCCTTATCTCCCCCCTCTGCAGGTTTTATGCTCTCAGACTGTCCTTTATCTCTGGCTGTCGCTGTCCCCCCCCATCTGCTTTTTTCCCCCCTTTCCGATCCTCTCTTTTCTTTCCTGTTCCTTTTTTTCTTTCCCCTTTTGGTTTGCTTTGTTACTTGTACTGTCAGTGCATTTGTGTGCATGTGTTCCCTGTGTGCTTGTCTGTCTATTTTCCTTTTCAGGGCTACCTCAAGAAACAAGCCAAAGCACACATAGTGGAAAGTCCCAAATATCACTGAGTAGGGAAATAAATTAATCAGAGGCATAACAAGAGAAACCGAGAGACACCATTAAAAGAACATCTCCTGAAATGACAGACCCTAGACAAAGAGCCTCCTTTAATACAGCCATACTAACAGGTGCACAGTGCAGAAAGAGCTTTTAAAACTGACAAGAGACAGAAAGGTAGCCAAAATGACAAAACAAAAGAACTCTCTTCTAAGGAAACTCCAGGAAGAAATCACAGCTACAGAACTGCTCAAAACAGACACAAGCAACGTAACTCAACAAGAATTTAGAATGATTGTCACAAAATTAATTGCTGGGCTTGAAAAAAGCATAGAAGCCATCAGAGAAGATATTGATACAAAGACTAGGAACTTTCAAAGTAGCTGTGATGAGTTAAAAAAAAGGCTATAAATAAGGTGAATAATAAGATGGAGGCTGCCAATGAATGGATTGAAGAAGCGGAAAGGAGAATAGGTGAATTAGAAGACACAGTTATAGCAAAAGAGGAAGCCGAGAAAAAGAGAGAGAAATTGATACAGGAGCACGAAATGAAAATTAGAGACCTAAATGACACAATCAAACAGAACAATGTCCATATCATAGGAGTTCCTGAAGAGGAAGAAAGAGAGGTCTTGAAGGGGTACTGTTCCAAATTACACGTGAAAATGTCCCCAATCTGGGGAAAGAGGAAGATATTGAAATTCAAGAGGCATACAGACCTCCCCTAAGAACCACCCTTCAGCATGACATATCATAGTGAAACTGGCAAAATATAAGGATAAAGAGAGAATTCTGAAAGCCACTAGGGATAAAACCTATCATAGCGGTTACAGACCTATCTACCGAAACTTGGCAGGCCAGAAAGGAATGGAAGGAAATCTTCAATGTAATGAATAGGAAAAATATCCAGCAAGAAGTCTTTATCCAGTGAGCCTGTCATTCAAAATAGAAGGAGAGATAAAGGTTTTCCCAAATAAACAAAAGTTGAGAGAATTCATCACCACCAAACCAGCCCTATAAGAAATCCTAAGAGGGACTCTATGAGACAAAGGTAGCAAGGAATATAAGACACCGAAGACATCAATACAAACATGAACCCTACAGAGAACACAATGAATCTAAACCCACTTCTTTCAATAATAACACTGAATGTAAATGGACTGAATGCTCCAGTAAAATGACACAGGGTAGCAGAATGGATTAAAAAAAAACAAAACGAAATCTATCAATCTGCTGTCTACTGGAGACTCACCTTGGACCCAAAGACACCTTCAGATTGAAAGTAAGGGGATGGAGAAATATCTACCATGCAACTGGAGGCCGAAAGAAAGCTGGAGTAGCCATACTTATATCAGACAAACTGGACTTTAAAGTAACGGCAGTAACAAAAGATGAAGAAGGACATTATTTAATAATAATTATAGGGTCTCTACGTCAGAAAGAGCTAACAATTATAAACATCTATGCCCCAAATTCAGGAGTACCCAGATACATAAAACAACTAATCACAAACAGAAACAATCTTATTGATAAGAATGTGCTAATTGTAGGGGACTTTAATACTCCACTTATAATACTGGATAGGTCAACCAGACAGAAAATCATTAAATAAACAATGGACCTGAACGGCACACTGGAACAGATGAAATTCATAGATATATTTAGCACTCTGCATCCTGAAGCTAGGGAATTCACTTTCTTCTAGAGTGCGCATGGCACATTCTCCAAGATTGATCACATACTGAGACATAAATCAGCCCTCCATAAATACACACACATTGAGATCATACCATGCACACTTTAAGATCACAATGCTATGATACTTGAAATTAACCACAGGAATAAGTCTGGAAAACCTCCAAAAATGTGGAGGTTAAAAACTACACTACTGAAGAATGATTTGGCAAACCAGGCAGTTAGAGAGGAAATTTAAAAATATATGGAAACAAATGAAAACAAAAATACAACAATCCAAACTCTCTGGGATGCAGCAAAGGCAGGCCTAAGAGGAAAGTTTATTGGAATCCAGGCCTATTTCAACAAACTAGAAAAAGTGCAAATTCAAAATCTAACAGAGCATCTAAGGAAATTAGAAAGGGAGCAGCAAGATCACCCAATACCCAGCAAAAGAAGAGAAATAATAAATATAGGGCAGAATTAAACAACATAATCCACAAAAACAGTTGAATAGATCAGTGAAACCAAGAGTTGGTTTTTTGAAAAAATAAACAAAATTAATAAGCCTCTAGCTAGGCTACTCAGAACGAAAAGAGAGAACACCCAAACATACAATATCATGAATGAAAATGGATCCACTACAACGGATCCCTCAGAAATACAAGCAATCATCAGATATTTCTATGAAAAATTATATGCCAACAAACTAGACAATCTAGAAGAAATGGAGAAATTCCTAAAAGCACATGCATTACCAAAATTCAAACAGGAACAGATAGAAAATCTGAACAGACCCTTAACCAGTGATGAAATTGAATCAGTTATCAAAAATCTCCCAACGAAAAAAAGCCCAGGGCCAGATGGATTCCCAGGGGAATTCTACCAGACATATAAAGCAGAGTTAACGCTGATCCTTCTCAAGTTATTCCAAAAAACAGAAATAGAAGGAAGACTTCTGGACTCATTCTACGAAGCACATATTACATTGATTCCTAAGCCAGACAGAGACCCAACAAAAATAGAGAACTACAGGCCAATATCTTTAATGAATACAGATGCAAAAATACTCGACAAGATACTAGCAAATCGAATTCAACAGCATATAGAATTATCCACCATGATCAAGTGGGATTCATTTCTGGGTTACAGGGCTGGTTCAATATTCACAAATCCATCGATGTGATACATCACATGAAGAAAAGAAAAGACAAAAAAACCATATGATCCTGTCGATAGATGCAGAAAAAGCATTTGACAAAATACAGCACCCTTTCTTTAAGAAAACCTTGACAAAGTTGGAATAGAAGGAACTTACTTAAACATTATAAAAGCCATTTATGAAAAGCCCACAGCTAATATCACCCTCCATGTGTAAAAACTGAGAGCTTTCTCCTTAAGATCAGGAACACGACAGGGCTGTCCACTCTCAATAGAAAAAACGCAGCCCCTTGAACAGGTGGTGCTGGGAGAACTGGACATATACATGCAGAAGAATGAAACTAGACCACTCTTTTACAATGTACACAAAAATAAACTCAAAATGGATGAAGGACCTGAATGTGAGACAGGAAAGCATCAAAAACCCTCGAGAAGAAAGCAGGAAACAGCCTCCTTGACCTCAATCGCAGCAATTTCCTCCTCAACAGATCCCCAAAGGAAAGGGAATCAAGAACAAAAATGAACTCTTTGGACCTCATCTAGATAAAAAAAGCTTCTGCAATTCAAAGGAAACAATAAAAAAAAAACCTAATAGGCAACCGACAGAATGGGAAAAGATAGTGGCAAATGGCATATCAGATAAAGGGCTAGTATCCAAAATCTCCAGGGAACTCACTAAACTCCATATCCAAAAAACGAATAAGCCAGTGATGAAATGGGCAGAAGACATGAACAGACACTTCTGCAAAGAGGACATCCAGATGGCCAATAGGCACATGAAAGGATGCTCAGCATCACTCACCATCAGGGAAATACAAATCAAAACCACACTAGATACCACCTCACACCGGTCAGAGTGGCTAAAATGGACAAATCAAGAGACTATAGATGCTGGCGAGGATGTGGAGAAACAGGCACCCTCTTACACTGTTGGTGGGAATGTAAACTGGTGCAGGCCCTCTGGGAAACAGTGTGGAGGTTCCTCAAAAAATTAACAGAAGTCCCCTACGACCCAGCAAGAGCACTGCTGGGGATATACCCAAGGGATATAGAAGTGCTGATGCATAGGTGAACATGTACCGCAATGTTCATTGCGGCACTTTCTACAATAGCCAAATCATGGAAAGAACCTAAATGTCCATCAACTCTTGAATGGATCAAGAAGGTGTGGTATATATATACAATGGAGTATTAGATGGCAATGAGAAAGAATGAAATCTGGCCATTTGTAGCAAAGTGCATGTACCTCAAGGGTATCATGCTAAGTGAAATAAGTCAGGCAGAGGACAGATACCATATGTTGTCACTGATAGTTCTAGGAGGAGAAACCTATTAGGGGACCATGGGAAGGGGAAAGTGGGGGAAAGAGTTGGGTAGAGGGAGTGAGGTAAATCATGAGAGACTTTTGAATGCTGAGATCAAACTGAGGGCTGAGGAGTGAGGGGGGAAGGGGAAAGGGGTGATTGTCGTGGAGGGGGGACTTGCAAGGAAGAGCACTGGGTGTTATATGAAAACCAACTTGGTAATAAACTATTTTTTAAAAAAAGAGTTGAATGTTCAACCAACTAAGTCACCCAGGCGCCAGATATTTTTTATTTCCAAAGTATTACCCTAATGAAATTCCTTACTTCCTTTTTGAATTAATTTTGATCATTTTTCTAGGAAACTGTTTCCTCAATATTTTCTAGATGTTTTCTTAGAGTTGTACATTATATTGTCTTGTAATTTAGAACAACTAAAGGAGTTCTCCATTGGCCTAAATGTTAATCTCATTTCCACCACCACTCATAAAGTTTCTAAGCCACTTTAGGCATGTCATATGAGTACTGCTGCACTGTTCATGGTCTAACCAAGGGTAATAACTCTAAGTGTATTAAAGAACACTGAGTTTTGCAGGGCACCTGGGTGGCTCAGTTTGTTAAGCATCCAACTTCGGCTCAGGTCATAATCCCACGGTTGGTGGGTTCAAGCCACGGTGTTGGGCTCTGTACTGACAGCTCAGAGTCTGGAGTCTGCTTCTGACTCTGTGTCTCCCTTTCTCTCTCTGCCCTGTCCCTGATTACATTGTCTCTGTCTTTCAAAAATAAATAAATGTTAAAAATTTTTTTAAATACTCTTTTGCAATTTTGTAATATATATCACAACTAAAAACATGTAGTATTTCCTATTTTAGGAGCTTTTCCCTTGCCACACTTACCTCTACAACGTTTCCCTTTGACTTTTTTCTTCATAGCATATTACCTCCAGTCACCTGTATCCTATTTATTAAACAAGGAAAACTGAAATTTTGTTTGGAAATAATGCCTATGTAACCTGAACACTGATTTCCTCAACACTTGTTTTATGGTCTATCCTCTTCTTATCCCAGTGTCAAGGCCGTTTTGAAACCACTAGCAAAGAGGCAAAGGGATGAGATTAGATGGCAGAAGTTGGAGTGTGGCGTTAGGGAGAGATAACTAATTTTGAAGGTTTTGCAGGAAATTGAAGATATTATCAATGGCGGTAGGAAAGTGGCCAGAAATCTGGACTGAGGTTGAAGTGGGAAGGGTAAAATGGGTAACGAAGTTGGTGCTGGGGAATTGTACATAACACTCTCTAGTAATAAAAAAAGTTTCATATCCACTGGCCTCAATTTTAATATCACTCCCATCAGTACCTGAGCAAATACTGAAAATGTGCTTGCTCTGAAGAATTCTGACAATATTAAAAAAAAAAAAAAACCAAACCATATAACAAGCACCCTACACACACACACCGCCACCATTTATTTAGTAATTTCCCACCACATTCCACATTCTTTCTCCTAAGACTTGATGCCTTTCTGGATTGCTTATACAAAAATATAAAGCATCCATCCCTACCCTGTTTTGTTAGAAGCAAAAATCTGGTATTCACATCCCCCTGAAAACACTTAGGTGTACAGCATGCAATGCATCAACGATGTATTACCTGATCGCATTATACCCTGTGGCCTAGGTAAAGTGGATTAAAAAACACCGAGAAAGACCTGGAATTAGGGTTCTTTCTGTCCGTCTTCCTTTCTTTCTTCTTTTAATTAATCTCACAATAATCACTCTGTTTCAGACCTTAAACTTTTCTACACTTTTCTAGAACTTGCTCCGAATCGCTTAGCAATTTTGGAAGCTATACTGGGATTAACATTTCGGCCAACGTATATTCAGAAGCTAGCTTCGCCCCTCCTCCAAGGGGGTGAGGGAGAAAAGTCATTTTGTATAGTTTACAAAAGTTGAGAAGTGGTAACTGGCTGGTAGCGGGGGTGGGGGAAGCAGCGCAAGGAATCGTCCAGGTAGGGGCGAGGGAGGAGGGAGCAGTTGGTCATGAGGGCTTGACCGCTTAATTCGTGAGCACGGAATCTTGAAAGTTTTCTGCGGCCCCGGGGGGGGGGGGGGGGGGGG
>NC_043717.1:49453787-49488132 GCF_006229205.1 Suricata suricatta
AAAGCCTTGCGCTGACGCACTGACGAGCCGTGGCCTCCACGTCTTGGGTTCCGCAAAGGCCTTTGGGAGCGACCCAGGAGTAGGAGGGCCAAGATGGCGAAAGCGGTAGAGTCTTCGGGAGAGCTGGGGACAACGTCGCCCAGGCCCCTGGTGAGCTTGGGTTCTGCGACGAAAGGGAATGAGGGTGAGGCAGAGCGCCCTTAAGGAAGTTGGGTGACGGGCTCTTGGCCTGCGAAGGCCGGAACTCCTTTCTGCCGGTAGGCCTGCCCTGTACCCGATGCCACAACCAACCCCAACACTGCACCTGCTCTTTGGGCTCAAGGCTTTCCCCCTTCTCTCCTCCTTCCTTCAACGCCTTCTTGGGAAACTCCTATTCACCTTGCTTTCCCATACTCTGAGGGAAAGTCCTCGTCCGGTATATTGTGTTAAGAATTTAGGTGTTTCTGTTGTCCTTGTTATCAAGATCTGTCACTAGTTCTTGTTGGAGTAGCAGCATTCTTGGGTTAATGAGGTTGCTTCCCATAGGACGTTATAACTTGATTATTGGTTTGTTCAATGACCCCAGTAGTTTTGGCTTCATCCCTGACCTCCTTGTAGCAGCTCCTTGCAATCCTCTTCATGGTGCTCCCCTGCTCCTGTCGTTATGGGGGATACGATTTCTATTGCAAGTACAAGCCCAAAGCCTGGACAAGTATTTAAGAACAAAGGTTTTGGAGTTAAACTTACCTGGGCTGGAATTACCCACTCACTCTGCCTCTTAGGAAAGTTTGGGCAAATCATTTCATGGAGAGTGTTTTCTTCATCTGTAAAATGGATATAAAAATACATGCCTCAGAGAGCTTTTAGGAAAGATGAAATATGATTTATGTAAAGTGCAGAACACAATCAGCGTCATGAACTAAGGTGTGTTATTGATTCAGCGTTCTGCCCTAAGTTCCCTCCTCCAAACAAAGTGGTTAGTTCTATAGCAGTTGTTTAATAAATGGTACATCCCTTTTCTCTGTTTTAAATTGGCAACATAGCAGAGGACTGAACTGAAAGTCAGGTGAAATTGCTTCTAGTCCTGCTAGACTAGCACTATTTATTACTAGCTTACTAGCACTGTTTATTCATCTCTTCGTTCATTCAACAAATATTTCTTGAGCATCTCTTGTGACCCAGGCACTCCTTTAGGCACTGAGGATACAGCAATGAAAAAGAGTGAGTAGGTCCAAGTTCTCCTGGAACAATTGTGACCTTGAGGAAATAACTCTCCACCCCAGTTTCCTCATTTGGGAAATGAGGATAGTAACTCATCACAGAACTATTGAGAGTACTAATGAGCTAATATACACATAGTGCCTTGTGTGGCATAGTTACAGCTGTTTAGCTGTTTTTAGTTGATGTTACACCTCTCTTTTATGAAGTTTTCCAGAATTAAATTTAGTGATTCTGGTCATTCATTGCTCAATGTCTGATCCACTTCTACTCAGTAATGTTTATTGAACTCCCGCAGTGTGCAGTGCACTATGCTAACTGCTTTAGGAAATAGAGATGGCCTGCCCTTTTTGGTGCTTACCATCTAACAAGACAAATGCACAATGCTAAGACAACATAGTAAATCAGAAAGAGTTACACATAAAATATTAACAAAATTTAATGGAAGATGCTATTATGTCTAGCTGGGGTGACAAAGTGAGCTACATAGAAGTTATATTTGAGAGGGCCTCAAAGGATGGATAGGATTTGAAATTTCAGGTGACCATAAGAGCTATCAGTGATTGAGCACCTGCTATGTGCCAGAATTGTATTAGACATCCTCCACATACTTTCTAAAGTTCACAGCAACCATATCAGTTAGGTGGTTTTTAAACTGTGTTTTACTTGCAGATGAGAAGATGAAACTCAGAGAAGTCTGATGATTTTCCTAGGGTCTTAGAACCAGTATTTAAAGGATAACAGATAGATCACTTTGGCAAATGCACAGAGAATATTAGAAAGTAAGCCTTCAAAGTTAAGGCTACTGAATTAGGGAGGCAGTATGGAAGTGGTTAGGAATTTGTGTGCTGAGGTCAAATTGCCTAGATTTGATTTTAAGCTCTGTCATTTAACCTCTCCATGCCTCAGTTTCCCTGTATGTATAATGAAGATGCAGTGATAATAAGCTCATAGGGCTGTTAGGTGAATTCAATGAGTTAATGGATGTAAGGCACTTGGTAGAGTGCCTGGCACATAATAATCATGCAATAAGTGTTATTTCTTCTTCTTGACTACTGAGCTTGGAGGTGTAATAGGCAATGAGGAGCCAGTGGAAATTTTTGAGAAGGGAAGGGCTTAAAATCATGACTTTGACAAAATACTAGAGGAAGGGTTCCCATGAAGAATGTCTGGAATCTAGACCAGTGAAACCAGTAGTTCCAGGAACAGGTGATTGCTACCTGGACTATAGCAGTGGTGGACATCATGAAGATTTGAGAGAGGCAAGATCCTTGAGGGTTTGTAGTGGTAGGGAGAATGTGTCTTACATCAATGATTTTCAAACTTCAATATGCATAGCAACCATCTGGGGAATCTTGTTAAATTGCAGATTCTGATTTGGTAGGTCTGAGATGAGACCTGAGATTCTGCATTTCTAACATTCTTCCAGGTGCTGCTGTTGCTGCTGCTGAAAAGCAAGGCTGTAGACAAAAGGGGAGATAGTGATGCCATGAACAGATACATGTAAGACGAGGATGAAGACCCTAAAAGTTGATTAATTCACTTTTGGACATGTTTAATTTGAGATATTGGCAAGCCATTCAATAGATATCCAGCAGGCAGTTTGTCTAAAACCTGGACTTCACGGCTCAGAAGAGATCAGAATTAGAGATGTTTATTTAGGAGTCATTTACATAGAGTTGGAGAGACAATATTTTATAATGCCTATCTATTGCTTGTCTGTTTGAGGAGCAGGAAAAAGAGCTATAATAATGGCTTTAGCCAGAGGTCTTGGAATCATGTTGATCCCAGGTAAAGGGGCTGGCTGGAGACCATGTAACTAGCCACCTCCTTCCCACTTCTTGGATCCAAGCCTCTTGGACTGAGCTGGTTGCTGCTTGATGCTCCCCCACTTGTTGACTCTTTGCTTCAGGGTTTTGATCAATAGTATAACCCATCTGGTCCCAGCCGCTTTCTTAAGGCTGCATCCTCAGCTTTTACTGTATGTTTTTGGCCATGCCTCTATCTGCTCCCCTCATTGACCCAAGCCAGGCAATGAAGTGTGCATATGTGGGTTTCTGTGCATATATATATATATATATATATGAGCCCGCCTACATGAAAAGAAGAAACATGGGATCCAAGTCACCTTCTAACCCCACTGAGAGGCTAGTCAGAGAGAAAGGTCCACTAGCTCTGAGGTCCTGGAAGTCCTGTCTGTCTTATGTGAGGCTAGAATGCCACAGATCCTAGCTCAGCTCACTGAACAATGTCATTTATTCTCCTGAGAAGATATATTGGGGAAATGTTGGCATGGGGAATAGGATGGGAATCACATGGCACTTTAGTGACTGTAGTGACTTCCAAAACCACTTACCTGGAGTTAGGCCACAGGTTAAGGACACAGTCTTCTACAAGGCTGCCCTTATTTCATGCACCAGGTTTGGATATTCCCAGGACCACTCTTAATTCTGACCTACTGGCTATAGAGGGGTTCCTGTGTTCCCCCTCAAACTCCATACTCACTAGAATGATTCACAGAATTCAGGACAGCACTATACTTAAAATTACAGTTTTATTATAGCAACAGGTTGCAATCAAAACCAGTGAAAGGGGGAGATGTGTAGGATGAAATCTGGGAGGGTCCCTAACACAAAGCTTTCTTGTCTTCTCCCTGTGGAATCAGGAACCTGTTAACCCCTTGAGATGTCAGTGTGTGACAATATGCAGAATATTGCCAACCAGGGGAGTGCACTCATGTATCCAGAGTCTTTATTGGAGTTTCTTTATGTAGGAATGATTGACCCGGTCATTGGCTCCTCCCCTCCCCAGAGGCTGGGTTTATATCACATGACTCAAAGCTTCAACCCTCTAATCTTGTGTTTGGTCTTTCTGGAATGATTAGCCTCCATGCTGAGCCATCTCACTAGCAAAAACTGTTTAGGGGCCTATCATGACTTATCTGTTACCTAAACTGTTATGGTCCACCATGAATAACAAAAATACCACTCACACTTGGGAAATTTCCAGGGTTTAGAGTAATGGGAGACAAAAGCCAACGAAATTCTTTATTATACAATAGTGACAGAACTACAATTGACTCCCTGGGAATCGTGAAGTAGAGCTAACATTTATCTAGACCCTGCTGTGAGCCTCCTACTAAGTGCTGTACACATAGTAGCACATTTTTTCCTAATAACAATCTTGTGATGATGATACTGTTATCTCAATTTAACAGATGAGGAAACAGGTATGCAGAATAAGGAACCTGCTCAGTGTCACATAGGTAGTGAATGATAAAGCTGGGATTTGAACCCAAGCTATCTGGCTTCAGTGGTCTGCACTCTTCACTCTTAACCAACACTCTCCAAATCCATATGTTGAGCATTGACCAACTATGTGCTAGATGCAATGTTGGTGTTACCTATTTCTTTTTTTCTTAAATAATTTTATTTATTTATTTTTTATTATTTTTTAATAGTTTATTGTCAAATTGGTTTCCATATAACACCCAGTGCTTCTCCCCACAAGTACCCCGCACCATGACCATCCCCCCCCTCCCTCCTCCTCCCCCTTCAGTTCATAGTTCCTTTTCAGTATTCAGTAGTCTCCCTTGATCTGTGTCCCTCACTCTCCCCTGCTCTCTTTCCCCCTTCCTCTCCCCATGGTCCCCTGCCAGGTCTCTCCTGTTAGACCTACAAATGCAAACATATGGTATTCTGTCCTTCTCTGCCTGACTTATTTCGCTTGGCATGACACCCTCAAGGTCCATCCACTTTGCTACAAATGGCCATATTTCATTCTTCCTCATTGCCATATAGTACTCCATTGTATATGTGTGTATATATATATATATATACACCCCACATCTTCTTGATCCATTCTTAAAGCATTTTGTCTCCAAGTGAGAGCAGAGCTCAATTTGGCTTTGAAGGTCATTCCTTCTGTACTGCCTTGCCTTCCCTAGCTCTTGCAGGAACCAAGAAAACTCAAAACAGCAGTTCTGGAGCTTGAAATGTCAGTGTCATAGTAGTGAAAGAATACAGCTTTGAAAGGGGTGGTTTATATGTTAAGTGCTAAAGAATATTCAGAGGGTGATAGGATCCTGTACTTCTTGATTATGAGCCATGTCAGTAAAGTTATGGGGAGGCCAGTGCCAAATTACAAAGGATTAAGGGAGTGGGCGAGTACAGAGCAATTTGATCAGGGTCGAGGAGAGGAAGGAGAGTATTTTGAAGGAAGGGCAGAAACAAAGAAGTGATATATTTAAAAATTCTATTACAGAAGCTTTCAATATACAAACAAAATAAAGAATGGTATAATGAACCCCATGTACTTATCAAAATTCTGCTATTATTTCATCTTCCCTACCACATTTTTTTCCTGGAATATGATTAAAAAAATTTTTTTTTATTTCTTAAGTTCAAGTATAATTAATATACAGTGTTATAATAGTTTCAGGTGTACAGTATAATGATTCAATCATTGTATACACATCTCAGTGCTTACCACGATATGTGTATTCTTAATCACTATTGTCTTTTTCACCCATCCCCTCAACCAAACTCCTCTGACAACCACAAATTTGTTCTCTATATTTAAGAGTCTGGTTTTTTGTTTCTGTTTTTTCTTTGTTCATTTGTTTTTGTTTCCTAAATTCCACATATGAGTGAAATCATATGGTACTTGTCTTTCTCTGATTTATTTTACTTAGCATTACTTACTGTCAAGATCAATGCATGTTGCAAATGGCAAGATTTCATTCTTTTTTTATAGCTGAATAATATTCCATCGTACATATATACCATATCTTCTTTATCCATTCATCAGTTGATAGACAGTTGGGTACTTCCATATCTTGGCACTTGTAAACAGTGCTGCAATAAACACAGGGTTACTTATATCTTTTCAAATTAGTATTTTGGTGTTCGTTGGGTAAATACCCAGTAGTGGAATTACTTGATCATATGGCAGTTCTATTTTTAACTTTTTGAGGAACCTCTATACTGTTTTCCACAGTGGCTGCACCAGCTTGCATTCCCACCGACAGTGCATGAGGGTTCCTTTTTCTTTGGAGTATGATTTTTAACCTTTTTACTTTTAACTAATTTTATACATACAGAAAAGGTGCCACAGAGAGTTCCCATATGTCCCTCTCCTAGTCTCCTCTGTTACCAATGTATATAACCATATTAAAATGATGAGAACCAATAAATTAACATTGGCATAATGCTATTAACTAAA
The DNA here is from genome assembly GCF_006229205.1 of Suricata suricatta. Classification (NCBI taxonomy): domain Eukaryota; kingdom Metazoa; phylum Chordata; class Mammalia; order Carnivora; family Herpestidae; genus Suricata; species Suricata suricatta. Next base: position 49,460,208 of record NC_043717.1, read on the forward strand.
TTACAGATCTTATTTGGATTTTATCAGTCTTTTGTTAATGTACTTTTTTGTTCCAGGTTCTTATCCAGGATCTCGCATTGCATTGAGTTATTTTTCCTTGTTTCCCTTAGATCTTTAGTAGTATTTTGTTGTCTTTCATGATCTTTTTGATGGTTTTAAAGCAAATCCTAGACATATCACTTTACCTGTAAATACTTAAGTATGTTTCTCTAACAGGTAAGGACATTTTCTTTGTTATCACAGTAACAAAACTAATAATTCCTTAATATCATCTAATCTCTGCTCATCATCTCACAGTTTTCTAAAAATATGTGTATTTACAGTTTGTCCAAATCAGGATCCAAAGGTCAGCAAATTGCATTTGGTTAATGAGTCTCTTAGGTCTCTCTTAATATAGAAATGTTCTCCTGTTTTTAATGTAATTTATTTGTTTAAATTCAGTCATTTGTCTTGTAGAATTCTCCACTTTCTATATTTAGCTGATTGTAGCCTCATAGTATTTTTAGTATGTTCTTATATCCATATATTTTCTGTAAACTCTAAGATATGGAGGCTTGATTATATTCAGGTTCATTTTGGTTCAAGTCGAGGCAAGAATAAAAAGGAACTTAGGTGGCTCCTAAAAATAGGAATGTTTGTTTTTTAACTATTTATTAAGTTTTAAAATATACAAAAGTACAATGGTAAAATATACCTTCATGTACCCAACCTTCAAGACTTATCAATTAATGGCCTGTCTATTCTCTTCCCTTCTATACTATTTTGAAGCAAATTTCAGGCATCATTACATTAGTAAATATTTAATATATATCTCTAAAAGAAAAGGATTCTGTTTTTAAAGAACATAACTATAATATCATTGGTACATCTAAAAAATTAGTAATCCCCTACTATCAAATGTTCTCTCAGTATTCAAATGTTCAATTATCCCCTAAATGTCCTATTTTCAGAATTTAAAATCTGGCCCACTACCTATTTTATTAATAAGATTTTATTGGAATATAAGTCACACTTGACTTTATGTTCATGGACTGCTTTCATGCTATAACAGAGTTGAGTACTTGCAACAGAATCTACATGGTGCTCGAAGCCTAAAATATTTACTTTTCGGGCCCTTTACAGAAAAAGTTTGGTGACCCCTGCTTTAGGGAATCATCTTTTAGAATAATTAAAAATAAGAAAAAATATTTTTTATGTTTATCTTCATTTTAACCACTTCTGCATATCTTCATTTCCTGTGTCAATCCAGGTTTCCTTCTGATACATTCCTGAAGATCTTTCTTTTTTTTTTTTTTTTCAGGAGTAGAATTCAGTGATTCATCATTTACATACAATATCCAGTGCTCAGCACAAGTGCCTTCCTTAATACCTATCGCCTACCTAGCCCATCTCCCACCCACCTCCCTCCATCAACCCTGTTTGTTCTCTACCTTTAAGAGTCTCTCATGATTTGCCTCTCTCTCTCTCTTTTTTTCCCTTTGCTCATTTGTATTGTTTCCTAAGTTCCACATATGAGTGAAATCATATGGTATTCGTCTTTCTGTGACTGACTTATTTCATTTAGCATAATATACTCTAGCTCTATCCACATGGTTGCAAATGGCAATATTTCATTCTTTTTGATGGCCGTTCCTGAAGATCTTTCTTAACATTTCTTGTAGTGCATGTCACAATTTTTACTTGTCTGAAAGAAGACTTTATTTTGCCTTCATTTTTGATAGCTGTTTTTGCTGGGTTTAGAATTCTGGGTTGACAGTATTTTCAACATTCTAAGTGTCTCCATTTTTTTCTGGCTTGTGTAGTTTTGGGTGAGATGTCTGTTACTTATCTTTTTCCTCTGCATGCAGTGTCTTTTTTTTACTCTGGATGGCTTCAGAATTTTTTTAATTTTTGGTTTTTAGTAGTTTGAATGTGTTCAGGTTTGTGGATTTGGGGTTTTGTTTTGTCTTTAGGTATTTATCTTGAGTGGGGTTCTCTGGGATTGTATCTATCAGTTGATGTCTTTTATTATTTTTGGAAAATGTTCAGCCATTGTTTTTTCAAATATTTCTTCAGACACATTTTCTCTCTCTTGTTCTGGGATTCCATGTATAACCATATTAAACCCACAGCTCTTGGATGCTTATTCTGTTTTTGGGTTTTGTTTGTTTTTTCCAGTTTTATTGAGTTATAATTGACATAGTAACGCTGTATAAGTTAATGATTTCATATATATTTTTTTTCTTTTTTTAAATCTTCTGTTTTTGTTTTAGTCTGGATAATTTGGACTGGCCTATCACTGATTTCTGTCTTTGGCTGTGGTGAGTCTATGGATAAAGCTGTCAGAGGCATTCTTCATCTGTTACTATGTTCATTTATTTCTGGCATTACCATTTGAATCTTAAGTTTCCATCTCTTTGTGCCATCATTTGTGTGTATATCTTTTCTACTACAGGCTTTAATATATTAATCATAGTCCTCTTAATTTTTTCTGATAATTCTAACATCTAAATCATTTCAGAGTCTGTCTTCTCATAGTGGGTTGTTTTTTCATGGGGGGGAGAAGAATTTTTTTTTATTGAATGCTGATCATCATGTGTAGAACAGTAGAGACTGCCTGGAAGTAGTACATCTTTTCTGCCAAGTTTTTACTGTGGGGATTAAGTCAGTCTAGTCAGGAGTTGAGCTGTGTTTGGGTTTTATCCTTGCAATGGGAACCTTCAGTGTGTCACCAACTTCAAATTCTTCTTCTAGTACATTGGGCTTAGGATGGGTGCTAGATCATCCTTGTGTTTTTCTTAATGTCCCTGTTCTATGCTCAGCTTTGTGTATTTTCCCTTTGCCCTTGCATAAAATAGGAGTCTCTCTCCAACCTTTAGCCCCTCCCCTAGCAGTAGACTGCTGTTGGTTTTGATTCCATACTTGCTAGCCTGGAGGTGGGGATTCTTTGCTGTCTTGGTCTAGCCTCAGCCTTAGGTAGTCCAAGTATTCCTGTTTCTCTCCCAGATGAAGGAGACTTTAGTGGTCTGGCTTCAGGATGTTTTCCTAGCCCTCTCCCAAGAGTATAGAGACATTTCTCTTTTCCCTTTCCCCAGCTACAGTGGGCCTTTACCTGTGCTCTGGAGACAGCAGAGTTCTCCTAGTGGCTCTAAGGCTCCTTTTCTATAGGAGAGAATGGTCTGAGCAAGGCTTTTTGCTTTTCTCAGAATTGGAAGCTGATCCCCTCCCAACACCAAGACCCAGTGGAAGTCTGTGGTGTAGAGCCTGCAAGTGGGTGTGAATTCCCCTTGTGTCTGATGCTTCCAGGGGCCCTGTACTCACATACTAGTCCATTCTTGGCCTTTGGCAATTCCTTTTAAGTTTTAGCTGAATTCTTTTATTTTATTTGTAGTTTATTGTTAAGTTGGTTTCCATATAACCCAATGCTCTTCCCCACAAGTGCCCTCCTCCACGACCATCACTCCCCTTCCCTCTTCCCCTCCCTCTTCAGCCCTCGGGTTTGTTTTCAGTATTCAAGAGTCTGTCATGATTTATGTCCTCCTCTCTCCCCAACTTTCTTTCCACCTTCCCCTCCCTATGGTCCTTGGTTAGGTTTCTCCTGTTAATGTTTATTTATTTTTGGGAGAAAGAGAGAGAGAGAGAGACAGACAGGCAGAAAAACAGACAGAGAGAGAGTGCAAGCAGAGGAGGGGCAGAGAGAGAGGGAGACACAGAATCTGAAGCAGGCTTCAGGCCCTGAGCTGTCGGCACAGAGCCCAGCATGGGGCTTGAACTCACTAACTGAGATCATGACTTGAGCCAAAGTCAGCTTAACCCACTGAACCACCCAGGTACCCTGGACTTCTTTTAAATTTTAATTTTGTTTCATGATTATGTGAACTATTTATATGACTTCAAGTCCTATATATAGAACAACTTGTATTTGCAGAAGCCTAGCTTCTCTGTCTCCTCTACCTTATTCCCTCCTTTCCTTAATGGAAGCCTCTCTAAAAAAAACCATTTGACTTATTTCTTACATTATACATGACTTAAGTCCTACTGCATGATTTATTTCTTACACATTTCTTACATTTAAAAGGTAACATTCAGGTGTGAGTGTGTGTCCCTTTGTAGCCCCTCCATTCTTAGATGAAAGGTAGCATATTATACAGACTTTTCTCCACTTTGCTGTTTTTTTTTTTAACACTCCATAAATAGTTGTTTAGAGATACTCCCATTCCTTCTTACAGTGGCATAGTGCTCTGTTATGTGGATATACCATACTTTGTTCAACTAGCTCTCTGTTGATGACATTTATGTTATTCTCAGGTTTTTGCTTTTACAAGTAACGTTATAATAAATAGCTTTGTGTATATGCCCTTTTGTGTTTTTGCTACTCTATCTTTAGACACCTAAAGGTGGTATTACTGTCAGTGGGTGATACATATATAAGTTTGCTAGGTATTGCAGATTCATCTTCGGTAGAATGTCGGACTATTTTACATCCGCACCAGAAGTATGCGGATATTCTTTCCCCACAGTTTCACCTGCAGAGTATGTCGTCAAACTGTAGGATTTTTGCCAGTCTTAACAGGTAAACTTTTTATTACAAGTAGTTCTAATTTGCATTTCTTATTAAAAGCGTGTTTGAGGATTTATTTTTCAAAAGTTCTTCGAACAACTTTATTCTTCCTAAAATTTCAGCATACTGTCTTGTACCTGCAGCTGCTGCCCTCTAAATATGTGCCCTTGGGGCCAAAAACCATGGGAGAAGGGACCACCTTTGTTTTCTTAGGAACTTGAAGACTCCCAGGTTTTAGTTACAATAAACAAATTTGGCATATGAACATAAGAGCTTAAAAGCTTGTAGTCTTGTTAGTCACTTTGGAAATATTTGATCTGATTTGCCAGATAACCTGGAAAAAGATTATAGATCAAGACTTATTTTGCTATTTCCCTATTCTCAGTTTCCCTTTAGGCTTCACATAATGCTCCTTTCTAGCCAGCAGAGGCCACCAGAGCCTATCAAGGAGCAAAAAAAGCTACAGAATTGTGGCTGTGCGAAGGTCACTTTTAAATAGCTTTTCAATCTTGCTAGCTTGTGTGTGCCCTGTGAAGATTTCATGCTTGAAAGAAACCAAATATTTGAGGGCAAGAAAGTGTCTGTGCCGTTTACTTCATTTTTTCCCCCATCAAATGCCAGCTCCTTCTTTAAAAGAAATAAGCATTTGAGAATTTTAGTTAACCACATTGTTTATTGTCTGGTAAACTAATACCTTGGTTTCAAAAGTGTATCTATCAGGTTTTAATTTTTTTTCCAACCTCTTCTCAGTTTGCAGGCCTTTCCGATATATCCATTTCACAAGACATCCCTGTGGAAGGAGAAATCACCATTCCTATGAGATCTCACATTCGGGAATTTGACAGCTCCACGTTAAATGAGTCTGTTCAGAATACTATCGTAAGTGAGACTAGTTGAGAGAACTTCTGTTCAGTATCATGGGACTAAATAACTAATAGCAGTTTGTAATATTTCTTTTGTTTGGTTCATTTATTTTCAATATAATTTATTGAAATTTAAGATTTTCCTTTAGAGAATAATTTGGTACACTCTTTTTGGAAAGCATTTTGGTTATAATGAGTGTTAAGAATCTTTAGATGTTCAAATATTTTTAAGCTCCACATAGAGTATATGGAAATTTTTTTGAAAATATGTGTTTAAAATACAGAAAAATATTAATATACAAAAATGATCATCCCAGCAGTCTTTATAATAGGGAAAAATTGAACACCAGAGGGGAATATCACTTAAATAAATTATATTACATCTATGTGGTAGAATACTGAGTAGCCATTAAAAATGTATTTACAAAGCATTGTTTAATGACATGAAGAAATTTCTAGGTGAAAAAATAGGACAGAATTTTCTCAACTATATTTTGAGAGGTTACATTTGTATTAATATACTCTTCCTTAAATGTCTTGATTCTAACAAACCATGGACTGAAGGGGGAGGGGGAGGGGTGATGGTCATGGTGGGGGGCACTTGTGGGGAGAAGCACTGGGTGTTATATGGAAACCAATTTGAAAATAAACTATTAAAAAAAAGTCTTGATTCTTAAAAATCTGGCTTCTAGGCTTCATTTACCAGTCAAATTGGGAATTTTGGAAACTATTTTATATTGTGAATAATGTGGTAGCTAGGGAGCAGGCTGATTGGCCCTTGGGACTTCATCTCTTATGAACTGAATGTCAGATGGCATGTTTTGCAGAGCAGATTTTAGTAGTGCTATTATTACTTTAATTTCTTTAAGGTATTAGGATGGCTGTATTTCTCATTTATAGAGCTTGTAAAATCAAAATAAAACTGGTGGATGTGGTAAAGAGTTAAACGTTGGCTTAAGGAGTTAATAAAAAAGTTAATAGAAATGCCCTACCTCTCTGGTTTGTTTGTATAATGAAGGAGTTAAACTGGAATTATAGTTCTAAAATTCAATGAAGAACTCCCAGGAAATTAAAATAAATTTTAGCAAATTAAGTAAGGGGACTACTTGGCAATCTCGGTCATGACAATGCAACAAGCTGTTTATGTCTTTCAGATGCGTGATCTAAAAGCTGTTGGGAAAAAATTCATGCATGTTTTGTACCCAAGAAAAAGTAATACTCTTTTGAGAGATTGTAAGTATATGAGGTTTTGAGGATTGGCTGTTTTCACTGTATCTTATCATAAGTACTTTCTTTATATGGCTAAATTTCTGTGGTAAGAAAACTGGAATGAAAAAATATATAAATGAATATGCAAATAAAATTTTGGAAGAATTAAAAAATTCAAAATGGAATTTCAGAGATTGGAAGATTTTGCTTAATATATTGTCTTCATCAATGAAAATACCTGCTATGGTGGACACTGCAAAAAATATTTCTGGAAGTTGTAAACACGTAGGGACTTTGTTCAACCAAAGAGCTGACAGTCTCCAAGGGAAAGAGCTGACAGTGTACAAGGGAAAGGCAAAATGTTTAAATATTAAATTAGAATAACAGCTAATACCCATTAAGGATTCACAAAATTATTAGTACCTTTATTGACATTTCTATTTTCAGAACTATTACTTAGTCTGATGACTGCATTTTTTGTTCAAGAGTTCTATTAAAATAGTGTTTGCAGTAAATATGCTCTTATTTAGAATTTATTTTTAAAATTGTTAGACCTTTTAGTGTTAGTGTTTTAGTGTTATTTTCATGGTACCCTTTATCAGAAATATTGAATCAGTGGTGTGAGAATAGTAAAATAATGTTGTACATGAGTGTGCCTTCTATTTTGGTGGCATTTCAGCTATAATGTAGGGATGTCAGATATGTGGATATGTGCCGTCACTCTAGAGACTGGATGCAGTGTCAGAATCTTTTTCAACATAGTGCAATATGGATTAGAGCTGACATGATTGGCTAATGCTGGTATGTGGTGGAAAAAGCATGGACAGATCTGGGTTTGGATAGTGGTTCTATCCCTACCTGTATGATCTTGGATAAGACAGTTAACTTTTCTGAGGCTCAAGTTTCTTTCTCTGTTCAAGTAGAATGAATAAACATATACCTGCTGGTGAGGATTAGAGATCATGCATACCAGCCACCTCACACAACATCTGACATTTAATAGGCACTCCATAAATGGTAGCTATTATTCTAGTGCCTTGTCCTCTCCCTACACACACACACACACACACACACACACACACACACACACACACACACACACACACACCCCTCTTTTTTAATCCTTACAACAACCTTAAGAAGTGTATGGCTCCAGTTTCACAAATGAAGAAAACAAGTCTCCGAGAAGGTTAGGATGACACAGGCAGAATTAGAATCCAGCTTTCAAGTTTAGTGCCCTCTCCATTCTACCACTGCTATCCCAGATGTGAAGATATCCTTTCAATCAGTTCAGAGCAAGGTTGCGTCAGTGACAATGCAGAACCAGTGTGTTAACTTTGCTGATTAATGATGATTATTAGCTATGTCATATGTTAAGGTGTATTCCCAGACCTTGGGGGATACACAGATAGGCTGGCACAAAGGGTGAGTAAATCATGGAACAAATTTGCACTTCTGCCCTGCCCTGTTAGCACAGTCCTTGGCAAAGTGGCAAGGAAAAAATCCACGACTTAAAAATAATCTAAAAATCCCACAATCCTATATCACTTTGCACCCATTAGGATGGCTATTGTCAAGGAAACAGAAAATAAGAACTACGGTGAGAATGTGGAGAAATTGGAACCTTTGTGCATTGCTGGTGGGAATGTAAAATGGTGTAGCTGCTATGTAAAACAGCATGGTGACTCCTCAGAAAATTAACCATAGAATGAATATATGATCCAGCAGTTCCACTTCTGAGTATATACCCAAAAATTGAAAGCAAGAACTCAAACAGATATCTATACACCCATGTTCAAAGCAGCATCATTCACCTTAGCCAAAAGGTGGAAACAATTTCAAATGGCATCAACAGATGGATGGATAAACAAATTGTGGTATATACACCATGTCATATATCACATACTAATGGCATATTGCTTAGTTTTAAAAAGGACTGATATTCTGACACAGGCTATGATGTGGATGAACCATGAAGACATTGTGCTAAGTAAAATAAGCCAGTCACAAGAGGATGTGTATTATATCTTTTCACTTATATTAGGTACCTAGTGTAGTTGAATTGATAGAAACAGAAAGGAAAAAACTGGGGAGATATTTTATTTCATGGGTTGGCATTTTAGTTTGGGAAGATGTAAACGTTCTGGAGATAGGTGATATGAAGGTTGTACAATGATGACTGTATTCAAAGCCTGTACACTTAGAAGTGACTAAAAAAAAAAAATATATATATACATATATATATATATATATATATATATATACACACACACACACTACTAAAATAAAAGTTTTAAAATACAGTTAGAATTTTATGAATTAAAAAACTTCAGTGTATTTTTTAAAAGCCAGTGTATTAATGTCAGTTGTACTTGAATTTACTTTTCAATTGATAAATTCAAAAATTTAACAAGAACAACAATATTTTATCAGAGTGGTAGGATTATGATTTTTTTATATCTTCCTAACTTGCCACAGTGATGTCAAAATTATTTATATAATGTGAAAAAAACCAACATAAGTATGTACATATCCATATCATTTAAAGTTATGTACATATGAGGTTAAAGTTAGAAATGGTATATGTATCTTTTTTCATATTGTTGAAGAAGGTAATTTTGCTCTAAGGTGTAACTCAATTGTTGGCATATTAATTGAGAACCACTGTGCTTAGACCTGATATTAGCAGAGCCTTTTATCCTTTTCAGAAAGTTTTCATGTTATTTGCTAAGGTTTAACCTTATAAAATCACCAACATTGGGCTGTTTTTGTCACCTATAAGAACAGCAATTCCATAGTAGTCACTGTAATGATTATAAAAGGGAAGCAGTGTGGCAGAGTGGAAAGAACTTTGGAGTAGGAATCAGAAGACCTAGGTTGTGGTCCCACCTCCATACCTAATAAGTATTTATATAAACTTGAGCAAGTCACTTCTCAACTTTAATTCTCATTTTCTTGAGGTGAGCCTGATTATATTTGCCTTATCTCCTATAGTCTCAGTTTGGTGGAATGAATTGACTCTGAGGGTGGGACACCTAAGTCTCTTGACTCCTGGCCCATTGTTCTTTATAGTGTGCTGGAATGTGGCTTAGTAGGTGGGAGGGGGGTGATTTGTGGGATATTGAGTGAACAGAATTTAAAGGATATATGAAGAAGGGCATTCATAATCAGGGAGCAGGGAAGGCAGGTAGAGGGGTAAGAGGTGGGAAGGCTTGGGCAGGGAGAGCCTTGATGTCTGAATTCCAAGAGTGGGAAAGGCAGATACTGGAGTAAAAATAGAAAATACTACTTGATTGTTTCTTAACAATCTTCTGGTTTTTGCTTGCCTTGTAGGGGATTTATGGGGCCCTTTGATCCTTTGTGTGACACTTGCATTGTAAGTACTTACATTTCCTTTCTTTGTCATTTGAGATAGACTATACATTTTTGTGTGGAGTTTCAAAATTGAGGGGAATATTGAATATTTCAGTTAGGACTTCTATGACACATTATACTCCTTATAATTTAAATCTAAAAAGTCAAGTAGGTTTCCAGATCAATTCAAAGAGTGATGGAATTAGAGATGTGAAAATTTCTTAGCCTGCTTTAGCCATTTCTGTTGAACAGATATTTGCTTACTTTCATGCACTCCCCATCATTATTTAATGATAATTAAAGTGAATGATAATTAAGTGAATTAAATATATAGGTTTAAGCAATGTTTCTTTGCAAACATATCCTTTAAGATTTTTTTAATGTTTATTTATTTATTTATTTATTTTTTTTTTATAATAGTTTATTGTCAAATTTGTTTCCATATAACACCCAGTGCTTCTCCCCACAAGTGCCCCCCACCATGACCATCACCCCCTCTTGAGAGAGAGAAACAGAGTGGGAGCAGGAGAGGGACAGAGAGAGGGGGAGACACAGAATCTGAAGACAGGCTCTAGGCTCTGAGCTAGCTGTCAGCACAGAGCCTGATGCGGGGCTTGAACCCACGAACCGTGAGATCATGAACTGAGCCGAAGTCGATGCTTAACTGACTGAGCCACCTAGTTGCCTCAAGCAAACATATTCTTTTTAATCTTAATAGTAATAAAAATGAGAATGAGAATAAATTAGAGCAGAAGTGGTATAGTTCAAAGCAAGATCATGTTTTAAAGTGTTAGGTTTTCTATATACATAGTACGTAAAGGGAGAGGATAGAGGAAGAACGAAGTTCCATTGGAGAGAGGAATATAACCATCAGTGAGGAAAAAAAAGTACTGCATTAGGATTCAATTCTGGGTTCTTAACCTGACTGTGCTATCAGCAAAGCGATTTTGGGCTACTTAGAACCAAAATGTGTATAATGATTTTTTTCTAGTTTACAGAAAACTTTTAAATACCTTTTTTTATCCTCATAGCAAGAATAGTATTTTCTTTTTTTTTTTTTTTTTTTTGGCAAATAAGCTTAGGTCCAAAGAGATTTAGGACTGAACCAAGATCAAATAGTCAGTGGTAGACCTGGGATTCAGCCTCAGATTTCCTTGACTGCCCGTTCTCTACCTCTGTGATTATTATTCCTTCCTTCCCACCTAACCCCTTTGGGTCGCCTCTTCCATATCTGTCAAAGGAGATATGGCTGAGGATCCTTTTCAGGCTTGACCATTTATGATTCTATATTCAATACGTTTCCTACTGGCTTTTCTACCCATTTTTTAAAAATTTTACAGTTTATTTATTTATTTTGAGAGAGAGGGAGAGAGAGAATCCCAAGCAAGTTCCATGGTGCTCCATCCCACCAACTATGAGATCATGACCTGAGCTGAAACCAAGAGTTGGACGCTTAACTGACTGAACCAGCCAGACTCCCATACCCATTTTTTAATGTAAATGGAACATGCGGTGATTTAGGTAATAACATAGAGTGCCATTTCTTATGCCTTACTAACCACATCAACAGCAATAACCCAGTGCCTTGATGGACAGGTTTATATTAGAATCTCTGAGCATGTACTATTTTAGTTTTAAAAGGTTAACATTAGAGATTATGTAATTTAACCCAATTTATTTGCAGAGAGGAAAACTGGAGTCCCAAGACATCAAGTGATTTACTCTAGTTTACATAGCTAGTGACAGAACCAGGATCACTTTCTGGATCTGCCTTTGAGGCCAGTTAATGTTCTTCCATCATACCATGCTGAAGCAATAGAGATTCCAGACAACAAGCGATGAGTGCCAACATTCCTTACATCGGATTGGAGTATGTACAACTGTAGAATATAAAAGCCTGTACTGGCAAACAGCATAGGAGGGCAAGACTTACTATGTGCCTTCTCTATACTATGTAAGGAAAAGAGGTTGCGAGCTTGGTGTTATTATTTTTCTGAAAAAAATGACACTGAATCCAAGTGTTCTAGTCCAAAGTTCAAAACAGTTTACATCTGTAAAATTCTTAGACAAAGAATTCTTAGACTCCATTTTAAAGCAAAATCTCTTAATAATAATCTGTATGTTTTGATTTTTAAAAATTCACAGCTAAATAAGTTTATAGACCTTTTCTATTTTCGAATGTCAAAACTAAACCCCAAGATTACAAATCCAAATGTGTCTAAGGGCTAGAAAAGTAACCTAAGTGTATTCATTGTGAATTGGTGATCTGAAGCCCCTTGTGAAGGGAGCTGCTGCTACGTCAACTGCTCCCAGTTGTTGCCATGTAGAAATGTAGGCCCAGTATTAGACATTCTTCTGGTTTCTCAAGAAAATTCAGAAATATATATATATATATTTAATGTTTACTTATTTTTTGAGAGCGTGAGAGAGACAAAAAGAGACAGAGTGCAAGTGGGGGAAGGGCAGAGAGAGAGAGAGAGGGAGACGGAATCTGAAGCAGGCTGTAGGCTCTGAGCTATCAGCACAGAGCCCAGTGTGGGGCTCGAACCCACAAACTACGAGATCATGACCTGAGCTGAAGTCAGAAGCTCAATTGAGCCACCCAGTTGCCCCTAGCAATATATATTTTTATGTGCAACCTCCCAACTTTAAAATAATGTCATCTTGGGTTTAAACCCATCTTAAGTCCTGTACAGACCAACAACCTCATGTCTGTGAGCCACATTTGGCCCTTCAGTTTATAACCTCTGCTTAACCAAAACGGTCTTCAATAATGCATCTAAACATCTTATCTCGGCCATATGAGGCAACCCTTGTAGTCCTGAGGCACTTGGAATTTGAAATAAGGGAGCTTTCCTTTCGTACAACCTACATATTACAGATCTCCAGGTGAGATTTCAGACAACTCTCTGATGCAAAGTGTGAGAACCCATGCCGTAACTTTATTGCTCTAAATAAAAACTGAAGCATTTCTCATGCCATGTCCTTGTCACAGAATGCTTCAAAGAAGCTCTGTAGATAGTGAGCAGGATGGAGGGCCCCAGTTCGCAGAGGTCTTTGTCATTATCTGGTTTGGTGCAGTTACCATCACTGTCAACTCAAAACTTCTTGGAGGAAACATGTGAGTATTGTTAAAATGCACTTTTTCCCTTGGCAAGTAGCATCTCTTAGATTTTTCAGGAAGTCTGACTATTAGGTTTCTTTTTAAAGAAAAATGTATATAATTTAATTAACTTACCTTGAATTATCTATAGTCCTTTGATAAGCTTCAGATGTTATTTTCCAGCTTCTGAAATCATATGGGGAATTTTTTGTGTTAGAATATTATGTCCGTTTTACAGAAGAGATGGCCCATGGCTTTCAGCAAATTTTGAAATAGGTCTTTAAACTGGAAAAAATTAAGAATCACTGTCTTAGAGGTTCAGTGGGAGAAGGAAGTCTCTAGAAATTAGAGTAGATCTGGTATCCTACATGATTGATTGGCTATTAAGGAGTGTGAAAGGAATGGAGGAAGAGTATGGGGAGACAAAAATTATAGCATATGATTCATAGAGAAGCCTATCCTCATAAAGTCAATGTTAAAGTATAGGTATTATGTATTTGGAGGAAGGTAACAATCCATGCTACATTGAAATCTATGTAATAAACTATCTCATGATGTAGATCAACTATATTTATAATCTTTATGGTTGTATATTATTTTTTTAGATCTTTTTTCCAGAGCCTCTGTGTGCTGGGTTACTGTATACTTCCCTTGACAGTGGCGATGCTGGTTTGCCGGTTGGTGCTTTTGGCTGAGCAAGGACCAATAAACTTCATGGTCCGGCTTTTCGTGGTGATCGTGATGTTTGCTTGGTCTATAGTAGGTAAGAATGTATTTATCTCTACAGTAGCAAAACAGACAAGGACATGAGTTAAGAGATGAAGACCAGATGAGGAGAAGTGTGCCTCCTACAGCATACATGAGTGATATGATTCTTGCCAGTGTCGTCCATAGAACCCTCTTCCCTTAGTAGGCATTTGATGAGGATGATGTTCACCTTATGCCGGTTGGGTATCTGGAGTTCTGAGATGTAGACAGTCACATCCTTTTTTTAAAAAAAAAATTCCTAAATAATGGATAGGGTTGGGAATGGAGATTACACTAGACTTAGCTCAGTTCCTTTCATATAGGAGGCATAGTAACTTGAGAAATGACTTGGGACTTTTCCTGTGAAATTCATCATAATAAAAATAGTAGCTAGCATTTACATATTGCTTATTATAGACCAAGCACTGTGGTGAGTGCTTTGTGTGTATTGTCTCACTTAACCCTTACAACAGCCCTAATAAAGAAAAACTATTAATATTAATCCCATTTTTACAGATGAGGAACAGATAGAGTGAGGTTAAGCGACATGTCCTAGAGCACATAACCAGTGAATAGGGGAATTAAGTTTCAAACCCAAGCAGATCTCACACCTCTTTGAAGTATAGTATACAACCTCCCAGTATAGGTTTTTAGGTATCATTATATAGTACTTTTCTCCTTCAGTAGAAAATTCTGCTAAAGATTAGGAAGAGCCTGCAAGGGGCAATGAATGCTATGTGCTCATTGGTTTTATAGTCCTCACATTTTCGTAAAATTCTACCTTCAACTAGAAAGTAGCTTCTTATTTCAGGGAATAGACAGACTGCTTCTTATATATTTTTTTACATTTATTCATTTTGAGAGAGAGAGAGAGAGAGAGAGAGAGCATGCGTTGGGGAGGGGGAGACAGAGAGGGAGACACAGAATCCGAAGCAGGCTCCAGGCTCTGAGCTGTCAGCACAGAGTCCTACGTGGGGCTCGAACCCATGAACCATGAGATCATGACCTGAACTGAAGTTGGATGATTAACCAACTGAGCCACCCAGGTGCCCCAGACTGCTTCATATTTTTCAGTGCCTTATCATATCTTTGCTCTGGACCATGATTAAAATTCAAGAAGTAATCCACAAGTAATGTCCAAGAGTGCTAGAATTAATACTACAGCGACTGTATATTAAGCTTAAGCACTTTACCCATGGGGGAACTCCTCATTCCCTCACTTAGAGTCTAGTAATTTACCATACATGTAGTTCTAAATATCCAGTGTCCAGGCTCATAACAGTTGAGAAAGTAGAATCTTAGAAGAAGAGAGAGAGACTCCTATAAGCATTCCATTTTTTAATTCAACAAGTATTTCTTAAGCACAAACTCTGCATCAGGCATTGTGTTAAGCATGGTCTCTATCCTCAGAGTTCATAACTTAGTGAAGAAGCCAGGTATGTAGACACTTAAGGGTTATATGTGTCTTAGGTGGCAGATGGAAGTCTGTGCAGGGTATGGTGAGGACACAGAGGAGGTGTGTGGGCAGATATGCGTAGGATGGCAGGATAACAGATGGTTAAGGGTAGTCATTGATTAGTAAAAAGATGAATCTCCTTTTCTGGGTGGACAAGAGGGATGTCATTTTAACAGAGCTGATAACTTAAGAATAGTTACTCAGAAAGCACAGCAGCATGAGATCATTTACCATAGGAGCAACTGATCGTAGACATGTTTGTAATAAGCGTACTCAGCACAGTTCAGTAACTTCTGAGAAAAGAGTAGGAAACCCCTTTCAGAAAGGTTTTTATGTAAAATGGTTGAAAACTTAATACTAGAAACAAGTAGCTCTCAACTGCCTGGGAAACTATGCTGCAGAATGCCTTTTTCCCTGAGAATATCAAATATAACTGAACTTTTAGTATAATTCTATGTTCCAGACCATGCCAAGCACATTCAAGTTTAGTAGATGTTAGTGGTTGTGACAGTCTTATTATATTAAAGGTTCCATTTTGTTTTGTTTTGTTTAGCCTCTACAGCTTTTCTTGCTGATAGCCAGCC
This sequence comes from Suricata suricatta, assembly GCF_006229205.1. Lineage (NCBI taxonomy): Eukaryota > Metazoa > Chordata > Mammalia > Carnivora > Herpestidae > Suricata > Suricata suricatta. Next base: position 49,476,064 of record NC_043717.1, read on the forward strand.
TCCAAACCGCAAAGCCCTCGCCATTTATCCTGTTTTCTTGTTCTATTTTGTCATCAGTTGGATGATTCTCACCTTCACTCCTCAGTAAATCAGGAAATAGAAATTAGAAGCCAGTGAATTGAAAGCTCGTCTGAAAGATACAATTCACAGTGGAGCTTTGCCTCTGGCCCTCTTTTGTCTAATTTTGGAGGTATTTGGTACGTGAGGAGATGAAAAGGGAGCCATAAAGCACTGTCGCCACTTATGTAAGGAACTGATGTCCTTTTCCTCTTAATGTCATTTCTTGAAAATACATAGTATACACAGTATAGTGCTGCCTTAAGGCATGATAGGGTCACCATGGTCCATTTGAGTGACAACCAATGGTTTGGGAAGCACATGGATACATCCTGCAACTTGAGTGGAATTAGTAACTCTATTTTCAGTTTTGAGAATACCAGTACAGGTGCAGCTCTTAAACAATTGCCTTACAACTATTAGAAGCACTGGGTGTTATATGGAATCCAATTTGAAAATAAAATATTAAAAAAATAAAATAAAAATAAATAATATAAATTGAGTCTCATACAAAAAAAAGAATATGCCTCTTTTCATAAAAAAGAATGGATAGTCTGTATCCATTTTTTTTTATTTCTCTCTTAGGCTTAAAAAGACAATGACACGCGTTGGGAAGGAGGTTCATAACTGGGTAGGAGAAAACATTCATTAACCAGTATTCAAAAAATGCTACCCTTGTTTTTTTTAAAAAAAGCAAAGGACAGCTAAAGAATCAGCTTCTTTAGTCTTTTTGTATAGTCACCTTTCTGCCATGCTTAACAGCACCTCAGTGACACCCTAGTTTTTAATCTTACCACCAGCTCTGAATATGCAAGCTGTTTGCAGTTACCATGTAATTTTCCTTTGATTAAAGCTCTCAGTGGACCAGTGCTTAAACTTATCCAGGTGGACGACCTCAGAAATGTAGATAGGTAGGGCCATTGTGCATGTTATCGTATGGGCACTGTCTTCTTAACAGTGAGGTAATATGGATGCAGCATAGCTCTAAGGAATTATTCTGTGTAGTCTGGTCTCTAACTGGAAAGTAAAGCTACATCAGAAGCCTGCACTTAACCATGTGAACATGGAGGGATTCAGCGTTCTGCTAGCTGGTTCGCAGAACAGCTAGATGCTTAGAACATGACGTAGGATGAGTTGGGTTTACAGCTGCCACCTTTTCATAGTGGGCGTAGCCATCTTTTCATAGATGGTGCTTCTCTGGTTGGGGAATAGCAATTTATTTTCTTAGTTTTAGACTCTATTTGTAAAACTAATTATCTCTTCTTTAGACAAGTACTTTTTTTGCACATGTGCACTTGCTTGTATTGTCAGCTATTTATACACACAAGTGTGAAGGATTTTCAGGGAGCAGAGTATCTGCAATGGCTGATTCTATGCTAAACTTGGCTCCTTTAAGGTAATATGAGTTACTGCCTTCTAATAAATTGCACATCGAAGAACTTAATAGACAAGATTAGGAGTCAGGCAGACAACATCCATTATATATACAGTTACTTATAAAGATAGGCATTTACTCCACATTTTTTCTTTATCACAGAATTTAAATATTCATTTTATATCTAAAAGACTATGTACACATAGATACATAATTTTAAAAACATATTTTGTCTGTTCTCAGCTTAACCAAGAACAATAATACGACAAATGTGTTCTTAAAGTGATATTAAATTACAGAGCATTACAAAGTTGGTCCCCTCTGTCCCAGCAATTTTTTGGTTATATCTTTATTTCAGTTTCCCCTCTAAATTTTAAAATAAACCCTGTGAGCACAAAGCCAATGTTAAGAGTCTTGAAGTGGTAAAGAAAATATTTTCAAACTGGTTCTGATTTTTCCAAAAGTATCATCCATTTCCTATGTCTGAAATTTTCTACACTTGATCTTAGCCAAAAGGCCGAGAAGCGATTGTCTGAAATTTTCTAACTTCTTATGAAAAACATCTCTCTTCCAAAGTTATTTCATACTCTGTCCCAATGGTTATAATGTAAAGTTAAAGAAATAATCATATTTCTCGAAAGGGAATTGTCTACTGAATTTTACTCAGGCTAAATATTTTGGTCAGAAATTTTTAAAGCCACAACTGGAGTTGGGGGTTGTGTGTGCTGGGGGAGGGGGTTATACATATTGCATGTTAAGGCAACTTGTTCTGTGTATTAACCTGTTGATCTTTGGTGACTTGACGAATGGTTTTATTTGATTTAAATGAAGGTGGGTAAAATGGAGATTATCTTTCTGAAAATGAATGGTCAGTTTTATGGCATAAATTATATTTTCTTAATATACGCAAAAAAGTGCATTGCTTTCTGTGGCAGAAGGCCTGATTATGGAAGTTGTAACCCTCAACACAGCTTTCCCTGATTTGCTGCAAAGACACATGGCCAATTGTAAAACGAAAGACTAGAAGAGAAGGGGAGTTTTAACAAAGGAAACCCCGTTCCAAGAATTGAGAAGTTTCATGCTTTAGATGAAACTCAAGTTTCAATGATGTGAGCATCATTACCAAATGTGGTGCATCATTGATGGAGTGTGGTGCATCACTACTATCGTGGCTTATCATTTGCTGCTCCTTCTGAGATTGAACCTCCACTGTCATATTCTTTAGCAATAGGAAAGGTCAAGACTGGATTTAATCGCTGTTCAGATTATAAAAACTCAACTGATGCAAATATATTTGAATGTGCCATGTAGTCATAAATGTCAACCATACCATTAATTGTCAAGTCTTTTGCCTCTTAAGAGACTTATTACATGAATTCAGTTGGATCTTTTTATTGTGATGGGGTTTTTCTTTTGTTGGGTAAGGTGGTTTTGTCACAGAGCATGGGATTAGTAAGCATTTAGCTGTTTATTATATTTGTCTTTTTATAAAGTATCCCCCAGATGTGATAATATGGTTATAGCAAGGCTTTATTTGAAGATATAATTGTGTACTTCTTATAATCTAACTACTTACTGCACCTGGACTTCCTCTTTATTCCTGGAGATGAAATTGAAAATCTCCTGTCATTTCAAATCTTTGTGTAATATCAAGTCATTGAAATTTATCTAAATCTATCATGATATGATCAGACATCCATTGCATGCAGATGTTTTATTCCAGAGTAAAATGCTGACATTGTTATTCTTTATTAGACTGTTAATTTCTGAGACAATTTGGATAGAAATAAATGTGTGAATGTTAATTAATATATGTAAATTAGAAATACTTTTCTAGATTCTGTGGGCTTTTATTAAAAATAAAGAATTTCTAGTGACTTACTCAGGCCATAGGATGGCCAAATAATAATAATGACAGTAATATTACTACTAATAATGGTTAACATCTATTGGGCACTTACATTGTGTCAGGCAATATTGTTTTTTAAGAATTTTTTATAACGGCTTTATTGAGACATACTTTACCATAAAATTCACCCTCTTAACATGATACACAATTCAGTGATTTTTCATTATTTTCACATAATTGTGTAATTATCACCCCTCTCATTCTAGAACATTTTCATCATTGGGTACCTGGGTGGTTCAGTCGGTCGAGTGTCCGACTTCGGCTCAGGTCATGATCTCGCAGTTCATGGGTTCGAGCACTGCTTTGGGCTCTGTGCTGACAGCTTAGAGCCTGGTGCCTGTCTTCAGATTCTGTCTCTCTCTTTTTCTCTATCCCTCCCCTGCTCACACTGTCTCTCTCAAAAAATAAATAAAAAACATAAAAAAAATTAGAACATTTTCATCACTTCACAGTAAAGTCTCATATCCAGTAGCAGTCACTTCCTCTCTGCCTTCTCCCCAGCCTCTGGCAACCACCAGTCCCACTTTATGTCTCTGTGGATTTGGCCAGGCACTGTCTGTAAGTGTATTTTATGTATCTCCTTTAATCCTTAACATAAAATGCTATGGTTCCCATTTTACAAATAGAAAATTGAGTCACAGAAAGGTTATATAAATTGATTTAAAATAGGAAAACAACTGCAGTGCCTGAGTGGCTCAGTTGGTTAAGTGTCAGACTTCGGCTCAGGTCATGATCTCACGGCTCGTGAGTTCGAGCCCTATGTCAGGCTCAGTGCTGACAGCTCAGACCCTGGAGCCTGCTTTCGATTCTGTGTCCCCGTCTCTCACTGCCCCTCCCCGTTCATGCTCTGTCTCTCAAAAATAAATAAACATTAAAAAAAATTTAACAATAGGAAAACACCATAGATGGGAACATAGTAGGATACAGTTTTGAGCTGCATTTTTATGTACATGAAATGAATATACCCTTTTCCCAGACTCTGCTTCCTGTCATTAGCCATTATACCCTACTACTGAATGGAGATAGATAACTCATTTTCCCCCCTGAGTAATAGAACACTATATTAGCATCTGAGAAAAACACAAGAGCAGTTGTACATTGGTAAGAGGTAGGTTTGCCACCACCCCCTACTTTGAATCCCTTTTGTCTCTTCTCTCCACCAACAGACACACACAAACCCCTCCCCTCAGTCCCCAAAGTCTTAAGAGCCAAACGGACTTCTGCCTATTTTTTTTTAAGCTTTTTAGTGTTTTTTAAAAAATTTTTGTGTGAGAGAGGAGAAAGAGACAGAGTGTGAGTGGGGGAGGGGCACAGAGAGAGGGAGACACAGAATCCCAAGCAGGCTCCAGGCTCTGAACTGTCAGCACAGAGCGTGATTTGGGGCTCAAACTCACAAAGTGTGAGATCATGACCTGAGCCAAAGTCGGACTCCCAACCTACTGAGCCACCCAGGTGCCCCTCCCTCTTTCATTTTACTTCTCCCACAGGGATGGTTAATGCATCAAAATTTAACTTGTTTATTCAGGTGTTTATAGTACAGGGATGCATCTAGTCACCTATAGTACCATTTATATTTCTAAGACTTCAGAAAGCAGTACTGTGAGAATAAAATCCTTTTTTATTTGGGTTAAACTAGGTGGTGGAAATAACAGTAAGAGCATTGCCTTAATGAAGTCAGTGGTTCTGCCTTGTAGGACATGGCCACATGCTGCTCTTGTTCACTGTGTTTATTTCAGAACCTTTTTAACTATATGCCATCACTGCTGATAATTTCTTGGTCCTCTTCAATACTCCATTTTAATCCTGATCTTTCCTATAAATAATGAACCTGTGGAAATAATCTGTAAAAGGATTTGTGAATGTTAAATGTGCAAATAAAAACACTGGAAAAGGAGATTTTTGTATGTGCCTCTTGTGCTGAAAGATGCAGAGATATTTGCTGCATACTATTTTCACATGTAATATATTGTCATCAGACAATATTGAATGCTGTGTAGGATTGTACAGGCAGCAAGTTAGTAAGAGAAATCACATTTACTGAGCAAATAATATATACCAGATGTTATATTAGCTACTTTATAACCAGTATTTCTAATCACAGCACCCTTTTGAGGTTAGTGATATTATCCTTAATGTTTTGGAACCTGGGAATTTGAGGAGGTTACATAAATTTCCTAAAGTCACAGCACAACTAGGGTTCAAACTCCAGTTTTATGACTCCACAGTCTTCTATATTTGCCCTCATACCTATCCAATTAAACTAAGCCACATCAATCAGGTATCTTAATAACATGGTGAGAAACTGGGTTTTCACACATCTGCTGGCAACTATACCTGTTTCTGCTTTCAGTTTGCAGTCTACTTGGAGAAACTAAACTCACCATCCCTATACACTAATAGTTGAAATGCATTGTAGTTCTTACGTTTGATACCACATAAGATCTCAGAATGGGCAGTAAGAACAGGAGTACATCTGTGAAGTATTGGGGAGAATTTGTATCATCCAAGATGGGGGGTGGCATTCCAGATGGTAGAGAGTACTTATTAAAAAGGTAAGGGAGCAGGCCAAGTCTAAAGTCATCTGTGTGCACATGTGCAAATGTGTCACATTGTCCTGTATATAATCATAATTCTTTGTGAAATTTTTCTAGCTGCTTTTATTTCACTTTGCAAGGTAGGTAAAGCTTCTAAGCTTATACCTAAGGAAATGGGCTCAGATAAGTGAAGTGATAGGCCTTGAATTATAAAGCTGGTCTCAAGAAGACAGTTAGAAAGTTGTTTTTCATGTTAATATTGACCCTTTTCTAATGATAGCTCACATACTGAAGTGAATTCAACTGACTTTGGAAAATAAAGTTGGTTGGTAAGATGAGGGTAGATATTGAAAAGCAGGAAATTGTGAATAGGTCTTACTGTGGTAGGAAATAGGATGTTTTAACAAGTTCTGAATCGGGAATATTTTGAAGAAAGTTACTTTAATGGAATAAATGACATTGAAAATTTGTATTGCCAGTGGTATAAAGAAGAAAGGAATGTCAATATATTTCTAACCATGGGCCTGGAAGAATGGTGTGTGTTTTAGAATAGTTGTGGAGGTACTGAGTTCGGCCATCAAAGTGATCATATCCTAAAGACAACTGGAAATACAAGTCTGAATTGTAGAGAAAATCATACCTAGGAATGTAAATTTGATCTTGCAGATATGATGCATGTTGAATGTATTGTTTCAGTCTTGTTGACAAGTGTAGTTGCTAAAGGGAAGGACTTATTAAGAATCAGAAAGATGAGGAAAAGGAAGAAATGAAACTATTACTTATGTGCCACAGATTTCTACATGCTACCTTCATATTACACTAACTTTTTGAGAGAGTTTGCTTCACTTTTACAGAGGAGGAAGCAGTTTAGATTCAGTAAGTGGCAAAGTTAGAATGTGAACACAGCTCCATCTTAACTCAAAAGTCTATGCCCTTCCTGCTATGCTATGCTACCCTTACAGAAAGTTTTATACTCTGAAAGCCTAAAAATGAGTGTCTTGTGCAAAGTAGGTGTTCAGGAAATGTGTTGAACTAGTTAAGAAAAATAGGCAGTAAATAGTTATTACATGCTGAGTGTGGGAACATGATGAGAAATAAGAAGTGAGAAAATATATTTGGCTAGAAGGCTATGGTAATTTGATTGCTTTAGTGTCTGAATGTTTTACCCCTTTCTGAAGCCCTGCCCTTTGCCATGTTACTTTGGAGTCCATCTCAGTAAAAGGCAGAACCTATTCCCCACTTCTTTTTCGGTGGTCCTCATAGCTTGCTTTGCGTAATAAAATCTGGCAAAAGTAATGATGTGCCAGTTCTGACCCTGAAACCTGAGGCTTTGTGTGTATATATTTGTCATTTCTCTGCCATATCTGTGAGAAAATGCATAAATTAGCCTGCTGGACATACAGAACATAGCCCAGTTATCCCAGCCATAGCTATTCTAGATTACCCAGCAGCAATTGACTGTCAGACAAATAAGTGAGCATTGTAAGACTAAAAGAACTTTCCAGCTGTACCCAACCTAAGTTGTCAATCTGCAGATTCAAGAACTAAATAAATACTTCATTTTAATCTACTGGATTTTGAGTGGTTTGATATGCAGCATTATAGTGGCAATAGATAAGTGGATACAAAAGCCATTCCTTTTTTTTTTTAAGGTTTCCAAAGTTATTAGAAAAGGCGCTGAGTATTGGTGTCTTATTTGTAGAGTCATATCAAGCACAGAATATTATAGATGAAAGGAATCTTAGAGATAATTGATCCCATTTGCTCATTTTACCATTGAAAAGCTGAGGGCCAGAGAGGGAAGATTCCTACCCAATGCTAATGGAAGGAACCAGAATAAAACTTAATTTCTTTCACTTCTAGTCCACTGCTCTTTATATAACCTAACACAGTAGAGTAGCTGAAAGGGCCATAATGCAAAAAAAAATCACTAACACGTTGTCAGTGTACATATGTAACAGTACATATGTACAGTACATATTGTACATACGTGACAGTGAAAAAAGGAGGTGTCATAAGAAAGAGTGATAGGCTCCAAGGAAAAGGGTTTATTAAGTGAGTACCCAAAGGTGATGAAAAATACTGTCATTCTGAATATAGTTGGTAGATTAGCTTTGGAGAAAGTAGAGAAACCTCTTGTAAGGTGAAAATGAAGAATGAGTGGTTAGATAGATACATGAATGTTTAAATGTTACACACTCAACAAGCTGGTTGACTGTTACATTTGCTAGATTTTGAAGATTCAAAAATGCTTCAGGGGAATGATATCACCAAGATGATGGCATAGGTTACTTCTAACCTTGCTCCCCCTCATAAGAAGAACAACTAACAACTATTCAAGAACAGGACACCACTGAGAGAATCCTAGAACGTAGGGGTGAGGCTGAAGCACCTCCCTGTTCCACAGAAACTAAGACAGATGGAATTAGAAGGGCAAGAGAAGTAGCTACATGTTGAGGACATTGCTCTGCCTCCAGGCCAGCACAATACCATGTGGAGAGGTCTCTCCTGAGTGTCTGGTTACTCCAATGGGACAAGGTAACCCAGGGGAGGCAATCAGCCCCTGCTCTGTTCTCACACCATGGAAATTGTAGAGAACTGTATGGGGCTCAACCACTGGAAATCTGATGGAGAAGGGAGAAGCTTGCAACAACTAGCACATGGATCTTGGCAGACCAAATTCATACCTACAATGCCCATGTAGTCCCAACTAGCAGATTTGCTCATCTGCAAAGCCAAGTTGGGGGCACACTCTGACTAGGGAACATGATGGGGTGCTGATGTTCCTGATTCTGATCCTCAAATGAGATATGCTGGCCATATTACCCATGTTACCTATACTGAGGCAAGGAACTGAATCACAGATCCACCTACTGTAGAAGGTCTCCCAGCTCCATCCAACCAAAAGGGCTGGCAACAAATCCTGGAAGCTGTGCTGGCCCAGTGGTAATTGAGTGAGAGGTAGGCAAGCAGAACTGATCACCCCCAGAGCAAAGCCAGTACTGGGCATAGAGCATTTATGGATTAATTCATAGCCAAAGCTGAGGGTAGCTCCTAGCTCCTTCCAATCCAAGAAACTGGGAAATTGAGAGCAGACTGGAGTTCCCCTACTCCCAGCCAGGTAAAGGAGCTGAGACCTAGGCCCCCACTTGCTGTGAAGAGTGTCTTCTGGTCTCATCTGACCAGAAAAGCTGGAGACAACTGGAAGCTGTGTGGCTTGGCGGTACTTGAGCCAAGACGTAGGCAAAGCCAATAGTTTTCAGAGGAAAGACAGTGGCCTTGTTCTAACAGGGAATTGGGATATAAGTTGGCTTAAGACAACAAAGAGTTTTATTGCCTTTAGAGGTGCTTCTGCTGTGCCAAGGCAGGGAATCTAATTCATAGCCCTGCTTATCACTGAATACAGCCCTCAGCCCATCCGACCAGGAAACCTAACCAGAGCACACAGTTGCGTAGCCCATTCAACAACACTATATATAGTAGCACTTAAAAAGAGACCACAGCTCATGGCTTACCCCATTTGCAAAGCAAACTAGTGGCCTTGAAGATGGTGGCAGAGTAGGAGGGTTCTACCTGATGAGGGTCCCACAAACAAAACAATACAACTATCAAATAATCCTAAATATACTACAAATTTACCTGAAGACTGACAGAGCAAATTCCACAACTAAAGGGGGAAAAAAAGGCCACATTGGAGAAGGTAGGATGTGTGAAGATGTGGTTTAGGGGAAACTGATCATGGGTGCTATGGAGGGGGGAGAGCCATGTTAACAGAAAAGGACCAAAAATAGAAGAGCACACAGGGGAACACACAAGAAGACAGTTTCCCCAAAGCCACTGGCTGGGAAAATGAGAGGAGTGAATTTCTTGAGCTCTTTGCAACCAGCAGGGCTTCAAGCCGAGATTTATAGGTCAGCAGGCTTGGCTAGGATAGTGCCCTCTGGACACTGCCCTGCTCTTAAAAAGAAGATGGGCAAACAAACCAGGGGGCAGACGGCATGGAAACAGCAATCGAGCAATGCCTGGGGCACACAGGGAGAGTTATTTGCTCTGGAACCTATCACTGAGAGGCAGTTTTCACTGAAATACCTCTAGGAGGGGCGCCTGGGTGGCTCAGTTGGTTAAGCCTCCGGCTTCGGCTCAGGTCAGATCTCACGTTTGTGGGTTCGAGCCCTGCGTTAGGCTCTGTGCTGACGACTAGCTCAGAGCCTGGAGCCTGCTTCCGGTTCTGTGTCTCCTTCTCTCTCTGCCCCTCCCCCTCTCATACTCTGTCTCTCTCTGTATCAAAAATAAATAAAAACATTTAAAAAAAATTAAAAAAAATACCTCTAGGAAAGAAAAGGAGTTGGCAGGTGCCATTTCCCTCCATCCCTCAGCATAAACACAGAACCACCTGCTGGAAGCAGCACACTGCAGACATAGGCCCCAAATTCCTGCACTCTGGTGGAATCGCCCTTTTTAGTGGGTCAGACCTCAGTGGGTCTCTTGCCCAGAAGACCAGCACAAACCCCTGCTCACACATCTCCCAATCAGAAATTTCTTTAGGGCTTAAGTTCTACTGGAAGAAGTATGGGGTCTCATTTCACAAGAAGAGCAGAGCACAGGTAGTTAAAACCACATTCAGACCAAGGACCAAACACTGCCCACTACCGGCAAGGAAAGATGCCTGAAGGATAGAGCATGTAAAACACAACAGAGTGCCTGCAACACACACAACAGACACTACATGACCTCTTCATAAAGCCATTACTTTCAGAAGCAGGAAACAGGCTTTTCTAACACAGAGAGGAAGGCAGATACTTAGACAAAATGCAAAGATGGAAGAATTTATCCTAAATGAAAGAACAAAGCAAGGCCTTGGCCAGAGATCTAAGCAAAACCAATATAAGTAACATGTCTGATGGATAATTTAAAGCAACAATCATAAGGATACTCCCTGGGCTTGAGAAATGAATAAAAGACATCAGTGAGACCCTTACCACAGAGATAAAAGAGTTGAAAAAGAATCAGAGATGAAGAATGCAATAAATAAGATTGGAAACATGCTTGATGCAATGAACAGCAGGCTGGAAGAAGCAAAAGAACAAATAAGTGACCTCTAGGTCAAAATAATGGAAATAACCAAAAAATGGAAAATAATGAAGATGAAAAATAAGAAATAAGAAAACAACAGACTCTTAACTTTAGAGAACAAACTGAGGGTTGCTGAAGGGGTAGTGGGTGGCAGGATGGACTAAATGGGTGATGGGCATTAAGTAAAGCACTTGTTGGGATGAGCAGTGGATGTTCTATCTAAGTGATGAATCACTAAATTCTATTCCTGAAATCAATACTACACTATATGTTAACTAAGTTAAATTTAAACAAACAACAAAAACATGTAAATTGTAAGAGTAGCAACTAAAATATAAAGGTGAAAATAAATAATTCTATTGATGTTATGAGTTTAAAACAGGATGGTAAAAGTTCAAGATATTTCACGTACAAGTCATAGTGATAATGGGAAAACCCGGTATTTGATACAAAGGAACACAATAAAGAGGTCGTTCATAGTGGTGCCAAAAGACATCAAATCAAAATAAAACAAAAGTAAGAGTGCAGGATAAGAAACAAGGATCCTCACAGCAACTAGAAAACAAGTAACATAATGGCCAGAGTAGGTACTTACCTATCAATAATTACTTTAAATATAAATGGCTTACATTCTCCCATTAAAAGACATAGAATGACTGAATGAATTAAAAAGAAGATCCAACAATATGCTGCCAACAAGAGACTTACTTCAGTCTTAAAGATACTATTAGACTGAGAGTGAAGGGATAAAAAAGGATATCTCAAGCAAATGGCAAAAATAAAAACAAAAAAGCAGTGGTAACTATACTTACATAGACAAAATGGAATTTAAACTAAAAATTTTAAATGAGACATGTTCAGTATATATTGATAAAGGGGTCAATACATCAGTATATAACAATTATAAATATATATGTGACCAACATTGGAGCACCTGATATATAAACTAATAGAGCTAAAAGGTGATATAAACAGTAAGGCAATAATAATTGGGGAATATAATACCCTATTCTAAATAAAAGATAGATCATCCAGGCAGAGAATCAATAAGGAAACAATGGATTTGAAGAACACTATAAGACCAAATGGACCTAAGAGACCTATTCTGAATATTCTGTCAA
>NC_043717.1:49488232-49505067 GCF_006229205.1 Suricata suricatta
AAAACCAAACAGACTCCGCTAGAAGCCTACTAGAACTAATCCATGAATTCAGCAAAGTCGCAGAGTACAAAATCAACGTACAGAAATTGGTTATGTTTTTATACATCAATAATGAAGCAACAGAAAGAGAAATCAAGAAGCCGATCCCATTCACAATTGCACAAACACCCATAAAATACCTAGGAATCAACCTAACCAAAGATGTAAAAGTTCTGTACGATGAAAACTAGAGAAAACTTATGAAGGAAATTGAAGAAGACAACAAAGAAATGGGAAAACATTCCATATTAATGGATTGGAAGAATAAATACTGTTAAAATGTCAATACTACCCAAAGCAATCTACACATTCAATGCAATCCCTATCAAAATTGCACCAGCATTCTTCTCAAAACTAGAACAAACTATCTTAAAATTCGTATGGAACCACAAAAGACCCTGAATAACCAAAGTAATGCTGAAGAAGAAAATCAAAACGAGAGGCATCACAATCCCAGGCTTTAGCCTCTACTACAAAGCTGTAAGCATCAAGATAGTAAAATATTGGCACAAAAATAGACACATAGACCAATGGAACAGAATAGAAAACCCAGAATTGGACCCACAAATGTATGGCCAATTAATCTTTGACAAAGCAGGAAAGAGTATCCAATGGAAAAAAGTCAGCATCTTTAACAGGTGGTGCTGGGAGAACTGGACAGCAACATGAGAAGAATGAAACTATACCACTTTCTTACACTATACACAAAAATAAACTCCAAGTGGATGAAGGACATGAATGTGAGACAAGAAACTATCAAAACCCTAGAGGAGAAAGAAGGAAACAACCTCCTTGACCTCAGCCGCAGCAATTTCTTACTCAGGAGTTCTCCAAAGGCAAGGGAAACAAGACCAGAAATGAACTATTGGGACCTCATCAAGATAAAAACCTTCTGCACTGCAAAGGAAACAATCAATACAATTAATAGGTAACTGATGGAATGGGAAAAGATAGTTGCAAATTACATATTAGTTAGTATCCAAAATCTATAAGGAACTCACCAAACTCCACACCTGAAAAACAAAGAATCCAGTGAAGAAATGGGCAGAAGACATGAACACACACTTCTCCAAAGAGGACATCCAAATGGCCAACAGACATGAAATGATGCTCAGCCTCACTCATCATCAGGGAAATACAAATCAAAATCACACTGACATACCACCTCACACTGGTCAGAGTGGCTAAAATGAACAAATCTGGAGACTGTCGATGCTGGCAAGGATGTGGAGAAACAGACACCCTCCTACACTGCTGGTGGAAATGTAAACTGGTGTAGCCGCTCTGGAAAACAGTGTTGAAGAATCCACAAAAAATTAACAATAGAACTCCCCTATGACCCAGCAATAGCACTGCTAGGAATTTACCCAAGGAATACAGGAGTGCTGATGCATACGGGTACATGTCTAAATGTCCGTCGACTGATGAATGGATCAAGAATATGTGGTTAATCTATACAATGGAATACTACATGGCAATGAGAAAGAATGAGATCTGGCCATTTGTAGCAACGTGGGTGGAAATTGAGACTGTTATGCTAAGTGAAATAAGTCAGGCAGAGAAGGACAGATAGCATACATTTTCACTCATAAGTGCAACAGGAGAAACTTAACAGAGGACTATGGGGGAGGGGAAGGGGGAAAATAGTTAAGGAGAGGGAGGGAGGCAAACCATTAAGAGACTCTTAAATACTGAGAACAAACTGAAGGTTGATGGGGGTAGGGGAGAGGGGGACATGGGTGATGGGCATGGAGGAGGGCACTTGTTGGGATGAGCAGTGGGTGTTATATGGAATCCAACTTGACAATAAACTATTTTGAAAAAGAAAAAATAGAAGAGGTATATTCTGCAATTGTGGGGTATCATATTTTATAAGTGTCATTTAGATCAAGAAGATTGATGGTATTGTGCAGAACTTCCATATATTTACTAGTTTCTTGTCCAGCTATTACATAAGTTACTGAGAAGAGGGTTAAAATCTCCAACTATAATTGTTGGTTTGTCTATTTATTCTTTTAGTTCTGTCAAATACTGTTGTATGTATTTTAAAGCTCTAATATTAGGTATATACACATTTACAATTATGTCTTTCTAGTAAACTCACTGTTTTATTATTAAAAAATAATAAGAGATGAGAAACAGTCAATGAAATTAAAAATACGTTTGGTAGAATGAATAGCAGGGCAGAAAAATCAGAGGGACAAATTAATGACCTAGATGACAGAGTAATGGAAAGTAACCAAGCTGAGCAAATGAAAGGAGAAAAATTATGCAAAATGAGAATATTCTTAGGGACATTGGTGACTCCATCAAATGTAATAACATTTACATTACAGGGATCTCAGAAGAAGACGAGAAAAGAGGGCAGAAAATTTATTTGAAAAAATACTGGCTAAAAACTTCCCAAATACCTGGGTGAGGAAGGAAACAAATTTTGAGATTCAGGAGACAGAAATTACCCCCAAAAGTCAAGCCAAGGAGGTCCACACCAAGACACATAGTAATTAAAACAGGAAAAGTAATGATAAGAAAAATATAAAGACAGCAAGAGAAGAGAGTTACATACAAGCAAAACTTCTTGAAGCTATCAGAAGATTTCTGGCACAAACTTTGCAGGCCAGAAGGAAGTGGCATGCTTTGATCAAAGTGCTGAAAGAGAAAATAATGCAGGCAAGAATACTTTATCCAGCAAGGCTGTCATTCAGAATGGAAGGAGAAATAACACATTCTCAGATAAACCCAAACAAAAAGAGTCATGGCCACTACACCAAGAAATATTTCTTCTTTTTATTTATTTTTTAAAAGTTACATCCAAGTTAGTTAGCATAGAGTGCAACAATCATTTCAAGAGTTTCAAGAGTAGATTCCTTTATGCTCCTTACCCATTTAACCCATCCTACCTTCCATAATCCCTCCAGTAACCCTCTGTTTGTTCTCCATATTTAAGTCTCTTATGTCTTGTCCCCTTCCCTGTTTTTATATTATTTTTGCTTCCCTTCCCTTATGTTCATCTGTTTTGTATCTTAATGTCCTCACATGAGTGAAGTTCATATGATATTTGTCTCTCTCTGACTGACTAATTTTGCTTAGCATAATACCCTCTAGTTCTATCCATGTAGTTGCAAATGGCAAGATTTCATTCTTCTTGATTACCAAGTAATACTCCATTGTATATATATGTATACCACATTTTCTTTACCTATTCATATACTGATGGATACTTGGGCTCTTTCCATACTTTGGCTATTGTTGATAAGTGCTGCTATAAACATTGGGGTGCATGTGTCCCTCTGAAACAGTATACCAGTATTCTTTGGATAAATACCTAGTAGTACAATTGCTGGGTCGTAGTGTAGTTGTATTTTTAATTTTTTAAGGAACCTCCATGCTGTTTTCCAGAGTGGCTGCACCAGTTTGCACTCCTACCAGCAGTGCAAAAGATTTCTTCCTCTGCATCTTCGTCAACATCTGTTGTTGCCTGGGTTGTTAATGTAAGCTATCTGACAAACTGCACCAAAAAATATTAAAGGAGAATCTTTGAGTGGAAAGGAAGAAACATAAGTGAGAGTATGAAAAGCAAAAAACCACAAAAGCAGTAAAAATAACTACCTGAAAAAAATCAAAGGATTAATAAAAGAATGTAAAATATAACACCATATACCTAAAACATGTAGGGGCAGGGGACAGGACTAAAAAATAGGTTCAAACTTAAGAGACCAACAAGTTAATATAGACTGCTATAATCAGAAGAGAAACGTACAGGTAACCACAAATCAAAAACCAGTAGTAGATTTGCAAAGAACTAAACAGAAAGAAATCCAAGTATATAGTTAAATAGAGCCAACAAAGCATGAAAAGTGAGCAGGAGGACCAGATAAAAACTACAAAACAATCATAAAACAAGTAACAAAATGGCAATAAATAGTTATCTATTAGTGATTACCTTGAATGGAAATGGACTAAACACTCCAATCAAAGGACATAGAGTAGCGCAGTGGATTAAAAAATAAGACACATCTATATGCTGCTTAGAAGAGAGTCATATCAGACCTGAAGACATCTGAAGATTGAAAGTCAGGGTATGGGCCATTGAAAATGGCAGTGGAGTAGGGGAACCCTAGGCTCCTTTTGTCCCATAAATAGAACTAGATAACTATAAATCCACCTAAATACCCCCAGAAATTGACCTGAAGACTGACAAACTCCACAACTACAGGTAGAAAAAAGTCCACATTGAAGAAGGTAGGAAGAAGTACAAAGAGATGCTCTGAGAAAAATGGAACATGATCACCTTAGCGGTGGAAGAATTGTGGTTGCAGAGAAGAGCAAGAGGTTGACTAACCAGGGGAGCACTCAGGGAAAATGAATCCCCATAGCAAATGCCTTACAAAGTGAGAGGGGCCCAATTTCATGACTTCTGGCAACCAGCATACCTAAAAGCCAGGAGGTTTTTTGTTGTTGTTGTTGTTCTAATGTTTGTTTATTTTTGAGAGAGAGAGAGAAGAGAGGGAGAGTGCTGGACTCCTGCTCCAGCAGGTCCAAGGTTCCCCTGAAGGATGGACAGTGTCAGTGAAAGGAAGTGAGAGAGCCTTGGCTTCTTTCTGATCATCAGGCAGGCATGTCTGCTCTCTAGTCAGGCATCTCTGCACTGCAAGCAGACATCTCTGCTCACCAGATAGGCATCTCTGCCCTGGAAGCAGACATCTTTGCTCACCAGGGAGGCATCGCTGCACTGCAAGCAGGCATCTCTGCTCACCAGATAGGCATCTCTGCCCTGGAAGCAGACATCTCTGCTCACCAGGGAGGCATCGCTGCACTGCAAGCAGGCATCTCTGCTCTAAAGTCTGGCGTCTCTGCTCTGACCAGAGAGTCAGCCTTTTTTATTGAAAAAAAAATGTATGGGGTACAAAACAAGAGTGGCATTTGCCTTAGACAATAATTCCTGATGACAAATTCATTGGTATGTAAAATTTCCCAGAACATAGATTGGTAGAAGACTCATGCATAATCTTTATCAATAGTGATTGAAGTAGGTGACTAGATGCTTATCACACTGGGAAGGAAGGGATCTTTAGCATTCAAATACAAGGCAACGTTTTTAGCATAGCAAAGGCAAAAGTTAGTTGTTTTGTGAGCAAGGGTCAATAGCCTGTTTTCTTGAGGGGAAGAAAAACAGGTTTCTCTGGAAATGGAATATTTGCTCCTATAATCACAAAAGAAGAAACTCCTATAAGTTCCTTCACAAGGTCTGATACCAGTCAGCCATGGGGGTTGGTGCTCCAGCAAAAGTCCAACATCTGACAGCGGGCGGCCCCCGCCTTGCAAACCCACGTTACTTCATAAATGGCTTCCAGCAGGAGAGAGAGAGTGAGCACAAGCAGAAGAGGAGCAGAAAGAGAGACAGAGACAGAGATACAGAATCCAAAACAGGTTCCAGGCTCTGAGCTGTCAGCACAGAGCCTGACGCAGAGCTCGAACCTATGAGCTGCTTGAACCCACCTGAGCCTAAATCTGACAGTTAACTGACTGAGACACCCAGGAGCCTGAAAGCCTGGAGTTTTAAAAGTCAGTAGCCTTGGCTGGGATAGAGCCCGGAGAGCATTGTGCTGCTCTTGGAAAGAAGGCAGGCAAACAACCTGCAGACATACAGCATAGAAACAGTAATCTGTGAGTACCTGGGCAAACAGTCATGAGATTATATGCTCATTTTGGAGTGCATCCCATAGAGGCACCATTCAGAGAAACCCTTCTTGGAACAAACGAACTGGCTATTGCCATTTCCATTCCCTGTCCCTCAGCAGAAGCACAGGGCCACCTGCTGGAACCAGTACAGCACCAACACTTGCTACTTAACTTGTTTACAACAATCTCCACTCCTACTCCCCCCCTCCCCCGATATACACACTGCACTGTGGAATCACCTTTTCTAGTCTCACTTGCCACTGTCCCAGTGCCATGGGCTCTCTCCCACAGAAGACTAGCCAAAACCCTTGGCCACACCAAGTCTCCCAACATGGCAATTTTGTGGAGGCTCCACAGTGGCAGTGGCAACAGGTCTCATTTCACAAGCAAACTACAGCATTAACATTAAAGTCAGTAACCAAACACTGCCCACAACAGACATAAAGAGCTTCTTCAGATGACTGGTCTGAAAGATAAAGCGGCCAGGACAAAAAAGTAGAGCATATGAAGCACACATTGGAAACACTCTGTCAGAAGAACTAGGCTCTGGGGAACAGTGTACAGCACACAGCAGTGCACAGCAAGACCTCTTCTTCATTAGGCCATTAACCTCAAGAACAGGAGATGTAGGTGACTTTTCTAACACAGAGAAAAGGCACAGAGACTTAGACAAAATGAGAAGATAGAGAAAAATATCCCAAATAAAAGAACAGGACAAAGCCATGTCCAGAGATCTAAGCAAAACAGATATAACTAATGTGCCCAGTGGGCTATTTAAAGCAATGATAATAATGATACTCCCTGGACTTGAAACAGTAGAAGACATGAGTGAGAACCTTAATATAGAGATAAGAAATAATACCAGAAATAAAGATTTGTTAAATGAAATGGAATGAATGAATGGAATGAAATGCTTGATGAAATAAATAGCAGGATGGAAGAAGCAGAGGAATGAATTAATGACCTAGGAGACACTGTAAGGGAAAGTAATCAAGCTGAATAGAAAAAAGCAAAAAGAATTAGGCAAAATGAGAATGACTCAGGGAACTCAGTGACTCCACCAAATGTAATAACATTTGTATTATACAAGCCCTAGAACAATAGAGAGAAAAGGGGGCATAAAATTTATTTGAAAAAGTACTAGATGAAAATTTCCCTAATCTGGGGAAGAAAACAGATATCCACATCCAGAAGACACAAAGAATCCCCAAGAAAATGAACAAAAGCAGGCTGACACCAAGACATACTGTAATTAAATTGGAAAAATAAAATAATAAAGGAAACGTTTTTAAGCAACAAGAAAAATAAGACAATAATATACAAGGGAAGCCCCATAAAAGTAGCAGGGGATTTTTCAGCACAAATTTTCCCAGCAAGAAAGGTGTGGCATGAGATTTTCAAAGTGCTGAATGGGAAAAATCTGCAGCCAAGAATACTTTATCCAGCATGGTTATCATTTAGAATAGAAGGAGAAATAGAGTTTTTCAGATAAAAAAGAACTAAAGGAGTTCATGACCACAAAACCAGCCCTGCAAAATTATTAAAGGCAACTCTTTGAGTAGAAAGAAGAGATCAAAAGTGACAATATGAAAGTAGAAAACAAAAAAACCAGTAAAAATAAATATTTCTGTAAAAAATCATTTGAAGAACTCACAAAGTAAAGGGATGTAAAAAAATGACATCATACACCTAAAATGTGGGGAGGAGGGGAATAAAGAATGGGTTCAAGTGTAAACGACCATCAACTTAATATAGACTGCTATATGCAGAAGATGTTATACACAAACTTAATAGTAGCCATATATGAAAATCCATTAATGTAAAGAATAAAGAGAAATATCACTTTATATAAATAAAAGTATTTTATTTATAAATAAATAAAGAAAGAATATATCACTAAGGAAAATCAGCAAGCCATGAAAGAGAAAAACAAGACCAAAGAAAATCCTTAGAAGTAATCACAAAACAAATAAATGACAACAGATACATATCTATCAATAATTTCTTTGAATGTAAATGGACTGAATGTTCTAATCAAAAGACATAAGGTGACAGAATGGATTAAAAAAAAAACAAGTTCCAAGCTCTGTCTACAAGAGACTCATTTCAGACCTAAAAACACCTGTAGATTGAAAGGAGGAGGATGGAGAAATATTTATCATGCAAATGGATGTCAAAGAAGCCTGGAGTAGCAATAAATATATTGGACAAAATAGACTTGAAAACAAACTCTGTAACAAGAAACAAAAATGGACACTATATAATAATTAAAGGGAAGAAGATCAAAGTGATACCATGCATCTTTTCAGACCATAATGCTATCAAACGAGGAGTCAACCATAAGAAAAAAAATCTATAAGAACACAAATATATGGAGGTTAAATAACATGTTACTAAGCATTGAATGGGTTAACCAGGAAATAAAAGTACATGGAAATGAGTGAAAATGAAAACACAAGAGTCCAAAATCTTTGGGATGGAGCAAAAGCCAGTTTAAGTGGAAACTTCTTACTCAACACATCTCCAGAGGCAAGGGACACGAAAGCAAAAATTAACTTTTGGGACCTCAACAAAATAAAAAGCTTCTGCATAGCAAAGGAACCAATCAGCAAAACTAAAAGACAACTGATGGAATGGGAGAAGTTATTTACAAATAACATATCAGATAAAGGGTTGGTATCCAAAATCTATAAAGAATTTATCAAATTGAACACCCAAAAAACAAAGAATCCAGTGAAGAAATGGGCTAAAGACATGAACAGATACTTCTCCAAAGAAGACATCTAGATGGCCAACAGACGCATGAAACAATGCTCAGCATCACTCATCATCAGGGAAATACAAATCAAAGTCACCATGAGATACCACCTCACACCCGTCAGAGTGGTTAAAATCAACAAGTCAGGCAACAACGAATGCTGGCAAGGATGTGTAGAAAAAGGATCCCTTTTGCATTGCTGGTGGGAATGCAAAGAGGTACAGCCACTCTGGAAAACAGTTTGGAGATTTCTCACAAAATTAAAAATAGTACTACCCTATGGCCCAGCAATTGCACTACTAGGTGTTTATCAAAGGGATACAGGTGTGCTGTTTCAAAGGGATACATGCACCTGCAATGTTTATAATAGCACTTATCAACAATAGCCAAAGTATGGAAAGAGCCCAAATGTCCACTGATGAATGAATAGGTAAAGAAGATGTGGCATATATGTATACAATGGAGTATTACTCAGCAATCAAAAAGAATGAATTCTTACCATTTGCAACTACATGGATAGAACTAGAGGGTTTAATGCTAAGTAAATTAGTCAGTCAGAGAAAGACAAATATCATATGAACTTCACTCATGTGAGGACTTTAAGATACAAAACAGATGAACATAAGGGAAGGGAAACAAAAATAATATAAAAACAGGGAGGGGGATAAAAGCATAAGAGACTCTTAAATATGGAGAACAAGCAGAGGGTTACTGGAGGGATTGTGGGAGGGAGGATGAGCTAAATGGGTAAGGAGCATAAAGGAATCTACTCTTGAAATCATTGTTGCACTATATGCTAACTTACTTGGATGTAAATAAAAAAATAAATAAACAAAAGAAGGATGAAATAGCTCAAATATACAACCTAATTTTACATCTAAAGGAGTTACAAAAAGAAGAAGAATCTAAAAGTAGCAGAAGGAGGAAAATAATAAAGATTAGTACAGAAATAAGTGATATAGAAACTAAAAAACAATAGAACAAATCATTAAAACCAATGTATGCAAAAATTCCCAATAAAAGTCTAATAAACTGTTCCAACAATACTTAAAAAAAATCATTCACCATAATCAAATGGGTTTATTCCTTGTTTGCAAGTGTGTTGCAATATTGGAAGACAATCCTCATGATACATCACATCAATAAGAGAAGGGATAAGAACCTTATGATCATTTTAATAGGCCCAGAAAAAGCATTTGACAAGGCACAGCATCCATTCATGATAAAAACCGTTACCAATGTAGGTTTAAAGGGAACATACCTTAACATAATCAAGCCCATATGTGAAAAACCCACAGCTAACTCCATCTTAATGGGGGAAAACTGAGAGCTTTCCCCCCTAAGGTCGGGAACAAGACAAGGATGTCTACTCTCGCTACTTTTATTCAACACAGTACTGGAAGTCCTACCCACAGCAATCAGAGATAATAGGCATCCAAATACGTAAGGAAGAAGAAACACTTTCACTATTTTTATATGACATAATACTATATACAGAAAACCTGAAAGACTAAAAACAAAAACAAAAACAAAACAAAACCCTGCTAGAACTGATAAACAAATTCAGTAAAGTTACAGGGTACCAAAGCAATGTACAGAAATCTGTTGCATTTCTATACACCAATAATGAAATTAAGAAAAAGAAATTAAGAAATCAGTTCCATTTATAATTGCACACAAAACAATAAGATATCTAGGAACAAACGTAACCAAACAGGTGAAAGACCCATACCCTGAAAACTACAAAATATGGATAAAAGAAATTGAAGACAACACAGAGAAATGGTAAGACATTCCATGCTCATGGATTGGAAAAGCAAATATTGTTTAAAATGTCTGTATTACCCAATGAAATCTATACATGTAATGCAATTCTTATCAAGATGCCACAGTATTTTTTCACAGAACCTGAACAAATAATCTTAAAATTTTTAAGGAACTACAAAAGATTCTGAATAACCAAAACAATTCTGAAAAGAAGAACAAAACTGGAAGTATCAGAATTCCAGATTTTATGTTTTACTACAAAACTATGGTAATCAAAACAGTATGATAGTGGCATAAAAACAGACATATAGAGCAGTAAAGACAATAGAAAATCCAGAAATTACCCACAATTATATGGTCAATTAATCTACAACAAAGGAGGGAAGAATATGCAATGGGAAAAAGATGTCTCTTTAACAAATGGTATTGGGAAAACTGCACAGCAACATGTAAAAGAATGAAACTGGACCACTTTCTTTCACCATACACAAAAAAGAAATAAAAATGAATTGAAGACCTAAATGTGAGGCCTGAAACCATAAAAATCCTAGAAGAGAGCATAGGCAGTAATTTTGCTGAAATCAACCCTAGCAACAGTTTTCTAGATATGTCTCCTGAGGCCAGGGAAACAAAAGCAAAAATAAATTATTGGGACTACATCAAAATGAAAACCTTTGCACAGTGAAGAAAACAATTAACAAAGCTAAAAGGCAATCTATGAACAGAAAAGAAATTTGCAAATGACATATCAGATAAAGGATTAGTATCCAAAATATATAAAGAAATTATAAAACTCAATGCCCCCCAAAAAATCCAATTACAAAATGAGCAGAAGACATAGACATTTTTCTAAAGAAGATATATGGATGGCCAACAGACACATGAAAAGATGCTCAGCATCACTCATTTTCAGGGTAATACAAATCAAAACCACAATTTGATATCACTTCATACATGTCAGAATGGCTAAAATCAAAACCACAAGAAATAGCTGGTATTGGCAAAGATGTGGACAAAATTGAACCCTCCTGCACTGTTGGTGAGACTGCAAAGTGGTGCAGCCACTCTGGAAAACAGTATGAAATTCCTCAAAAATTTAAGTATAGAACTACGCTATGATCCAGTAATTGCACTACTGGGTAATTCCCCCTAAATACAAAAATACTAATTCAAAGGGATATATGCAGTGCCCCTATGCTTATAGCAGCATTATTTATGACAGTCAAATTATGGAAGTATCCCAAATGTCCATCAATAGGTGAATGGATAAAGAAGACTATATGTATATACATGTGTATACATATATATATATAGTATTTCATATATAATGGAACATACAGAGTTGAAATTTTGCCATTCGCTACAACATGGATAGAGCTAGAGAACACAGTTGTAAGCAAAATAAGTCAGAGATAGATAAATACCATGATTTCATTCATATGTGGAATTTATGAAACAAAATAAACTGGCAATAGGAAAAAAGAAAGAGACAAACCAAAAAACAGCCTCAACTATAGAGAACAAACTGATGTTTACCAGAGGTGAAATGGGCTGGAGGATGGGTAAAGTAGGTGATGCGGAGTAGAGTTTACTTATCATGACGCATACTGAGTGAATTGTTGAATCACTATATTGTACACCTGAAACTAATATAAAACCATATGCTAACTATACTGTAATTTAAAAAATCTTAATAAGAATAAAATATAAAAATAAATTAAAAAAAACAACTCACAGATACACAGAAGAGGTTGGTGGTTGCCAGAGTTGGGAGATTAGGGAAGGTCCACATGTGTGAAAGATGTCAAAAGGTACAAAAATCTAGTTATTAAAAACATGTTCTGGAGAGAGAGAGGAGGATGGTAGCAGAGTAAGAGGAACTAAGCTCACCTTGTCCCACAGATGCAACTAGATAACTATCAAGTGACCCTAAATATCCCAGTAATCAACCTGAAGATGGGCATAACAAACTCCACAACTAAAGAGAGAGAACAAGCCACTTCTAAGAAAGTATAAAGTGTGGAGACATGGTTTAGGGGCATAAATGGATCCTGGCTCTTGCAGAGGAGGAGAGGCCATGGTGGTGGAGAAGGGCAAGTGAAAGAGTGGGGCACACAGGGGATCCCACAAAGAGAACGTTTTCCTATAGGCACCAACTTGGAAAATGCGAGTGAATGAATTTTGTAAGTACTTGAGATCAGTGGGGTTTCAATACTGTAGTTTTAAAGGTCAGCAGGCTTGGCTGGGATAAAGAAAGCCCAGAGGGCACTGTGCTGTTCTTGGAGAGAAGGCAGGCAAGCAAACCAGGAACAGGCAGTGTGGAAACAGCAATCTGAAGAGTGCCTGGGGCACAAGGTGGGGGGGATTATTCACTCTTCTCAGAGTGTGTCCAAGAGAGTCAGCATTCATGGAGACACCTCTCTAGGAATAAAGAAGCTAGGAACAACATTTCCTTCTTTTAACCCTTGGCATAAACACAGAGCCACCTGCAAGAAGCAGCTCAGTGTAGACAAGGGCTGCCTGACTTACTTGCACCAAGCCCCACTCCTCTGAGCTCTGGAAGATATGCCTCTCTCAGTCAAGCTTGCCTCAGTCTCAGTGAGTCCCTACCCCCAAAGACCAGCACAAAGCTCTGCCCATACCACGTCTCTAGAACAAAGAGTTTTGAAGGGTCTAGGTCCAGTGGAGGTGGTGATAGGTCTCATTTCACAAGCAGACCTGAGCACACCTAGTTAAAAATAAACTGCATTTAAGCCAGGTGCCAAACACTGTGCACTGCAGGCAAGGAAACACACTGCAGATGATAGGCCTGAAGGACAGAGAAGCCAAAACACAACATCAGAGCACACACAGCCACATTGGAGGCACTTACTGAATCACCAAGCCTTGGGCACTACATGACTTTTTTTCCTAAGTCCATTACTTTCAGGAGAAGGAGACAGAATATATTTTTGTAACACAGAGAAGGCAGAGACTTATACAAAATGTGAAGATGGAGGAATTTATTCCAAGTGAAAGAAAAAGATAAGGCAAAAACCAGAGATCTAGGCAAAATAGATGAGTAACATGCCTGATGAACTATTTAAAGCAAATATCAAAAGGATACTCACTAGGATTGACAAAAGAATTGAAGACATTAGTGAGACACTTACCACAGAAATAAAAGACTTAGAAAAGATCAGAGATGAAGAATGCAGTTAACAGGATTAGAAACATGCTTGATGGACTGAACAGCAGGTGGGAAGTAGAGGAACAAATTAGTGACCTAGAAGACAAATTAATGGAAAGCAATGAAGCTGAACAAAAGAAAGAAAGAAATATGGAACACTAGAATAGACGTAGGGAATTGGGGGACTCTATCAAACACAGTAACATTTGTATTACAATGGTCCTAGAAGAACAGAAAGAAAAGGGGATAGAAAAATTATTTGAAGAAAAAATAGCTGAAAACTTCCCTAATTTTGAGGGAGGAAACAGACATCCAGATACAGAGAGCATAGAAAACTCCCTTCAAAATCAACAAAGGCAGATCCACACCAAAATATATTGTAATTAAATTGGAAAAATATAATGACAAAGAAAAAAATCCTAAAAGCAACAAGACAAAAGAAATCATTAATTTACAAAGGAAACCCCACAAAGCTAGCAAGGGATTTTTTTAAGCAGAACTTTCCATACCAGAAGGGAGTGGCATGATATATTCTAAGTGCTGAATGGGAAAAATCTGCAGCCAAGAATATTCTATTTGTAAGGTTAGCATTCAGAATGGAAGGTGAGATAACGAGTTTCTCAGACAAAGAATAAACTAAAAGAGTTCATGACCACAAAACCAGCCCTTGAAAAAATATTAAAGGGGACACTTTAAGTGAAAAGGAGAAACTAAAAGTGAGAGTACAAAGGCATAAAACACAAAAGCAGCAAAAAATGAATATTTCTATTAAAAAAATCAAAGAACTCACCAAAAAGGATATAAAATATGTACCTAAAACATGTACCTAAAACATGGGGAGGAGAGGAGTAAACAATGGGTTCAAACCTAAATGACCATCAATATAGACTGCTATTTACAAAAGAAGTTAAATACAAATCTAATGGTAACCAATTATCAAAAATCACTAATAAGCATGCAAAGAATAAAGAGAAAGAAATCTGTGGTAGAATATTTCTTGGGAGGAAGTGGGTCCTGGGGAGACGACAAGCGACACAATGACCGTTTCCAATGGAAACACTGTTTCCACTTAGCTGATGGCTAATGGAAACACCGTTCCCTCCAGCTGATGGTTGAGGGAACACACCGACTGTTTCCAGGCGTCCAAGGAAATGCATACGTCTCCAGAAGCTGATGACTAATGTAAATGGACGCTCTTCAATGGGAGTGTGAACGGTCTTGGAGAGACTGGGCACTGTGTGTCCGGAGCTGCCAGAAGGGCTGCCAGAGGAAAAGACACGTGCCTTGACCTGCAAGATCAGCCACCCACACAGCTGAGCTGTGTTATCACTCCCAGCACAGCAAGAGCTGCATTATCACTTTCAGCTGAGGCCTTCTTGTTTACCTCCCAAGCCTTTCTTGTTAGCCTCTTGGGCAGCGTGATGACGCTGCAGTCCCCGCCCTTGTTTCCTAGCAACTGACTCACGTCAGCTGCCCGCCTTCTACCCTTTATAAGACGTGAGTGATCTCAATAAAGGAGAGCGGCCTGATCGGAAACCTTGCCTTGCCTTCACTCTCTGTGCTCCCTGCCCTACCTCACTCTCACCCCCCCCTCTCTTAGGGACCCGCATGGACTGGCTGGCCGGACAAAACAACTGTGGACTTCCCTGAAAGAGATAGAAATGGACCAAGAGCTGGTGGCTAATGGCAAACTTTATTAGGAAGAGCATCTTATTTTATACCCTCTTTGCAAGCTTGGAGAGCATAGTAAATGTTAGTAGTAAATGTTTAACCAGAATAATAGAGACAGTTACAGAGCGGGCAGAGCAGGAATAGCTTGCAACTGTGCGTGGGTATATCTCTGGTGTTGTAGCTTCTTGTGGCGCTTGGCTGATAGCCAGGAAGGCTCTGTCCTGCATCTTCTCCTGGGACTTCATCAAGTCCCTTGTTCCCAGCGTCCTGGGAGCAGAAGTCCAATAAGGATGTTTCATACACAAGGACAGTGCTTGAGAACTGAGGTTTGATGTCCTATTTCCCAACAGAAATCCAAATATATCACTAAAGAAAATCAGCAAAACATGAATGAGACAAAAAAGGATCAGAGAAAATCTATAGAAACAACCACAAAACAAGTAATAAAATGGCAATAAATACATGTCTATCAATAATTACTTTGGGGTATTTAGTCCTTTTACATTCAGACAAAAGACATAGTGTAAGGGGTGCCTGGGTGGCTCAGTTTGCTGATCATCCAACTCTTCATTTTGGTCAAGTCATGATCCCAGGATCATGGGATCAAGCCCTGCATTGGGCTCCACACTGAACGTGGAGCCTGTCTCCCCCTTGCCCCTCTCCCCTGCTTGTTGGAGCTCTCTCTAAAAATAATTTTTAAAGAGTGGAAGAAGCTGTGAAATTAGGTGATTAGTTGTTACTTAACCTTCTAATTTCTGTATAAGTCTAATTACATGAAACAGAAGTTGGTGTTTTGATTTTTTACTTTGCTTTTCTGTTTTGAGTGTCATTGCAACTACTGTATTGTAAATGATGGAAAATAATTGCATATGTTAAAAAATATGAAACTTTATAAAGTAAAAAAAATAAAATTTTTAAATTAAAAAAATTTAAAAAAATTAAAAGAGTGGCAGAATCATAAAAGCAAATAAGCTAAAGGAGAATAATTTTAGACAAAAAGACATCTGAAGATTGAAAGTGAAGCATGGAGAAATATTTATCATGTAAATGGATGTCAAAAGAAAGCCAAAGTAGCAATACTTATATTGGGTAAACTAGACATTAAAACAAAGATTGTAACAAAAGACAAATAAGGGCAATATATAATAAAGAGGGCAATCCAAGAATATACAATTGTAAATATGCATGTAATAAGGAAACACTTAAATATAAAACACCAGTAATAAGAAACATAAAGGAACTAATTGATAATACAATAATAGTAGAGACTGTAACAGCCCACTGAAATCAATGGACAGATCATTTAAATGGAAAATCAAAAAGGAAACAAAGTCTTTGAATAACACACTGGAGCAGGTGGACTTAACAAATATATTCAGAAGATTCCATCCTAAAACAACAGAATACACATTCTTTTTAAGTGCACAAAGATCATTCTCCAGAATAGGTCACATGTTAGGCCATAAAACAGGCCTCAACAAACAGAAAAATATTGAAGTCATACCATGCATCCTTTCTGACGTCAATACTATAAAACTAGAAGTCAATCACAAGGAAAAAAATCAGGCGAAGAAGGTGAAAGAAGAAATGGTCAGTTTTCAGGGCTACCTCAAGAAACAAGACAGGGTGGAGCCAAAATGGCGGAGAGGAAGGGAGCTCTGTAAACTCCCTCCGCACCGTTTTTCGAACTGAGAGGGATATTACGTTCAACTGAGAGAGCGGAAGGAGAAAATACGAACTCCAGAAGGA
>NC_043717.1:49505167-49508240 GCF_006229205.1 Suricata suricatta
AAAAAAAAAAAAAAAAGAAACAAGACAAAGTACACATGGTGGAGAGTCCCAAATATTACTATGAGTAGGGAAATAAAGCAACCAAAGGCACAACAAGAGAGACCAAGGGACACCATTAAAAGAACACTTCCTGAACGGACAGGCTGTGGACAGTCAATGAGCCTCCTTTAATTTGGCAGAACTCACAGGTGCAGAGCGCATAACAAGCATTTACAACTTACAAGAGACAGAAAACTAGCCAAAATGATTAAAGAACTCTCCACTAAAGAAAATACAAAAAGATAACTAAAGGATTGCTCAAAAACAGATATAAGCAACATGACTGACCAAGAATTTAGAACAAAAGTCGTAAAACTAATTGCTGGGCTTGAAAAAGGCATGGAAGACACCAGAGACATTATTGCTACAAAGATTATGGACCTTAAAATAGTTGTGATGAAATAAAAAAAATGCTATAAGTGAGGTGCATAATAAAGTGGAGGCAGCCACTGCATGGATTGAAGAGGCAGAAAGGAGAATAGGTGAATTAGAAGACACAATTACAGAAAAAGAGGAAACCGAGAAAAAGAGATAAATTGATCCAGGAGGACACAAGGAGAATTCGAGAACTGAGTGATGCAAACAAATGGAACAATATCTGTATCATAGGAATTCCAGAAGAAGAAGAGAGAGAATAAGGGGCTGAAGGGGTACTTGAACAAATTATTTCTGAGAACTTCCCTAATCTTGGGGAGGAAACAGACATTGAAATCCAAGAGGTACAGAGAACTCCCCCAAGATGTAACTTGAATCGATCTTCTGCATGACATATCATAGTGAAACTGGCAAAATATAAGGATAAAGAGAGAATTTTGAAAGTAGCTAGGGACAAAATGACCCCAACATACAAAGGGAGACCTATCAGAATAGTTGCAGACCTATCTACTGAAATTTGGCAGGCCAGAAAGAAATGGAAGGAAATCTTCAATGTGATGAGAGGAAAAAATATGCAGCCAATAATCCTCTATCCAGCAAGCCTGTCATTCAAAAGAGAAGGAGAGATAATGGTTTTCCCAAATAAACAAAAATTGAAAGAATTCATCACCACTAAACCAGCCTTACAAGAAATCCTAAGGGGAACTCTATGAGGGAAATGTTGCAAGGAATGCAAGGTACCAGGGACACCACTAAAAGCATGAATCCAACAGAGAACACAATTACTCTAAGCACATATTTTTCAATAATAACAGTGAATGTAAATGGACTAAATGCTCCAATCGAAAGACATACGGCATCAGAATTGATAAATAACCAAAATCCATCTATTTGCTGTTTACAAGAGACTCATTTTAGACCTGAGGACACTTTCAGATTGAAAGTAAGAGGATGGAGAAATATCTATCATGCGACTGGAAGTCAAAAGAAAGCTGGAGTAGCCATACTTATATGGGACAAACTGGACTTTAAAGTAAAGGCAGTAACAAGAGATGAAGAAGGACATTATATAATAATTACAGGGTCTTTCTATCAGGGAGAGCTAACAATTATAAATGTCTATGCACGGAATTTGGAGGCACCCAAATACATAAAACAATCACAAACAGAAACAATCTTATTCATAAGAATGTGTTAAAAGCAGGGGACTTAAATACTCCACTTATAGCAATGGATAGATCAACTAGACAGAAAATCACTGAAGAAACAATGGACCTGATTGACACATTGGACCCGATGGATCTGACAGATATATTTAGAACTCTACATCCTGAGGTTATGGAATTCACTTTCTTCTCGAGTGCGCATGGCACATTCTCCAAGATAGATCATATACTGTGTCACAAAGCAGCCCTCAATAAATATAAAAGAATTGAGATCATACTATGCACACTTTCAGATCACAATGCTCTGAAACTTGAATTCAATCACAGGAAAAAGTCTGGAAAACCCCCAAAAACATGGAGGTTAAAGAACACCCTACTTGGCGCAAAAACAGACACATAGACCAATGGAATAGAATAGAGAACTCAGAATTGGATCCACAAATATGGCCAATTAATCTTTGACAAAGCAGGAAAGAGTATCCAATGGAAAAAAGACAGTCTCTTTAACACATGGTGCTGGGAGAACTGGACAGCAACATGCAGAATGAAACTCGATCACTTTCTTACACCATACACAAAAATAAACTCAAAAATGGATGAAGGACCTGAATGTGAGACAGGAAACCACCAAAACCCTCGAGGAGAAAGCAGGAAACAACCTCCTTGACCTCAGCCACAGCAATTTTTTACTTTACACATCCCCAAAGGCAAGGGAAACAAGACCAAAAATGAACTACTGGGACCTCATCAAGATAAAAAGCTTCTACATGGCAAAGGGAACAATCAATAAAATTAATAGGCAACCAATGGAATGGGAAAAGATAATTGCAAATGACATATCAGGTAGTATCCAAAATCTATAAGGAACTCATGAAACTCCACACCTGAAAAACAAAGAATCCTACACTGTTGCTGGGAATGTAAACGGGGGTAGCCCCTCTGGAAAACAGTGTGGAGGATCCTCAAAAAATTAACTCTTCTATGACCCAGCAATAGCACGGCTAGGAATTTACCCAAGGCATACAGGAGTGCTGATGTATAGGCGCATATGAACCCCAATGTTCATAGCAGAACTTTCAACAATAGGCAAATCGTGGAAAGAAACTAAATGTCCATTAATTGTTGAATGGATCAAGAAGATGTGGTTTATCTCTACAATGGAATACTACATGGCAACGAGAAAGAATGAAATCTGGTCATTTGAAGCAATGTGGAAGGAACTTGAGGGTGTTATGCTAAGCAAAATAAGTCAGGCAGAGAAGGTCAGATACTGTATGTTTTCACTCATAGATGCAACAGGAGAAACTTAATAGAGGACCATGGGGGAGGGGAAGGGAAAAATAGTTTGGGAGGGGGAGAGAGGCAAACTATGAGAGACTCTTGAATACTGAGAACAAACTGAGTACTGATGGGGGTAAAGGAGAGGGGAAGGAGAGTGTTGGGCATGGAGGAGGGCACTTGTGGGGATAGTACTGGGTATTATATGGAAACCA
>NC_043717.1:49508340-49532074 GCF_006229205.1 Suricata suricatta
GAGAGAGAGAGAGAGAGAGAGAGAGAGAGAGAGAGAGAGAGAGAGAGAGAGAGAGAAACCATGAAACAGACTTAAAACTATAGGGAATAAATTGATGGTTACCCAAGGGGGTATTGTTGGGGGGATGGGTTAAGTAGATGATGGGGGGATGGGGACTAAGGTGTGCACTTGCCATGATGAGCACCACGTGACGTATGGAATTGTTGAATAAGTATATTGTGTATCTAAAACTAATATAACACTGTATGTTAAATATATTGGAATTAAAATAAAATAAAAACATGTTCTAAAATATGTCATTTATGTTAATCTGTCTAATTTTAAGCATGTTTTTTAAAAATTTAAAACATGTTTATTTTGAGAGAGAGAGAGAGAGAGAAAGAGAGAATGTGAGCAGAGGTGCTGCGTGCAAGAGAGACAGAGAGAATCCCATGGAACCTCCACACTCAGTATGGAGCCTGAAGTGGGGCTCTATCCCAGGACCATGAAATCATGACCTGAACCAAAATCAAGAGTCAGATATTCAACCAACTGAGCCACCCAGGTGCCCCTAAGCATGTTTTTTTGAAATGAATGAGTAAATCAATGAATACAAATTAAATATCTCAGTTTTGATTTCTAATGTGGTAGATATCCATAGATATAACCCACACAAATAAAGTTTCTTTTTTTAAGTAATTTAGTAATAGTCACTATAGTAACTTAGTAGTCGAAAGGGGTCTGGAGAGCAACAAGTTTGAGAGTCACTGTTTTTACATGTCTGTGACTTCCTGTCTTCATTTGGTACAGCTTGTCCCTCCAGTGGCTCCAACTGTGATGTGCTCAATATCTAGCAGAAGGATGGACACAATTATCTTGAGAGGAAGGCCATTCTTCCTAACTTACAAGTCTCAACGATACCAAGCTTCTCTTCTCCTTAATCTAGGTTCCTTGGCATGGACTGGTGACTCAGGCCTTAAACAAGACACTCCATAATAGGCAGTGCTAGTTCCTGAGTAAAGAAATAAAGCAGCTGGCCCAGTGAATGTTAATGAATGTTAATGTGTTAATTTGATAGATAGCCTCCCTGCTTGCCTGTCTTCCCTAATTGTTGCACTTTCTATACCTCAAACCACCTTCCCTGACTTCCTCCCAATTCCTCCCCCATAAGAAAAAGCAGTCTTCCTGCCTGGTATGCTGTTCCTGGGATGTACTGAA
Organism: Suricata suricatta; assembly: GCF_006229205.1. NCBI lineage: Eukaryota > Metazoa > Chordata > Mammalia > Carnivora > Herpestidae > Suricata > Suricata suricatta. Next base: position 49,509,538 of record NC_043717.1, read on the forward strand.
TGTGAGGTAAGGAGGTTCTGCCTGACTCAGAGCCTCTATGGGATGTGGGAGGCAGAAGGAGGAAAGAGAGGAGGGAGGATTCATGTTAACTGAAAGAACCCAACACATGTCAGGTTCTTCACGTCCCTTCTTCCTTAATGACAAGGCTGGATAGTGAGTAGGGATCTTTATCCTCATCCTCATATTACAGCCAGGGAAGCAGGGTCCTAGAGAGAAAGTGACTTACCACAGGTAGTTACACAGCCAAAAAGTAGCTGGGCTTGGGTTTGAAATCAGGTCTGGATGATGCCAAATTAATATTCCTTCTGCTTTACCAGAAGGAGGGAGAGTCAGAAACATCCAGAACAGGCAGAGAGAGCAAAGGAACTAATATCTATTGAACACTTACTATGTGCTGAGCATTCTAAGAATAAGTGAATGTTATCTCACTGACTCCCAGCAGTAGTCCCTCATATAAACAGTGAATCTCGAGTTTACAGATGAAGCAACAAGTTTTGAGAAGTGAAGTGCTTTTCCTAAGGGAGCACTGCTAGAAAATAACAAACAAGCATTCAAATCTAAGTCTGGTCCCAAAGCCTGGGCTTGTTTAATAATAACAAGTAACATTTATTGAGAATTTACTTTATGCCAGGCACTATACTAAATATACACTAAATGCTTTAGCTTATTTTTAAAGATGGGGAAGGGACATTGTAAACCATTAAGAGAAGAGGAGAGATCAGGTATCACATCCTCCCTAGGGGACAAATGGGGAAACTGAGAGTCACATAGTAAGTTGTAAGCAGAGCTGGAGAGATTCTCACAGACTCTTGGTATGAACCTCTTGACCAAACCATTAATGAGGAAAGTCCTCAAAGATAGGGAGAGGCACTCTCAAAGGGTCCCAGGATTTGGTTCTTTGCCTGACCAGCTGGGGTCTCTGAAGGGGAACTGAGGCCAAGGGGAATAAGTTATTCTGGGCCTTGTGATGACACATGCCTCCAGAGACCCACGCCTGGCCCTTTGCCATGGAGTTCCTAGGAGCCTTCTGGCTGCCAGCCATACCACCCTGGCTGCTGAGGCTTGGGGGAGGGGAGAATAACTGCTTCTTAATGGCTTCCTGCCCATAAAGCCTCTAGAACTGCCTAGTGCCAACTTTATTTTTACTGAAAAAACTGAGTTCAGTGTATCCAAGAGGTTCAAGTTCAGATTCCAGGCTAAACATATGAATCTGGAGGTTTCTGAGAATGGGAGTAGATAAAGGAGGAAAGCCATCATCTTTTCAGATGTTCAGAAAAGGGCTTACACCTAGCTTATCTGAGGTGGGAGAGAAAGAACAACAATTCCCTGAGGTAGGCAGATTGATGAAATGGCCTTTTGGGCTTAGATTTTCTTTGGAACATTATCTGACTTCTTATGCACAACATGGGAGTTCTGAGAGGAGCTTACAATTGTTGTTCAGAATGCAGTTTCTTCCTGACTTGTCCTGTACTTAACCCCAACCAGGAGTCGTACAAAAGACTTGAGGCTTAGACACCTGTGACTCTGCCTATCATTGCACAGACAGGAAAACTGAAGTCCAGAAAGGAAGGTGCCTGCTAAAGTGCCAGAGTGATTCATGATTCTTAACTTTAATGTGGGGATCGAGAATGGTCTGTTGACCAAGGGCCCAGAGTCTCCTGTCTGAGAGTTTCCTAGAGTCATAGGTGTTCCCCTTCCACAAAATGCCTTCACACTTGCCTGGATCCTGCCCAGGTTGAAGGCTCCCTTTCCTGGGCTCTTTTCCTGGCACTCTTCCCACAACCCCTGTATGGTCTTGGTTGTACCCAGAGACCCCCAGGGAAAGTTGGTGTGTCATTCAGCAGGAGACAAGTAGGCATGCATACCAACGTGCAGGTGGCAGTAGTGATGGGTGAGCTGGCAGGCAGGCTGGACACTCCAAGCTTGGGAACTGTAATGTTCAAGGAATTTCAACTGGCATTGGTCTCCCAGCCAACCGGTTAACGGAGTTTGAATCAGTGACCCGCCTCCTGCTCCCTCCTTAGCTAGCCTCTCTCTTTCTCCCTCTCTACTTCCCTCCCTGGGGCCCTCCAGGAGGCAGGCGCCTGAAGAGGAGGCAAGCTGAGCTCAGGTCAGCCACTGCTTTCAGCCTCTCCCCTCACTCGTATGGCTGATGGGGCACAGGTCCAGGGCTAATTCTCACAGACTTCCAAATCTCCTCTGTTCTAGTCCCTAGAGAGAAAGAAGCCCGTGCTCAGCAGAGCTCTGCTGGACACTGCCAGCTCCCTGCACCCCACCATGCCTCTGCTGGACGTTTTCTGGGCTTGCTTCAGGAAAGTGAAGGTAAGTGGCTGCCCATACTTAGCCTGCTCCGCTGCTTAGAGGGGAAGGAGAGAGCTGGGGACCACTGTGTGCCAGCTGGAAGGCAGATGGACTTCTGAGACTACTCTGGAGCTAGAAAGAATTGGATACAATTCTTGCTTTTGGCACTTAACCAGCTCTATAAATGTCTGCTGTTTTCCCATAAGAATAAGTCAGCTAGCTGGCTCTTTATCATAAAACTTGCCTGTGTTGCATCCCAGACCTTGCCACAAAGGAAATATTCTATTAGCCCCAGTTTCCTCAGATTTAAAATGAAGATAATAGTGGCACCAACCTTACAGGGTGATGAGGTTGGTATTATTGTTTATATACTAAATGTATGTAAATAAGAGAGATGTGTGTGTAATGATCCTAGCATGATGCCTTGCATATAGCATCCATACTATGTAATGTATGTAGTATTTTATAGCATACTATTACTATGTAATAGTAATGGTACTGTAATTATGATTATTATTACTAATTTCCATCCATATATTGTCAAGCACCTACTCTGTACTAGGTACTATAGGAGTTACACAAATACAAAAAGGAACATGGGTTCTGTCCTCAAAGAGGAGGTAAGAAAAGTGACCAATCTTATCTAGTACCTGCTATATGCTAGACACTATGCTAGATAGTCGGTCCATAAATATTTGTTGAGTGCCTACTATATCCTGGAAATGGGGGATACATGAGCACAACAGGACCCACAAGGATGTGCAAGGCATGATTTCTGCTCTCAACATCCTAAGGACTGATATTTATTTACTATCAGCTATGCATCAGACATAGGCACTTTCAATGCATTAACTGTGGTGGTAATCTTTACCAAAACCCATTGTTTTCCTGTTTTTATAGATACGGAAAGGAAACTATAAACAATTAAGGAAGGTCACTCAGATATGACTGGTAGAATTGGGATCTGAATTCCTAAGTCCATACTTCTCTTGATACTATGTGGAATCCCACAGTTTAATTAAGGAAACATTAAAATAACTAGCCTGAGTATTAAATACAGTGAAGGGAAGGCCTGGGACACATGCAAGGAAAGATCACTCCCACCAGGAGGGACTTGGAAAGGTTTCACACAGGGTCACATTTGGGCTGAGCCTGAGGCTTGAAGGAAGAGAAGACTTTGTAAGTCCAAAAAGGGAGGAAGGGCATTCCAGGCATGCCTGGCAGAGGGAAATTTGTGAGCAAGAGTCTGGAGGCAGTCAAGTGGGTGTGTGTTGGAGGAAGGGCTGGTTTAGTATTGTGCCTCATGTACAGGGTTTGAGGGGAGAGGAGCTAGAGTGGGGGAATGAGCCTGCCTCCCATGGGGTTTGGAATTGATCCATGGGCCCATAATCTTTACCTAGTGGGGTACCTAAATAAGATTTTCACCCATCTGTGATGAAATGGGATAAAGGTATGGATAATGTAGTGCAGTTTTCAGAAGGCTAAATTCATTCAACTCAAAAGATTATTCTTTATTTGGAGATTATTATGTCCTTCTAATGGGGTGGGTACAGGAGTTATTTATTTATTTATTTATTTATTTATTTAAAAATTATCTTTCTCATCTATGACATTTCAAAGTCCAGAGACTGTTGTTTTTTTTATAATAGTTTATTGTCAAATTGGTTTCCATATAACACCCAGTGGTTCTCCCCACAAGAGACTGTTGTTTTAAGGGATAAGGAGCACTTTAGTAAAGCAGGGATCCATTTAAATGGACACTTTTAAGAAACACACTGCAGCAGACTTCCACTCTGGTGTGGAAGAGCCCAAGTCACCCAAGTGGTGACACAGAGGCCAGGAAGGTGGCTGAGATGGAAGCGAGGGTTGGTGGGGAGGAGATAATGACAGATGCGTCAAATGATAAAGACAAAGCAGGGTGGAAGCAAAAGCACATATGAAATTTGACACTCGATTGGCAGCACTGTCCACTACTCTGGCTAACCATTCTGGGCACTTGGTAGGTATTTAAATCACTTTATACTGATTATCTTGGTCTTTCAGACACCCAGCAAACACTCCCTGCCCATGTCCGCCCCCTAGACATTTTGGGAGTAGGAAAGCCCCCCAAAGGGATTGGACATCTCTATCCCAGATCCCTGACACTAGCGCGCGCACACACACACTCACACACACACGTTCACTCACACATATCCACAAACACAGAATGTACATGTGTAGTGTTTATAGTTACACACACATATGCATAGACACACCATTCAAGTGCACACACACACTTATCAAGACAAAGACATGCAAATGCATATACACACACAGTGCACATCCACAATCATGTAAATTCACACACATATGCCTGCATGCACATACAGAGATAGGCACAGGTGTACACAAATAAATATCCTCCCAAGCACAAGCATGCAGGCACACACAGACCTAGGCATATACACAAAATTATGTAGACATACAGAAGTATGCACAAGGCACAAAGGCACATGTGCATCCATGTACACACACAGGGATGTGGCAGATGTGAATCAACATGTGGCTATATCTCAGGGCTAAGAGGCAGCTTGCCAAACCCTCATACATGCTACTTTTCCAATGCTACTGCTTTACTGCCCTAGTCAGATAGGCAGGCCTTCTGATCTTATAAACCCAGTCAAGGGTATGGGCTGCTATGGGCCACTCTCCCTTTCTGAGCCAAGTCCCCTTGTAAGCAATTGCATGGCTGTGGGAAAGCTAATGGCAGAGAGTAGCATGGCTGTGGCAGAGTCTACCATCGCTGAAAAGGATCTTTCAGATCATCTCATTCAACCTTCTTGTGGTCCTAATGGAGAAACAAAGCCCCCTACCCTCCCACACCAGATGGCACTCTCCATAAACTGAAGAAGTATGGAGAGGGGGAATTCGGAAAAACTTACATTTGAATTCCACCCCTCTGACACACACACACACACACACACACACACAGGCTGTGTGCATTTGAACAGTTTCTTATCTAAAAAATGATACTAATCAGTGCCTTCCTCACAGAGATGCCAGGAAGATTTGGGGGAAGTTGGTGTCTTTAAATGTTTTGCATAGAGAAGGTGGTCAACACATGACCTATTAGAAGCAGAATTCCAAACTACACACTGGGGGCACCAGAGCAAAGAACAAGGGCTATTTTGTATTTGGAAACTCCATGGTTAAGATCTCAGATCTTACCTGCTCCTTAGGTACAACTACTCTGGCCCTGCCTGAATCTAGGACCAGAAGCAACCCATTTGGTAGCTGAAAAATGACACTTCAGAAGCCAGGGATACTGGAAAAGTAGCAAGAGGCCAGGGCAGGGCCCAGGACTGCTGTTAGCTGCACTGGGATAAGGGGCATCCAAGGGACAAGATATTTGGATGTGATATGAACCCAGCATAAATAGTTCCATGTGTCTGATGTGTCTTTCCTAGAGGCCAGCAGGGGCCAGAAAGGTATAAATGGCCTCTCAGCACAACCAAGCATACATATGAGTCTCTTACTCTAGCCTCACACACACACATAGACACACAGAGTACTATTTCTTTAGTCTGTCATTTTGCTCTCTTCCAGCACCTAGCATAGTGTTATGCACATAACAAGTGACCAGAATTTGGATCTTCTCTCATGTTACTCTCTTTGTATCAGGTGGGCATATCTATTCCTGGAGGGCACTGACATGGAAGGTGGAGAATCTGGTTGGAGCTTCATCTCAGCGATGACCTCTATGTGACTTTGAGAGGGTCAATATTCCCTGTTGTCTCTCAATTCTTCCCCCTTGTAACAGGTAGATAGTTATACAATATCAGAGGTGGAAAGGTCCATAGAGGTCACCTGTTCCTCTCCCTTTCTTCTCTCCAAACTACTGATGAGGCCCAAAGACAGAACATGTGCCCAAGGTCACAGGTAGGACAGTGAGAATTTAGCCGGATCCACACTTGGTCTATGTAATGGTTTTTTTTCTGTGTTTTGCAAAATCTAAACATAACTTGTCTCTGGTAGAATGTAATGGCAAACCAGGTGGAGCTTTAACACACACATCGCACATACATGCATACATAATGCACATGGTAATACCTCTGTCTCACCTATACATAGAGCTTCTATGGGAGGCAAAGCAAATCATGGACAGAAAAGTCCCTTGTAAACTGGGAATCCTCAGAGTATTTAGCCACCCAGTCATGATTCAATAAGGGATACCACACATTTCCCCAGTCACTGTACTCACATACTTAGTCATGCATATGTACACAAGGGCTCTCCTGAGTTCACTCAAAGACATATTCTCAAGTACCCTCTTCTATGAATGCACTACCATAGTGTGTATGGGACTTGTATGTGGCTGTTCTTATACCTGGCTCTCAAGTATCTGCTCATATGGGCGTATGTTTTCACACTCGCTCTGCCTGCTCATATTTATGTACATATACACACTCATGTAAACACACATACTCACATATGTTACTTCACATCTGGGGCTCTTTCTGTCCCCAGGCCAGTTTACAACTTCCCAGTCTTTGACTGGCAGAATATTGGGTGAACATGTGCAGTAGCTGCATGATTCAACAGTTCTACTCTCAGCCTCCAGGATGTCTCTACTTTTCTAGGCTTGTCCCAAGCAAGAACAATTTGCCACATGCAGTGTGTATTTTCTATGAAGGGCAGAAAGGAGTGTAGAGAATTCAGGAGAGCATATAAATGCATAGAAACTCTCAAATGCTTCTGGATGCCATTTCCACGTTCCATGTAGGAGTCCTTTCACATTTTGCCAAAAGGATGGCCAGATATTGTTGCATACCTCCAATGATATAGAGCTCATGGCCTCCTCAAATAGCCCGTTTCATCTGAGGACACTGCCACAGGTCCCTTAATCAACTTAAGTGTGTGTGTGTGTGTGTTTGTGTAAGGGGATAAATTCAAATGTGTACATCTGAGACTTGTGCCTATATTCAGTCACCTCTCAATTACTGGATCCAAAGAAAGGAATTATTATGTAGACTCCCAGATCATGGGAAAACCACTTAGTAAGGGAAGAGCAAGGTCTTATGCCTGATAGAAGGAGTCTTCACTCTCAAGACCTCTCTTTGTAGTTTCACAGCTCAGTCAGCTTGAGTAGTGGGTACTGGTTCCTGACATGAGTGAAAAATCCACACTATGTGTGGTTAAATTATTAATTGCCTAGATGCTGACATATGTCACATATCTGTGGGGTCTATATCAATGGACTGAAGTAAAATAATAGATTGTGCTAAGGTTATTGGCACACATGGACTTAAAGAGAGCTGGGAGTTGGTTTCTGGGTCATCTAAGAAACTTCCTTAGAGGAGTTTCCTGGCTCAGAACAGAAGACAACTTGGTGTGGCAGAAAGAGCACTGGACATGGACTCAGACTGGTTTCAATGTAATGCCCGCCTTTGCCACATCTAAGCTGAGTGGTCTTGGTCAAGCCATTTCTCCTCAGTGGATAAGACTTAATGGAATTGCCAATGAAACAATGTATATGCAAGCCCAACACATGATAGATGCACAATTGGATCAGAATTTGAAGGCATGATCTATGGAGAGAAAAAGAAGGGGGGCTTCTTCAAGGAGGAGTAAGACTGGAGACAGGAAAAGGAAGAGGCACAGAAAGGCAGGGAACTTGCCCTAGATGTAGAAATTAGGTGTAAATAGTTATGGGAGCAGGGGCCAAAATGAGGAACTTGCAAATTTGTGTGTGGGAGTTCAATTTTGTAGAGGGTGTTCTTGATATGGTGAAAAATCCAAGGTTTCTAGAGTAAGAAAACATGGAGTCAAGCCCTTTATTTTCTAAGCCACAAACTGCTAGCTATGTGACCTTGAGAAAATTACTTCAACCCCTGTGAGCTACAGTTTTCTGCTCTGTAAAATGGAGCTAATAACAGTACCCACTTCGTAAAATTGTTATAAGGCTTAACTGAGTGAATACATATTAAGTACTTAGAAAAATACTTGGCACATGGTTAGTGAGCATTAACTTTTTTTTTTATTATTTGTACAGTGGGGAAAATTATAATTCCTAATTCCTAATTCATAAGATTGTAGTAAGGATCACATGAAATAGTGATGGCAAGGCCTGTTGACATAATTATTTGTTGTTATCTTGAAGAAAATGGGAGGTTTCCTTAAGCTGGGAAGAGCTTTGAGGAATTTATTCCTTCACTCATTAAGAAGCAATATTTGTCTAGGGCCTATTATGTTTCATACACTGTGTCAGGCCCTACGGAGATAGCTAATGGTTAACAAAATAGCTGTGGGTCCCTAACCTCATGGAACTTACTGTCTAGTGGATATAAAATGAAAGTTTTTTATACTCACACCCACCAAATGCCCTGTTGTTGGGTATAACTGAGTTTAGATAATGCCAGGGTATGAAAGTGTTCACTTAACAGTATTAGTCTATCTATATCACCAGTACATGGCAATCCCACCTAGTATTCAAGGCAAAGGAATGGCTAAACTGGAGTTCTGCGTACTTCTTACAATAGCATAGCCAGAACAATCTTAAAAGTAGGCCCAGCCTGCAGATGAAGATGAGGACCTCCAGAATTTGCCTGACCTGAACACCATTAGGAGTTACTTTGCCCCTTTATCTCAGTTGCCCCATTTCAACACAACTGATACTGTTTGATCAAGATTGATCAAGAGATTGGACAATATTTGTTCTGGTAAGTGGGAGAGATGGAGATGGGCACTGAGGTAAGATGGGGAGTGGAAAGAAAAGCTTTGACTCTGACCTCTGTCTTGGACATGAATTCTTACTTTACCGTTAGTTTCATTGGTGCCAAAACGAGTATGAGTGGGGACTTCTGGAGGCTGAAGGACATATCTGACAATATGACTGGTCAAGGCAGAAGTAACTGGGAAAGTTTGTGGATTGGCAATACCAGATTTTCTTTCCCCTCCAAAGCACTATAGAAAGTTAAAAGTAATATTATCTAACATTTATAGAGCACATATTTGTGGTAGACACTGTTCTAAGCCCTTTACATATATTAACTCATTTTATCATCACAATAACTACAAGGCAAGTGCTATTATTCTCATCATCCTCATTTTACTGAAACAGGGAAAAGCTAAGAAACTTACCCAAAGTCACACAGTTATTATTGGGATTTTCAACCCAGATAATCCAGGTCCAAAGTTCACATTCTATCCACTGTGTTTTTGTGATCTCTGTTCTGTTTCTCCATCTATAAAATGATGCTGTTAGACTGGTTTACCTCTGAGAGTCCTTCCAGCTTTGGCACTCTCATCATCTTTCATATATACTTCTTCGAACTTCCAAGCAAAGTGAAAACAACTGTTCCCCAAAGGTCAGTGATTTCTACTCAAGGTCCCTGGGAAAGGAAGGGAGCCCAGGCTCAGGAAAATGAGCTTGCCCTGGAGATTTGTCCTCCCAGAAGCCAATAGGGCCTGAGAACAGCTGCAGGCTTGGCAAAAGCTCTGCAAGCCGGGGCCTGGCTTCCAAGTTACTAGTAACAATAATAGGGAGCAGCAGCTCAAGCGGCCTATGCTGGGATGGGGGACCATAGGTTTCACAGTGGGGAAAAGGAGTGTAGCTCCTTGACCCCACTTCTCTGGCCCACCCCTCAAGATGCTGCTGCTGCAGCCAGGGACCTTGAAGTGCAGTTCAACTGGCAGTTCCAAGGCTGAGGCTGCCAAGAAAGTCCTGCACTTGGGGAATGGGGCTTGAGGCCCTGGAAATAGGTGTGGGTTGACTTTCCCTGGCCTCTCCTCTACCCTGGGCTGGGTCATGCTGGGAGCGTCAGAGAAAAATATGGTATAATGATAGAATCCAGTAGCTACTGGAAACAGGACACTAATCTGCTAACCCAAGGTCAGCCTCTACTTCTCCTCTCTGAGCCTCAGTTTTCTCATATACAGCATGGGGAGAATACACCCTAGTTCATAATTGAAGTATGTGAATGATGACATTAGTGAAAAGGCCTGCTATGTAGTAGGTGCTCAGTAAATCTTGAGTTAAATTTGAAGTTGGTTGATTGGCTGCTCTGAGTGATCCTCGGCCCATGCCTTGTGCTTTCAGTTTCCTCATCTGTAAAATAAGATTTACCTGCCTGAAGAGAGGCTAGAATTGGGAACATCTTGTGGAAGTAAAAAAACAGTAGGAAACACTGATGTTATTACCCTAAGGCTCAGGAAGTGTGTTGTTTTGGTGATTCCCCTCTTGTTTCCTCTCCCCACTCTTACTCCCACCCTTTGTTAAATTAGTTCAGAGTCTAAAAAAGAGGCCTGGCTCCACCCTGGAACCACTGTGTCTCTCCTCTCCAGTCCCTTCCTGCCCTCACCTTATCCAAGGTTCCTCTCCCAGAGGACTCTCAAGGTCTGGGCAGGAAGGAGGGTCCCTGTTGGCTGGTGGGAAAGTCAAGTCTTCAGGATACAACATTCCTGAGATTATCCAGAGAACCCCTGGGGGTTGCAGCTGCTAACTCACTCTCCTCCTTGACCCACTCTCGCCTGCTGTGGAGGCGGAAGGACAGTAAGGAAGGGCCAAAGGCTGGGGAAAAGAGGCCCAAAGGCAAGAGCTGGGCCTTGAACAGCCCTGCTGGCCAGGTGATGAGTGGGGATTGGGAAAGGAGGAAGGGAGGCCCTTCCACAACTGTCAGGAAGAAATTTAAGTAAAAAGAGTCCAAGGCAGCAGGAATTTCTGTCATGGGAGGAATTACAAAATGATATGCAGATCAGCTTTCTTGAGGCTACAGTCCAAGTACTCTTTTGGGGGTGTATGTGTGAGTAATTTTGAGACCACCATGGTCCTGGTGGGTAGGAAAGGACAGTCAGGCTTTCTGGGAGGCCCCACACTCCAGCTGGCATGGGACAACTTGTACCCTTAAAGAGAGGACAAGGGCAAGGAGACCCTCTGCAGATTCCTCAGAAGGCCGTTCCAAACTCTGAATTCTATACAGACCTTCTAGAAGTCATGTCTTCCATTGCCCTTTCCCAGCTGGGATTGTCCCTTACCCTCCTCCCTGTGATGCAAGGATGAGAATTGTCAAGGACTCACCTATCATTATAGACAACGAAGAATCTGAAGCCCAGAAAAGAATTGGTGAAAGACACATGGTTAGGGCCAGAATGCCTGTTTTGGTCAGTCTTACTCTAAATCAGGCCTACTTTTCCCTTTCCTGAGAAGATATTGGCATCCCTCAGGGCTGCAGCACTTCCTCCCAGTAGATGTCATGACCTAAACATGAACACATGTTCTCAGGCCTCCAGGATGGGGTTTATTTTTTTTTTATTCCTTTTATAATAGTTTATTGTCAAATTGGTTTCCATATAACACCCAGTGCTTCTCCCCACAAATGCCCCCCTCCATGACCATCACCCCCTTCCCCGCTCCCCCTCTCCTTTCAGCCCTTAGTTCATTTCAGTATTTAATAGTCTCTCATGGTTTGTGTCCCTCTCTCTCCCCAACTCTCTTTCCCCCTTCCCCTCCCTGTGTTCCTCTGTTAGGTTTCTCCTGTTAGACCTATGAGTGCAAACATATGGTATCTGTCCTTCTCTGCCTGACTTATTTCACTTAGCATGACACCCTTGAGGTCCATCCACTTTGCTACAAATGGCCAGATTTCATTTTTTCTCATTGCCATATAGTACTCCATTGTATATACATACAACATCTTTTTTTTTTTTTTATCTTTGGCTCCACACATTTATTTTAAACTAGTTTATGGTGGGGGTAGGAAGGAAGAACAAACATGTGTTTTTTAGGCTTGATACCACATCTTCTTGATCCATTCATCAGGTAATGGACATTTAGGCTCTTTCCACGATTTAGCTATTGTAGAAAGTGCAGCTATGAACATTGGGGTACATGTGCTCCTATCAGGATGGGGTTTAAAAGTGACACCCTGACAACAATGCTTCAATTTAGGACCTGGTGGTGGGATGATACCAGACTCAGCCTGCACAATGCCCTCCATGAACCCAGATATCTCCATTCTGGACTGTGAGCTCCTCTAATGACTCAGCTTGTGTCTTATCCACCCCTGGTTCCAGCCCAACACAGCTCCTATTCTAGGCCTAGTCTAGACGAAGTTGACAGAGTGTATAGGACATATATGCATACTCATGCACATACTAACAGACAGACCCACTGCACCTTGTCCCAGCAGAGGAACCTTAAGATATAGAGAAGTCAGCTCTTGAGGAATCAGGGGAGCCTTTTTCCCAGAGTGGCTATAGTCTGTGTTGGCAAAACACTGGCTGGGGCTGGGCATGGAGGCGGTGATGGCCCACTCTGGAGGGCAGAAGGGTCAGGCTGTGAATGGAACCCTGTGTGGCCTAGCAGATAGGGCTGGGGGAGGCTGGAATGTGAAAAATGTGCTCCCATGACTGGCCCCAGGCTTGGGCCTGTGGCACAGGGCTGGCGAGGAGATGAGGGGGAGCAGTGAAACCAGGCAAAGAAAGTTTGAAAAGTCTCCAGGCCTTTTTCAAGTCTTAAGGCATGGGCTGGTCATAGAGCTTGCAGACCCAGCAGAGAGGTTGCTGGAGAGAGTGAGGTCCATCTTGGCCACTTATGGCTGAATACTCCTTGGGTCTGGACAAGGCTTGTCAGTCTTTTTTGTGGTTTTTCTCCAAACCAACCCTCTCAGACCTCCCACCTTCTCATGGAACAACCAGCTTTCTGCTCCCATTCCATCCCCAATCTGCTCCCATTCCCTTCTCTGGTTCTTTCTTTTTTACCCTTCAACACAATTCCCTGTTTTCCTCAAAAACTCCTGAGTTTTCTTTTTATGCTGGACTCTCTATTGCCCACTAGACTGCAAGCTCCTCAGGGGCAGGGACCATATATTCTTCTGTGAAATTTTGCATCTGTAGGTCTACCACAGTACCTTCTGGATAGTTCTGAATGGATTCTCCACACACTCCTCAAATCCAACAGTTTCAAAACTGTGATTCATTACAAAAAGAAGATTCCTGTTCTCTCTACCCCCAACCATGCATTTTCCTCTGTTGCTGGCCTCAGTTAATAGCTCCATTATCCAACCAGTTGCATAGGCCAGAAATTTTGGATTCATCTTTGACTCCATTTTTATGCTCCCACATCCTGTCATTGACTTTTGGTTCTACCACATAAACAGTTCATATATTGGTCCTCTCCTTTTCGGTCCCAAAGGCCACTGCTCAGATCTGCTCTGGCCTCTCTGTTGTCTCTAGTTTTGCTTAACCTAGTCCTTTCCCCAATCTATTCTTCACCCAACAGATAAAATAACATTTTGAAATATAAATCTGACAATGGTACTCTTCTGTTTAAGTCCTTTCAATGACTCTCCATTGGGCTCTGGATAAAGTTCAAGTTCCTTCACATGACCTACAAGGTACTTCATAATCTGGTCCCTACCCACTATTCCATCACTCTACTCTCCAGCCAGACTACACATTACCACAAAGCATGTGCTTCTATACCTCCTTGCCCTTTTCTATGCTCTTCTTTTTGCCTGCCATCCTCTTTGCCCTCTTGTCTGCCTAATGAACAACTAACTATTCAGCCTTTAAGACCTGTTTGAAATGCTCCTTCCTTCATGAAGTTCTTTATGACAATGTACCTACATTCCTGGCAACTAATGACTCCATTTTCTAAGTTCCACAAAGTTTTATACTTCCCAGTAGCACTTACATGTAATTGTGATGATTTGTGCATGCAATGTGATGCACATGTGATGTGCATGTAATGTGGATTACTCGAGGGCAAGGGATATGACTGATTTGTCTGAATCCCTAAGTACCTACCACAGGGTCTGGCCCTGAAGAGGCTTGCAGTGAGTGAATGAATGAATGATGGGAAGACTATAACCACTAATCCTGGTCCTCTTCCAGGGTGGCTGTCTCAAAACACCCTCAAGTGTAAGTAATATGCTCTACAACAGGAAACAAAACGAGCCTCCACTCTGCAGCAGAGCTCTCTGATGTAGAAGTTTATGTCCCACCTTTCGCTGTAAGGTTTTCAGTTACTAGGATCAGGGTCCAAAGCAGAGTGGGACTCATAGTCTTGGTCCAGTCCAGGTTATTCTGAACCCCAGGGAGAAAAGAATAAAATGCAATAAAATTAGGAGCTCCATAGGCCTAAATTATAAATTTGGTTCTGACATTTACTAGCTTTGTGACCTTGGGTAAGTCATTTCACTTCTCTGGACTTCATTTTCCTCATGTGTTACATGAATATAATAAAACTTACCATGTAGAATATTTGTGACAAACAAGATCACGTACTTGTAACCTGTAAATCCCTGTGTAACATTATAGTCTACTTAGCTCTTGATATTTAATTCTTTCATTCTTTAATTCTGTTATACTCATGATGGGTTGAGGGATAGGGTGGGAGAATAAAGAATTTAATGTGACTAGAATAGGACTGCAGAGTAACAGACTCCCACTCATCAGTTCATCTCCTAATTTCCCAAAATGGTTATATTTAGGACCTCATAGTGGGCTTTTTACTCCTTCTCTCCCACTCTCTTATCCTTTTCTTTTACTCTCCTTTTGTCCACCACTGAGAAATATATTGACTAGGTTAATCATAGGTTCCTTTATAGCTTGTAGGTGAATTTCATATCTGTCCTTCTTACTTGCTTTTCTCCTCTTTTTACACCTATCTTATTCTATAATTTACTATCTATCTCATACTAACATCTCCCAAGGATCTTGTCAGTGAACATTCAGGGAGACGCCTCCTATGGCTCCTGTTTCCTGTGAACAGTGTCGGTTGAAGATTCATCAGGTTGTCTTGTGGTCCACCATGGTGGGGCTGAATTTGAGCCATTTAAAGTGATCTAGGGCTGAGACTAGTCTTCTAGGACTAGAAATCATTGTAGTCAAGTGCTTGCATCTGGTGAAGCAATCATTGTTCAGGGGATCAGGGGATAAGAAAGATGACAAATACTCTGGCAACTCCTTTACTGATAAACTTTTGGTTGGCTGCATAAGAGAAACCCTTCTTTCTTTTCTTCCTAACTTTCAAATTAACATCTTGATATTGCTTTCATGCAAAAGCCTCCTAAAAGGTCTCCTTGCTTCCACTCTAGCTCAACAATGCATTCCCCACACAGCAGCCAGAAAATGATCTTTTTAAGGTGAAAATCAGATAGTCATTCTCCTCTACACATGCCAATGACTTCCTAACATAATTTAAATAAAAATCCAAATTCTTTCCCTGGTCCTCAAAGTACCTTACCTCTCTCTTCAATCTCTGCCTTGAATATTCTGTATCCAGATTGTCACATTATTGGCTCCTTCATGTCATGCATGCCTCTATTTAAAGTTCTGCTCCTCTACATAATAATAAAGGGGACAATCCAACAAGAAGATATTTAATTATAAATATTTATATATGTAATCCCCAAAGTACATAAAGCAGTTAAAAAACAAACATAAAGGAACTAATCAATAATAATACAATAACAGTAGAGGACTTGAACACCCCACTTATACCAATGGACAGATAATCTAAACAGAAAATCAACAAGGAAACAATGGCTTTGAGTGACACAGGAACAGATGGATTTAACAGATGTATTTAGAACATTCCATGCTAAAACAGCAGAACACATATTCTTTTTGAGTGCACATGGATCATTCTCCAGTACAGATCACATATTAGCCCACAAAACAAGCCTCAATAAATTCAAGATGGTCAAAGTCATACCATGCATCTTTTCTGACCAGAATGGTATAAAAGTAAAAGTCAACCACAAGAAAAAATCTGGAAAGACTCCAAATACATGCAGGTTAAATAACATGCTTCTAAACAATGAATGGGTCAACCAGGAAATAAATGAAATAAAAGTACATGGAAGCAAATGAAAATGAAAACACAATGGTCCAAAACTTTTGGGATGCAGAAACAGTGGTTTTAAGAGGGAAGGATATAGCAATACAGGCCTACAACAAAAAAACAAGAAAAACGTCCAATAAACAACCTAACCATATACCTACAAGAGATGGAAAAAGAACAACAACAAAAAAACCCCTAAAACTAGCAGGAAGAAGGAAATAATAAAGACTAGAGCAGAAATAAATGATATAGAAACTAAAAAACCAGTAGAACATATCAATGAAACCAGGAACTGATTCTTTGAAAATATCAGTAAAATTGATAAACATCTCCCTAGACGTATAGAGAAAAAGGGGAAAGATTCAAATAAATAAAAGTACAAATGAGAGAGGAGAAAAAACAACCAACACCATGGAAATACAAGCAATTGTAAGAGGGTATCATGAAAAATTCTATGCCAACAAGTTGGTTGACCTAGAAGAAATTGATAAATTCCTGGAAGCATATAAATTACCAAGACTCAAACAGGAAGAAATAGAAAACTTGAACAGACCAATAACCAGCAAAGAAATTGAATCAGTGATCAAAAAACTCCCAACAAACCAAAGTCCAGGACCAGATGGCTTCACAGTCCAATTCTACCAAATGCTTAAAGAAGAGCTATACCTATTTTTGTCAAACTATTCCAAAAAATAGAAAAAAGAAGGGTAATTTCCAAATTCGTTCTGTGAGACCAGCATGATCCTGACAGCAAAATCAGATAAAGACTCCAATAAAAGAGAGAACTATAGGCAGGCCAATAATCCTTATGAACACGCATGCAAAAATTCTCAATAAAATACTCACAAATGTAATCCAACAATACATTAAAAAATAATTCACCAGGATCAAGTGGGATTTATTCCTGGGTTGCCAGAGTGCTTTAATATTTGCAAATCAATCATTGTGATACATCATATCAATAATAGAAAGGACAAATACCATATGGTCATTCCAATAGATGCAGAAAAAGCATTTGACAAAGTATAACTATTCATGATAAAAACCCTCAACAAAATAGGGTAACAGAAAACATACCTCAACATAATAAAGCCCATATATGAAAAATTCACAGCTGACATCATCCTTAAATGGGGAAAAACTGAGAACCTTTCCCCTAAGGTCATGAGCAAGACAATGATTTCCCCTCTCACCATATTTTATTTTTAATAATTTATTGTCAAATTGGTTTCCATACCCAGTGCTTCTTCCCACAAGTGTCCCCCACCATGACCATCACCCCCTCCCCCTCCTCCTTCAGTCCATGGTTCGTTTTCAGTATTCAGTAGTCTCCCTTGATCTGTGTCCCTCACTCTTCCCTGCTCTCTTTCCCCCTTCCTCTCCCCATGGTCCCCTGCCAGGTCTCTCTTGTTAGACCTATGAATGCAAACATATGGTATCTATCCTTCTCTGCCTGACTTATTTCACTTAGCAGGACACCCTCAAGGTCCATCCACTTTGCTACAAATGGCCATATTTCATTCTTCCTCATTGTCATATAGTACTCCATTGTATATATATACCACATCTTCTTGATCCATTCATCAGGTGATGGACATTGAGGCTCTTTCCATGATTTGGTTATTGTAGAAAGTGCCGCTATGAACGGGGTACATGTGCTCCTATGCATCAGCACTTCTGTATCCCCTGGGTAAATCCCTAGCGTGCTATTGCTGGATCATAGGGGAGTTCTACTGTTAATTTTTTGAGGAACCTCTATACTGTTTTCCAGAGCAGCTGAACCAGTTTACATTCCCACCAACAGTGTAGGAGGGTGCCCGTTTCTCCCATCCTCGCCAGCATCTATAGTCTCTTGATTTGTTCATTTTAGGGACTTTGACCAGTGTGAGGTGGTATCTCAGTGTGGTTTTGATTTGAATTTCCGTGATGATGAGTGACGCTAGGCATCGTTTCATGTGCCTGTTGGCCATCTGGATGTTCTCTTTGGAGAAGTGTCTATTCAGGCCTTCTGCCCATTTCTTCACTGGATCATTCATTTTTCGTGTATGGAGTTTAGTGAGCTCCTTGTATATTTTGGACATTAGCCCTTTATCTGATATGCCATTTGCCACTATCTTTTCCCATTCTGTTGGTTGCCTGTTAGTTTTTTTTTTTATTGTTTCCTTTGCCTTGCAGAAGCTTTTTATCTTGATGAGGTCCCAGTAGTTCATTTTTGTTCTTGATTCCCTTGCCTCTGGGGATGTATTGAGGAAGAAATTGCTGTGATTGAGATCTAGGAGGCTATTTCCCGCTTTTTCCTCAAGTGATTTAATGGTTTCCTGTCTCACATTCAGGTCCTTAATCCATTTTGAGTTTATTTTTGTGAATGGTGTCTGAAAGTGATCTAATTTCATTTTTCTACATGTTGCTGTCCAGCTCTCCCAACACCACCTGTGGAAGAGGCTGTCGTTTTTCCATTGGATACTCTTTCCTGCTTTGTCAAAGATTAATTGGCTATACACTTGTGGGTCGAGTTCTGGGTTCTCTATTTTATTCCATTGGTCCATGTGTCTGTTTTTGTGCCAGTACCATACTGTCTTGATGATGACAGCTTTGTAGTAGAGGCTAAAGTCTGGGATTGTGATGCCTCCCATTTTGATTCTCTTCTTCAATATTACTTTGGATATTCAGGGTCTTTTGTGGTTCCATATGAATTTTAAGATAGTTTGTTCTAGCTTTGAGAAGAATGTTGGTGTAATTTTGATGGGGAGTGCATTGAATATGTAGATTTCTTTGGGTAGTAATGACATTTTCACAATGTTTATTCTTCCGATCCATGAACAGGGAATGTTTTTCCATTTCCTGGTGTCTTCTTCAATCTCTTTCATAAGTTTTCTATAGTTTTCATCATATAGGTCTTTTACATCCTTGGTTAGGTTTACTCCTAGGTATTTGAGAGTTTTTCCTGCAGTTGTGAATGGGATCTCTTTCTTGCTTTCTCTTTCTGTTGCTTCATTTTTGGTGTATAAGAATGCAACTGATTTCTGTACATTGACTTTGTACCCTGCAACATTACTGAATTCATTGATCTGTTCTAGAAGGCTTCTGGTTGAGTCGATCGGGTTTTCCATGTAGAGTATCATGTCGTCTGCGGAAAGGGAAAGTTTGACTTCTTCATTGCAGATTCTGATGCCTTTTATTTCCTTTTATTGTCTGATTGCAGATGCTAGGACTTCCAACACTATGTTAAACAACAATGATGCCCTCTCACCATATTTATTCAACATAGTATTGGAAGCCCTAAGCACAGCAATCAGTCAACAAAAAGAAATAAAAGGCATCCAAATAGGTAAGGAAGAAGTAAAACTTTCACAATTTGCATATGACATGATACTCTATATAGAAAACCTAAAAGACTCCACCGCAATACTGCTAGAACTGATACACGAATTCAGTAAAGTCGCAGGATACAAAGTCTACTTGTATGAATTTCTATACACCAAAAATGAAGCAGCAGAAGAAGAAATTAGGAAAACATTCCCATTTTCAGTAGCACCCAACATAATAAGATACCTAGGAATAAATCTAACCAATGAGGTAAAAGAGCTGTACTCTGAAAACTATAAAACAATGATGAAATGAATTGAGGATGACATAAAGAAATGGAAATACATTCTTTGCTCATGAATTGAAAGAACAAGAATGGTTGAAATGTTTATACTACCTAAAGCAGTCTACACATATAATGTAATCCCTACCAAAATACCAATAGCATTTTTCACAGAACTAGAATAAACAACTCTAAAATCTATATGGAACCACAAAGACCCCAACTAGTCAAAGCAATCATGATAAAGAAAAACAAAGCTGGAGACATCACAATTCCGGACTTCAAGTTATATTACAAAGCTGTAGTGATGGAACTAGAGTGTATTATACTAAGTGAAATAAGCCAGTCAGAGAAAGACAAATATCACATGATTTCTTCACTCATGTGGAATTTAAGAAACAAAACAGATGAAAATAGGAGAAGGAAAAAAAAAACAGATAAGGAGGCAAACCATAAAAGACTCTTAACTATAGAGAACAAACTGAGGGTTTCTGGAGGGGAATTGGGTGGAGTGATGGGCTAAATGGGTGATGGGTATTAAAGAGGGCACGTGTTGGGATAAGTTCCATTATATGTAAGTGATGAATCACTAAATTCTACTCCTGAAAACAATACTACACTATATGTTAACTAACTTGAATTTAAATAAAATCTTAGAAAGAAAAGCAAAAAAAAAAAAAAAAAAGAAAGAAAGAAAGAAAAAGAAAAAAGAAAAGAACACCCCTCCCCTACCAAATAGTGTTGGGAAAACTGGGTATCAACTTGCAAAAGAATGAAACTTGATCACTTTCTTACATCATAAATAAAAATAAACTCTAAGTAGATTAAAGACCTAATGTGAGTCCTGAAACCATAAAATTCCTAGAAAAGAACACAGGCTGTAACCTCTTTGATATGGGCTGTAGCAACTCTTTTTCATATATGTCTCCTGAGGTAAGGGAAACAAAAGCAAAAATAAACTATTGGGACTACATCAAAATAAAATGTTTCTGCACAGAGAAGGAAACAATGAACAAAACTAAAAGGCAACTTACAGAATGGGAGAAGATATTTGCAAATAACATATCCAAAAATGGTTAGTATCCAAACTATATAAGGAATTTATGAAACTCAACACCCAAAAATCAATCCAATTAAAAAATAAGCAGAGGACATGAACAGACATTTCTCCAAAAAAAGACATCCAAATGGCCACCAGACATATCAAAACATGTTCACATAACTTATCATCAGGGACATGCAAGTCAAAACTACAATGAGATATCACCTCACACCTGTAAGAGCGACTAAAATCAACAACAGAAGAAACAACAGGTATTGATGAGGATATGAAGAAAGAAGAACCATCGTGCACTATTGTTGGGAATGTAAACTGGTGCAGCCACTGTGAAAAACAGTATGGAGATTAATCAGAAAGTGAAAAATAGAAGTACTCTATGATCTAACAATTGCAGTACTAGGTGGTTACCCCAGGAAAACAAAAATATTAATTCAAAGGGATAAATGAACCCCAATGTTTACAGCAGCACTATCAACAACAGCTAAATTATGGAAAGAGCCAACATGTTCCTTGACTGAAAGAATATATGGTATACACACACACACACACACACACACACACACAGACACACACACACACACCATGGAATATTAAAGCCATAAAAAAGAATGAAACTTTGCAATTTGCAATGACATGGGTGGAGCTAGAGACTATTGCACTAAATGAAATAAGTCAGTCAGAGAAAGACAAATACCATATGATTTCACTCATATGTTGAATGTAAGAAACAAAACAAATGAACAAAGGGGGGGAAAGAAATAGACTCTTAATTATAGAAAAGAAACTGATGGTTACCAGAAAGGAGAGGATGGGAGGATGGGTTAAATAGGTGATGGGAATTAAGGCGTGCACTTGTGATGAGCACAGGGTGATGTATGGCATTGTTGAATCACTATATTATACACTTGAAACTAATATGTTAACTAACTGAGATGAAAATAAAACCTTAATAAAACCACAAAGCTCAGCCCCTCTGAAACACCATCTCTGACCATATTTTATAAAGCAATTATACCTATTTCTCCAATTCTATCACTCCCTACTTCATCCTGTTTTTTAATTTCTGCTTCTTGGTTCTTACTTATGTCAGAAATTTCCTTTTATTTATCAGTTTACCTATTGATTGTTTGTCCCTGTTCTGTGGGAACAGGGACCTTTTCTGTCTAGATGACTGCTACAGCTTTAGCATAGCACATAGGGCTCTGTAGGGGACTGATGCTCTATAAACATTTATTGAGTGAAATTTTTTATTTAAAATTTTTAATGTTTATGTATTTTTGAGAGACAGAGAGACAGACCATGATCAGGGGAGGGGCAGAGAGAGGGAGACACAGAATCTGAAGCAGGCTCCAGGCTCTGAGCTGTCAGCACAGAGCCTGACGCAGGGCTCGAACCTACAAACTGCAAGATCGTGACCTAAGCCAAAGTCAGATGCTTAACCATATGAGCCACCCTTCATGCGCCCCTGAATGAATGAATTTATAATGTGTTTTGTCATTTTTTAATTTTTTATTTATTTTTTTCACATGTAGTTTTATTTTATTTTATTTTTTATTTTTATTGAATATAACACAATTTATTTTTTAACATATGCAATTATTTTCCATCATTTACAATACAGTAGTTACAATGACACTCCAAACAGAAAAGCAAAGTAAAAAATCAAAACCCCAACTTCTATTTCATGTAATTAGACTTATACAGAAATTAGAAGGTTAAGTAACAACTAGTTAATCACCTAATTTCACAGCTATCTGAAGTG
>NC_043717.1:49532174-49538701 GCF_006229205.1 Suricata suricatta
CAGCATGTAATTTCTGTCCTTGATGGAATGTATTAAATAAGCAAACACCCCCAACAAGCAAAACAAGTACTACAATGTAAAAATATTAAAAAAAGAAAACCCTCTCATATACATAAATGAAAGATTGCACACAAAGAACTCACATCTTTTCAAGCTTCAATAGTAAATATTCTGCTACTATGTATTAAATACTGCATTGTCATTTTTTTAAAGTGCTTTTACTTTTCTGATCTCCAGGAGCAGAGGTGCGCGCACTAACCTCTTATTGATAACAGCCTCATGGATCCCTGAGTGAGTGAGAACTGGGACCGGAGACTTTGAGGGAGGAAGCTCCCGCTGGAAGCGGAGCTCAGAAAAGAGAGTACCCGGATACTTAGTCCCAGGCCCGCAGACAACCCTGTGTCCAGAAGCTGCAGAGCACTGTGCAGGGCTGCGCTGAGGGCGGCCATGCGGGTGGCACAGCACCTTGCAGGGCCGCGTGCGCAGGGCGGCTGTGCAGGTTGGCACAGAATTTTGGAGAGCGGTGCGCAAACAGGCCGTGAGGGGATGCATGCCAGCCTGCAGTGCAAGACACTGCACAAGAACCAGCCTGCAGAGCGGTACAGAGCCGAGGGGAGGAGGAGAGGCTGAAAGGAAACCTTAGCTCTCTGCGGAGAGACAAACTTTTCATTTGCAGCCACTGGGCGCAGGGAGAGAAATCCGTCCCCCTCAGCGGACTTGTTCTCCCATGGGCCTGGCAGCCCGCTGACCTCAGGGGGACCCAGGGAAGGGCTGGCTCTCCAGTTACCCTGCAGAGTCCTGGCCAGAAAGCTGCCTGGCTGCCGGAGGTTATTTTAACGGTGGCAAAAGGATTAAAATGCATGGACTAGGATTTGGAGGCTTGGCGGAACTTAGAAAACTGAAACAATTTGACCAGCCTATGGAATGGGTAGGTTGGACTCAAGAGAGTGGCTAGCAATGCATGGTCTGAGAGAGACGTGCAGCACCGCCTTTCTTCTCCCTGCATCTACTAAGACGGGCCTCAGGGACCAGCCCCTGAGACCCAACTTACCTACATCAAACCACACCCATCCACGCTAGAGAGCTGGATTCTTCTTATCTTACTATTTTTACTTTTTTCAATTTTTTTCTTCTCCTATCATTTTTACTTTTTAACTTTTATAATTTTTCCCTTGTTTTCTCTTTTCTCTTTTCTTATTTTCTCCTTCTCTCCCTTTCCCCCCTGGAGTCTGGGAAAGACCAACATTTATGCACTGCTGTGATTAGATCAACTCATACCATGCAGATATTTTTCCCTTATCTGAATCTTATCTCTCCCCTCTGCAGGTTTTATGCTCAGACTGTCCTTTATCTTTGGCTATTTCGGTCCCTCCCTCCACCTTCATTTTTTCCTTTACTCTCCTCTCTCTTTTCTTTTCTGTTCTTATTTTCTTTCCCCTTTTGGTTTGCTTGTTTACTTGATCTGACTGTCATGTGTGTGCTTTTGTTCCCTGTGTGTTTGTCTGTCTGTTTCCTCTTTAGGGCTACCTCAAGAAACAAGCCAAAGCACAGATGTCGAAGTGTCTCAAATATCACTGAGTAGGGAAATAAATTAATCAGAGGCATAAGAAGGGTAACTGAGAGACACCATTAAAAGATCATCTCCTGAAAGGATAGGCCCTGCACAGTCAAAGAGCCTCCCTTAATAGAGCAATACTAACAGGTGCACAGTACAGAACAAGCTTTTAAAACTGACAAGAGACAGAAAGCTAGCCAAAATGACTAAATGAAAGAACTCTCCTCTAAAGAAATTCCAGAAAGAAATCACAGCTAAGAACTGCCCAAACAGACACAAGCAACATAACTGAACAGGAATTTAGAACAACTGTCATAAAATTAATCGCTTGGCTTGAAAAAAGCATGGAAGCCATCAGAGAAGTTATTGATATAAAGTCTAGAGAACTTCAAAAGGCTATAAATGAGGTGTGTAATAAAATAGAGGCTGCCACTGCACGGATGGAAGATGCAGAGAGGAGAATGGGTGAATTAGAAGACACAGTTATAGCAAAAGAGGAAGCTGAAAAAAAGAGAGAGAAATTGATACAGGAGCATGAAAGGAGAATTTGAGACTTCAGTGGTACAATCTAATGGAACAATATCTCTACCTAGGAGTTCCTGAAGAGGAAGAAAGAGAAAAAGGTCCTGAAGGGGTGCTGGATCAAATTATAGCTGAAAACTTCTCTAATCTGGGGAAAGAAAAAGACATCGAAATTCAAGAGGCACATTGAACTCCCCTAAGATATAATTGGAACCGACTCTTGGCATGACATATCATAGGGAAACTGGCAAAATATAAGGATAAACAGAGAATTCTGAAAGCAGCTAGGAATAAAAGGGCCCTCACATACAAAGGAAACCTATCAGAGTGGTTACAGACCTATCTACTGACACGTGGGAGGCCAGAAAGGAATGGCAGGAAATCTTCAGCGTGATGAACAGGAAAAATATGCAATCAAGAATCCTTTATCCAGTGAGCCTGTCATTCAAAACAGAAGGAGAGATAAAGGTGTTCCCAAATTAACAAAAATTGGGAGAATTCATCAGCACCAAACCAGCCCTACAAGAAATCCTATAGCGGGACTCTAGGAGAGAAATGTAGCAAGAAATATAAGACACCAGAGACATCAATATAAACATTAACTCTACAGAGAACACAATGAATCTAAATCCACATTTTTCGATCATAACACTGAATGTAAATAGACTGAGTGCTCCAATCAAATGACACAGGGTAGCGGAATGGATAAAAAACCAAAATCCATCTATTTGCTGTCTACAAGAGACTCACCTTAGTCCTGAAGACACCTTCAGATTGAAAGTAAGGGGATGGAGAAATATCTACCATGCGATTGGACGTCAAAAGAAAGCTGGAATAGCCATACATATATTGGACAAAGTGTACTTTAAAATAAAGGTAGTAACAAAAGATGAAGAAGGACATTATATAATAATTACACAATCTCTACATCAGGAAGAGCTAACAATTATGAACATCTATGCGCCAAATTCAGGAGCACCCAGATACATAAAACAACTAATCACAAATAGAAACAATCTTGTTGATAAGAATGTGCTAATTGCAGGGGACTTTAATATTCCACTTACAATAATGGGTAGGTCAACCAGACAGAATATCATTAAAGAAACAATGGACCTGAATGGCATACTGGAATAGATGGAATTCATAGATATAGTTATCACTCTGCATCCTGAAGCTAGGGAATTCACTTTCTTCTCGAGTGCGCATGGCACATTCTCCAAGAATGATCACATACTGGGACATAAATCAGCCCTCCATAAATACAATACAAACGCATTGAGATCATACCATTCACACTTTCAGATCACAATGCTATGAAACTTGAAATTAACCACAGGAAAAAGTCAGGAAAACCTCCAAAAAATGTGGAGGTTAAAAACTACCCTACTGAAGAATGATTGGGCCAATCAGTCAATTAGAGAAGAAGTTAAAAAATATATGGAAACAAATGAAAATGAAAATACAAGAATCCAAACTCTCCGGGACGCATAAAGGCGTCCTATGAGGAAAGTTTATTGCAATCCAGGCCTATTTCAACAAACTAGAAAAAGCACAAACTCAAAATCTAACAAGGCACCTAAGGAAACTAGAAAGGGAGCAGCAAGAGCACCTCAAACCTAACAGAAGAAGAGAAATAATAAAGATCAGGGCAGAAATAAACAGTATACAATACAAAAAAGCAGTTGAAAAAAATAAATGAAACCAAGAGTTGGTTTCTTGAAAAAATAAACAAAATTGATAAGCCTCTCGCTAGGCTCCTCAGAAAGAAAAGAGAGAACACCCAAATAGACAAAATCATGAATGAAAATGGATCTATTACAATGGATTCCTCAGAAATACAAGCAATCATTAGAGATTACTATGAAAAATTATATGCCAACAGACTGGACAACCTAGAAGAAATGGACAAATTCCTAAAAACACATGCAGTACCAAAGTTCAAATGAGAAGAGATAGAAAATCTGAACAGACCCATAACCAGTGAAGAAATTGAATCAGTTATCAAAAATCTCCCAACGAATAAAAGCCCAGGGCCGGATGGATTCCAAGAGGAGTTCTACCAGACATTTAAAGCAGAGTTAACACCCATCCTTCTCAAGTTATTCCAAAAAATAGAAATGGAAGGAAGACTTCTGGACTCATTCTATGAAGCAAATATCACCTTGATTTCTAAACCAGACAGAGGCTCAACAAAAAAAGAGAACTCTAGGCCAATATCCTTAATGAATACAGATGCAAAAATACTCAACAAGAATTTAACAAATCGAATTCAGCAACACATAGAATTACCCATCATGATCAAGTGGGATTCATTCCAGGGTAACAGGGCTGGTTCAATATTTGCAATTCCATCAATGTGATACATCAAATTAACAAAAGAAAAGATGAAAACCATATGATCCTGTCGATAGATTCAGAAATAGCATTCAACACAATAAAACATCCCTTCTTAATAAAAACCCCCGAAAAATTTGGGATAGAAGGAACTTACTTAAACATTATTAAAGCAACTTATGAAACGCCCACAGTTAATATCATCCTCAATGGGGAAAAACTGAGAGCATTCCCCCTGAGATCAGGAACACGACAGGGGTGCCCACTCTCACCACTGTTGTTCAACATAGTGCTGGAAGTTCTGGCATCAGCAATCAGACACAAAAAGAAATAAGAGGCATCAGAATTGGCAAGGAAGAAGTCAAACTTTCCCTTTTTGCAGATGACATGATACTCTACAAGGAAAACCCAATAGACTCCTCCAGAAGCCTTCTAGAACTGATCCATGAATTGAGCAAAGTCGCAGGGTACAAAATCAATGTACAGAAATTGGTTGCATTTTTATACAACAAAATGAAGCAACAAAAAGAGAAATAAAGAAACTGATCCCATTCACAGTTGCATGAAAAACTGAAAATACCTAGGAATAAACCTAACCAAAGATATATGATGAAAATGATAGAAAGCTTATGAAAGAAATTGAAGAAGACACAAAGAAATGGAAAAACATTCTGTACTATCAGAAGAATAAACATTGTTAAAATGTCATTATTCCCCAAAGCAATCTACACATTCAATGCAATCCCCATCAAAGTTGCACCAGCATTCTTCTCAAAGCTAGAACAAATTATTTTAAAATTCATATGGAACCACAAAAAAAAACCAGCCAGAATAACCAAAGTAATATTGAAGAAGAAAACCAAAACGGAACGCATCACAATCCCAGACTTTAGCCTCTACGACAAAGCTGTCATCATCAAGCCAGTATGGTATTGGCACAAAAACAGACACATAGACCAACAGAATAGCATAGAGAGCCCAGAACTGGACCCACAAATGTATGGCCAATTAATCTTTGACAAAGCAGGAAAGAGTATCCAACGGAAAAAAGACATCCTCTTTAGCAGATGGTGCTAGACCACTTTTTTACACCATTCACAAAAATAAACTCAAAATGGATAAAGGATCTGAATGTGAGACAGGAAACCATCAAAATCCTAGAGGAGAAAGCAGGAAGTAGCCTCCTTGACCTCAATCGCAGCAATTTCCTACTCAACACATTCCCAAAGGGAAAGGAATCAAGAGCAGAAATGAACTGTTGGGATCTCATCAAGATAAAAAGCTTCTGCACTGCAAAGGAAACAGTCAAAAAAAGCGAAAAGCAACTGACAGAATGGGAAAAGATAGTGGCAAATGGTATATCATATAAAGGGCTAGTATCCAAAATCTACAAGGAACTTACCAAGCTCCATACCTGAAATTCGAATAATCCAGTGACAAAATGGGCAGAAGACTTGAACAGGCACTTCTCCAAAGAGAACATCCAGATGGCTGACAGGCACATGCAACGATGCTCAGCGTCAATCAGTTTCAGGGAAATAAAAATCAAAACCACACTGAGATACCACCTCACACTGGTCAGAGTGGCTAAAATGAATAAATCAAGAGACTATAGATGCTGGCGAGGATGTGGAGAAATGGGCACCCTCCTACACTATTGGTGGGAATGTAAACTGATATAGCCGCTCTGGAAAACAATGTAGAGTTTCCTCAAAAAAACTATCAATAGAACTCCCCTACGACCCAGCTATAGCACTGCTGGGGATCTACCCAACAGATACAGAAGTGCTGATGCATAGGGGCACATGTACCCCAATGTTCAGTGCAGCACTGTCAACAATAGCCAAATCATGGAAAGAGCCTAAATGTCCATCAACTGATGAATGAATCAAGAAGATGTGGTGTGTGTGTGTGTGTGTGTGTGTGTGTGTGTGTGTGTGTGTATATATATATATATATATATATATATACATATATATATACATACAATGGAATACTACATGGTAATGAGAAAAAATGAAATCTGGCCATTTGTAGCAAAATGGATGGACCTAGAGGGAGTCATGCTAAGTGAAATAAGTCACGCAGAGAAGGACAGATACCTTATGTTGTC
>NC_043717.1:49538801-49604853 GCF_006229205.1 Suricata suricatta
CAAGGAAATGTTGACTGATTCTTTGGTAATCCTTATTGTCAGTTCTTGGGACAGCACTGTGAGGCTTTGCAGACTGTCTCCAGTCTCTTGACTTGAGGGTATTCCACAATCAATGAGAGTAAAGTGAACCGGAGGAATTAGTCTGTGGAGTGGCAGAAAGTATTGTACATCAAGTAGCAAGAGTCTGGGCTTCTAGACTCTACTTTGCTCCCTACTGTATTCTATTTTCCTTTTCTGTAAGCTTCAGTGTGTTTATATAAAATGAGTAGATTGAACTTGCTGACTTCAAAGTTCCCTTACAGTTCTGACATTGTGTGTGTTGATTTCAATGTGTTGATTTTTTCTGTTTCCTTTTCAGTGCTTCCCACTGCTGCAAAGAAGGAAGAAAACAGGTAAGTGTGTGAAGTGGGGATCACAAGTGGCATGCAATGGGTCTGAGCTTCTCAGTGGTCCTCATGGGCTGGCTGATCTGGTTCCTGACCAATGGCCTAGATCTAAAATCTGGCAACATCCTCTCTGTCTCCCTCCAGTGGGCATTTCCTGAGCTCTTCCAGCCTTTCTGTTTGAAAGAGAATGAGTATGCCGAACTTCTTTATTTCTCAGGTTGTTTTTCTCTGGTCGGGGAGCCAGGGGAGGATTTCCCTGAAGAACTATCAGCAAGTGGCCGCCACCCATATGCTTTCCTTGTTCTCAGATGCTTTCTTTCCACTAGGAAGTATATTAGGGGTGGGAGATATGTTGAGAAAAGGATTAAGTAAGTGGAAAGTAAAGGAAAGAAACATGACATTTAGGGGGCCCCTGGGTGGCTCAGCTGTTTAAGCATCAGACTCTTGATTTTGGCTCAGGTCATGATCTCATGGGTTCCTGAGATTGAGTCTTGCATCCACATCTGGCTCTGTGCTGACAGTGCAGAGCCCTCTTGGGATTCTCTCTCTTTGCAACCCCCCTTTCTCTCTCTCTCTCTCTCTCTCTCCTGTCTCTCTCTCTCTCTCTCAAATAAGTTAACATTGAAAAAAGAAACATGACATTTAGAGTTCAATGTAATATTCCCAACACTCTTTATCTAGAAGGCTTCTAAGAGAGTTAATTAGGACTGAGGGAATATATATATAGCCTTGAGGGAGAAAGTTCCCTCCTTTTCCTCTCTAACAAGTTTCTTTGAACCTTACTGCATATGTGTCTTCAGTCTCTGGTGTCCTACTTGGGTGTGGGCAAGATAGTAGCATTCTGGTAACTACTCCCTCTCATTGAGGAGGAAACAGTTTTCTAGAAGGAGATGCCTAGTTTGGTGAAGAAGAGAAAGAAGGATACTAGCCAGGAGTTCACAGTCTGAACTCCTGGCATTGGCTGGGTTTTACTGACATCATTTAGGCCATCCTAGGCTCTAGCCTGACCTCAGCCACTCCCACTGGCTACAGTTTTTCATAAGGATGAGCTCATCACTTGAATGAGCATGATTTCAAGGGTGGCAGTTCAGGCTAAAGGTCACAGAAACTGAAAGGCATCAATGAACAAGTGGACTGCTAAAGGCCTATGTGAGGCATCTTGGGGAGACATTGGAAGAGATGCCTTGAGCTCTTGCTCCTGAAGACTACTCCAAGTAATTGGAGTCAGTTTGGGCACAGCTTTACCTGGAGGCAGAGAGGGGATCTGGTGACTTCCTTCAGGTACTTTTCCACCTTAGGATCTTGAGTTCTTGGGTTGAGGCTGCTAGAAAAGGAGAGTTGGCAGAGTGAGGTGTTTATTTGCATTGCCATGAGCAGACAAGAGGGGACTATTTTGAAGTGGGAACGCTGCATTGATCAGCATACAGCATACATCTGTTCCTCCACTCCCCACCTCTTCCCCCATCACCATTCCAGGATATCTGACTGAGTACAGTTCCTGCTTTGCAAAAGAGACTTCTGGGGGCACAAGATCTATGGTCTGTCCACGCTGGGAGAAGAACAAACTTCTATATTTCAGACACACCAGCTGCAGAGGCTAAAAAGAAACCCCTCATACCCTGAAATAGTGACCCCCTCAGATGAATGCACTCGCTGCTAAGTTGCGTCAGCTGAATGTCTGTGCCAAGCTCAGTCAACAGTGCTGAATCTTGGAAGGGTGGGCACTAGGTGGCCGAGAGTTCTGTGACTTCTAGAGGAAAGAGAAGGGTCTTTTAGGGGATGCGGCCAGGCAGAAGAGGTTGCCACCTACAAAGCTGATCTGGGACTAATTTTTGTGCAACTTCTTTAGGTTGATGTTTGAAAACGTCTGTTTAAGGGCAAACATGAACACATTGTCTCAGGCCAATCCAAGGTCTATCTGGCACAAATTATGACTTTATGTGGATGCAGCAATGGAAGCAGCAAGGCCCTGAGAATCAGGGAACCTAGATTTTTATCTAAATTTCATTGCCAATTCATTTTGTGAGCCCAGATAATAAACTTCTTATCTCTGGACTGTGGTCCACATCTACAAAATGGAGCTTATTGTATGAGACTCTTGTATGAATCATACAAGATAGTGCGGTAAAATGTTAAAGTGCTGAACAAATGTAATTATTTCTGAGATCTAGCTCAGGGAAGGAGCAGAATTCTTTTTTTAAAATTCATTTATTTTTGGAATATGTAATATCTTCACATGTCTCAAACTTCAAGAGATATGAAAATAAAAAGTCTTCCCACCCTTGTCTCCCAAACACCCAGAAATCCTCTTAGAGGTGACCAATGTTATCTTGGGTCCTTGATGAATTTAGAAGGTCTAAAGTGAGTTTGCTAAGACATCAGTGGAGGCTGTGGCTGCCTGATTTGGGGTGGGGGAATGGCTGATCAGAATGTGCAGAAAAGGCAATGGAGAAGCAATTATGGGGCAGGAAATGTGGGCAGTGGTGGAATAAGCACTAGTTTGAGTGTCAAGAGGCCTAGGATCCAGTATTGACTGCTCCACTCATGGTTGAATGATCTTAAGAACTCTCCCCTCTCTGATCCTCAATGTTCCATCTGCACATTAAAACTATTATGTTCTCACATGCCATTCTTACAAGTTCTACCAGAGTTGAACAGATGTGGTAGAGGAGAGGACCAGGGATATGTTGGAGAAGAAAAAGCTGAGACCTTGAATCAAATCTGACAGTTAAATGTGATTTGCATATGTAATCTTCTTCATGTTAAGATCAGTCAAAGGCTTCTCTGACATGCTATTGCTTTTGTTCTAGTGGTCTCACTGACAGTGCAAACCTTTGGTACAGTTTTAACTGGAGAACCTTAGGAATGTCCAACTTGCTTCAACATATGTCGTGCTGCCCAGGCCCAAGAAGATGACCTGAAGGACCTTTGACAGTTCAAGAATCCACTAGCACAATGTTTCCCAAATTTTACATATTTGTGAACCAACTTCACAATTTTAACCATCACTTCATCCTTTGCCAAAAGTTTGCACTTAATTTTTTCTTTACATCAATCTGATTTTAAACAATAGGCTTGCTTTAAGCCATAATAGCTCTGAAATTAGTGTTTGAAGTACTAGTTACATCTTTCCTAACACGTTTAATTCAGTATGTGTCTATCATGATTCAAAATGTCAATATATCACTCCAAATCATCCCATTTGTATATACAAGCACTGGAAAACACAGAGGTAGCAATAACACAAACCAGGTCAGAAGGGGGCTCAGGCCTTCATGGCTCACTCCACGACTCACTAGGTACTCTTGGGCTCCCTGCCATACTTCACACTACTTCCAAGTCCTTATATTCTATTATGCAAGTGCAAATTGCTCCTGAGATGGAAGTAGGTTCTGAAGCCTAAAAGAAACTCCCTCCCTCCAAACAACATCCACAATTCTGAATGGCCTCACAGGAAATGAAGTGAGAACACTTGACTAGGAAACAAGAAATTTTAGGTTCCAGTTTTGGCTCT
Organism: Suricata suricatta; assembly: GCF_006229205.1. Classification (NCBI taxonomy): domain Eukaryota; kingdom Metazoa; phylum Chordata; class Mammalia; order Carnivora; family Herpestidae; genus Suricata; species Suricata suricatta. The sequence continues at coordinate 49,542,702 of NC_043717.1, forward strand.
GCCATTTGCCAAGTTTGTGACCTTAGACTATTCCCATTCTCTCCCTGGGCCTTAGTGTCCCCAACTATGAATAATTTGGGGGTTCCTGGGTGGGTCAGTGTGTTAAGTGTCTGACTTTGGCTCAAGTTATGATCTTGCAGTTTGTGGGTTCAAGTCCCATATCGGGTTCCACACTGACAGTGTGAAGTCTGCTTAAGATTATCTGTCTCTCCCTCTCTCTGCTCCTCCCCCACATGCTCTCTTTATCTCTCTTTCTCTCTCAAAAATACATAAACTTTTAAAAAATGAGTAATTTGGTCTAATGACCTTGAAATTCAATGACTGCTCTGAAATTCAATGACTCCTTCACTCGTAGACCTCACACTTCTGCTTAACCCATTGGCTCCCAGTTGCTTGCAGAGGTAAGGAGGCTGCTGACTTGACCTCCCACCAACCTTGTACCAAATCCTCCCTGAGGCCCATTGCTCCCGGTGCACAAAACTCTTTTTGTTGCCTGAAGACATCAGGGTTTCTCTCCATGCTCCTGCTGAGGTGGCTGAGGCAACCTGTGGGGTAATAGTTGACGGGTAACAAGAGCCTGGTTCCCCAACCCAACTGGCTTTGTCCTGGCTGCAAGCATGTTCTTAGCACCAGACTTGTCTATCAGTTGCCCCAGACCCCTCCCTCCAGCTCTAAAGTGGGCAGGGAGACCAGTTTAATAGGGAAAAAAAATAGAAACAAATATATTAATTTCAGTACATTTATTTAAGTTGCTGTTTGGTATCACTTCCAAGGCTCAACAGGGCAGGAGACTGAAATACTGAGCCTGAGAAAAACAGGATAACAATAATAATAATAATAATAATAATAATAATAATAATAATATTCCTTTCCTTTTAAAATGATAAATCATTCCTGTAACTATTTCTTGACAGATTTGGCATTTAACATTTCCTATTTCATGAAGAATATTTTCAGGGTATAGCTTATCTAGCATTTGTCAAATTGTTTATCCAGCAACTTGGGATAGTATAAAAATTGACTTAGTTAGGGGATATCTGAAATTGATTATCATTTGAGGCAGAAAATCTTTCAACTGTGTTCTACAATGAATTCAGCCAAGGCAAAAACACTGTACTGTGAGTTGAGAATTCTAAGATCTAGTCCCAGGTCTGACATTAACTCCTTCTGTGACCTTGACTTAGTTGTTTCCTTTCCCTGGGCCTTTATTTTCCTGCCTGAAAAATGAAAAGGTTAAAATCAAAGGTCCCAAAGTTCTCTGCACTCTGATTCTGTGTCATCCTCTACCCTCCATCCCTGCCACAGTCGGACTGAAAGGAAGGAAAGGAGGAGATAGGGTAAGTGGAAAGGGCAATTTCAAGATGTTTGTTGCAATGGGAGAAGGATTTCCAGACCTGTGGGAGGAGTATAACAGCTTCCTTTTGTGTAAAAAGGGGCTGGGAAGCCCAGGTGCCCAATGCCTGTTTTCAGGAGTGCAAAACAGAAAGTCAGGCCCAGGCTTACAGACACAGGTCAGGCAAATGTCCTGAGGCACATAATAGTGGAACATTTTTATAGCCTGGACCAATCCAGAATATCAGAGCCAGAGCTGGATGGCATGGGATAGCTACCTAGGGGCTAGGGGAAAAATGAGAATTGTAGGAGGAATGACAGGTACGGAAAGGAACTTGGAAAAATTATTTTGGATACCTCTCCCAGAAGACCCTATAAATGATTCAAAGTCAACATTAAAAATCATTATTCATCATTATTCTCCTGGAAACCCCTCCTTCTGTAAGACTTTCTTGGTTAATGCACCATCATTTACCAGTCAAGCAAAAATCATGAGAACCATTTGGACACCTCCATCTCTCTCATTTGCTGTCATCCAATCATCAAATCATGGCCATGAAACTTCTTTGTAATATTTCCTACTTCTGCCCCTTCTTTTCCATCCACACTAGGATAGCCCTCCACCTCAGCCCTTTGCAGCTCTGGCATGGATGGTTGCTTTAGCTTCTTAACTGGTCTCTCTGCCACCATGCTTTCCCTTCCAGTCCATTTCCCATACATGGACAGAGTTCTGTCTTTAAGAAAACAATTTGGTCATGCTCAAAAAAACTTTGATTGTTCTCTACCTTTGGTCAAAGTCCAAACTCTTTGCACTGGCATTTAAGGTCCTTCACAACTTAAACAACTATCTTTCTTTCATTTCCCACCACATCCTCACATTTCTGAGCTCCATGGGACAACTTCTTATTTCCTATACATACAATGAACACTCTTATTGAACTCTTTACTGGATGTGTCTTTGCCAGCGCTCACCCCCACGAACATTTGGCCTGTTAAGCCGTTCTCTGGACTCCCTTTCCATCATGTCCATATCTCTATTGTAACACATCGTATTGTTCTTCATCTTCTTCTTTTCTTTCTTGTATCTCCCAGAGACGATGAATGTATAAGAGTGACATCTCACTGATTCCTGTGTTCCCAGAACTAAGCACAGGGCCTCATATAAACAATGAATCTGCCAAAGATTGTTGTTTATTTTTGATAGCATAATAAGGCTAATTCCTTCTTCAACTCAGCAGACTTCCTCTCTATCATGTCAGCTCTGAACTAGTTATTACAAATTGATACACAGTCCCCACTGTCTCCAGATGTAAAACTATATTGAGACAAGGCCTTTAAGGTCTTGTAATTCAAGTTAATGGTGCAGATTGATGTAAAGCACATTTCCACTGAACCCTTGAATCTTCAAAAATGCCTTAATCTCAAGGCAGGAAGGGCACTTAAGGACCTTATTAACCAGTGGCTTTCAAACCAAACACTGAGGAACTATAGAGTTCCAAGAGATTCATTGGGGAATGTGAAAGAGTTGAGGGGTGCTTCATTCAACCAAATCTCTTTTACCTTTTGGAGATTTCATGAGGATTTCATTTGGAGACTGGAGTTGGGCACATAAAAGTAGATGTTGGAGATACTGCTTTAGTCCAGTGCTCAATTGCTAACAGCCTCCCTTTTATACCATTCCTGCTATGTGTTCACTCAGGCTTGGCCCAAACTCTCCAGGTATGGTCAAGTATCCCTTTTCATTCTGTACTTAGTTGAAAGTTCTTTTCTATATAGAACCAGAATCTGCTTTACAACTTCCACCCAGTTGTCCCATTTTCACTCCTTGGAGTCTCATGGAAGTCGTTCCTTCTTCCCTATGACCAATCTACTGGCATTTAGAATTTCCCAAAACCTTAGATGGAAGTGACTTCGTAATTTATATGCCTTCATTGTATTTGTGGAGCTCAAAGCCAAGTGATCTATAGAACAACAGACTACTGTTTAACCACAACTCAACAGTGGTAAAATTGAGATCAGAAGCCAAGTTCCCACTCTTCTCTAATGTCCTTCCCTGAATCTGTCTTTCCCCTGAGTAAATAGCTCCAACTCCTAAAATTATTTCTCACAGTCCTGATGACTATTCCCTAAAATTACTCCTGGTTAACACTAACCAATGGCTCAGGATCAGCAGCTCAGCTGGTGGATGTTCTATGGCACCTAGGCTTTGGTTGGCCTGGGGTAAAGGCAAAGGCAAAGGCAAAGGCAAAGGCAAGCAAACTGACATCAGAAATAGAGCTGTTCCCTCACTGCATCCTGGATGCTGCTCTCCTTCTCTTCTTTCCATAGGACTAAATTCCATGCAAACAGTGCTTCTCCCATGGCAGGGCATCCAAGAGCCAGTTTTCAGAGGCCCCTTCCACATCTCAAACCCAGAAACAGGAAGAGTTGGTTTGGTTTACATTTTAAGAAGAAAATGAAAACATAGGAAGTGGGGCGCCTGAGAACAGAGGCTTCCAACTCGGTGTGCATATGTCCCTGGAACAGGATATTTCAGAGAATACATTCCACAAGAGAAGGGAATGACCTCCTTATTAAAAAACAAAACAGAAAGCCCTTCAAGGTTTGGAAAGAGAAAAAGGCCAGAAGGAAACTCTTAAGGAAGGGAGGGGCAGCTGTTTCAGAATCTCCAACTCTTCTCTCCTATCCACCTCTTGGAGCTGTGGTACTTTGATCTCACTGCTGTTATCAGCACATCTGGCTCCCAGAGATGCCCTGCTCCCTTTAACCTATGGCCCAGAAGAAGGTCCAAGCCTCTTTTCTTGTTTCTCTGAGGATCATCAAAGCAAGCTGTCACTCAGAACCTTACTTTAAAACCAAGAAAAAACAGACATAGATTAATTAGAGAACTCACAAACAGCAGAACAACATTCAGGCTTTACAAAGTAAAGTCTCTTATCTTAAAGCCAGCAAAAGGTGGAAAGCACTTTGCCAGTTCCCAATCATCTTTCAGGATAACTATTTCGTTGCTACATATGAACTGCTGTTGGTTTGCCTGGCTTTTTTCCCTCTTAGTTTTCTGTTGCTTTTTTCCCAACCACAGTTACCAAAAGAGCCAATGCAAAAGGTCTTTTAGAAAAATAAAAATATTTCAGGGGCACCCAGGTGGCTCAGTCAGTTAAGCATACAACTCTTGATATTGGCTCAGGTCATGATCTCATGGTTGGTGAAATTGAGCACCATGTAGGTGCTGTCAGTACAGAGCCTCCTTGGTATTCTATCTTGCCCTCTCTCTGCCCCTTCCCTCCCCTGCTCTCTCTTCCTCTCTCTCTCTCTCTCTCTCTCTCTCTCTCAAAACAAACAAACAAATAAATGAAACTAAAGCCATCTCTTTATAAAAAGAAAGAAGAAAACCTCCTAGAACCTCTTGGGTCCTTTCCAGTTTTTGTTTTTGCATTGAGAAACATGACTAGTTGACAGGTAATTGGCAGAGTAAAAATGGGGATCATTCGTGTGCCAAAGAAACATGGTCCTGCAAAGAAACAGTTCTGGTCACTTTTGGAACTTCTATAGGCACACATGAACACATATGACATGGATGTATGCATGCACACACACACACGCACACATAATATCTTTACCAAAATATTAGTTCTGCAGAGTAACAGCTGCTTCCAAAACCAAAAATGTACCACTGTCTCTTGTTTCTCAAAGGGGAATATGTGTGCTCTTGGGTCAGAAGTAAGCAGAACCTCTTCTTGGAAAATGCTTTCCAGAACATCTGATTGGGATGGCTCATTCTTCGTAAAAGATCTGGGTGGAGGAGCATTGTTTTTATGTTAAAACAAACACAGGTATATGTAATGGAATAGCATGCAAAATTCACCTGAATTTGTGAGATAAAAGTGGAGACCTCAAAGAAATTTCACACTTGTGGCTGACTACATGGGCTTCTCCAGCTCTTTGGGGGATGTGTGGGGAATGAGTTCACTCTGTTCAGCCATTTGGTAGTTTGGTGCAAAAGTTTGAGAAGCACTAACTGAAATGGTGGGTTCCCTGAGGGTAGAAACTTTGTTTCACACCCCTCTGTATCTTCATGCACAATACAGAGCACCTCACAGAAAGACTGTGCTCAAGAACTATTTGTTGCACCTTTCCATCCACCTAAGGCTGCAAAAAAAGGCAGCTTTAAAGTGGTGGAAAGAACTCAGTTTTTGGAGATTTCAGACAGCTCTGGGTCTGAATTCTGTGTCACTTATTAGCTGTGTGATTATCTCCTTGAGCCTCAGTTTTCTCAGTTTTAAAATGTGGATCCAATATTCATCTCCTGGGTTGTTGTGGGAACTAAGTGTGGTAGTGGGGGGATGGGCTAAATAGGTGATGGGCATTAAGGAGGGCATTTGCTATGATCAGCATTGGGTGTTATATATAAATGATGAATCACTAAATTCTACTCGAAACCAATATTACACTATATGTTAACTAACTAGAATTTAAACAAAAATTGAAAAACAATAATTTTCTTAAATGTTAAAAATAGTGTGCTTTATTAGTTCTTAGGCAACATGCAAATAATAGTTATTAAGATTATAAAATGAACACCATGACTAGCCTTGGCAGTAGGGTGAGGGAAGGGAAAGATATTTTATGCAGCCTAGAAGTCTGATTTGGGATTAAGAAGGCAGCAGCTGAGGCCTCAGGAATGAGCCTCTGGGCCTCTGGGCCTCTGGGATGGGGAGGTCAATGTTGAATCATGACTCTAGAGCTCCACCCCCACTTCAAGGAAGCATTTGCACAGGCCAGAAGGCAACTTCTGGCGGAATGATGGAAGGAGCAGATGTGCTGGACACATCTCAGGTCTCCAAAGACCAAACGTGCTTGCTTTCTCCTGTCTGCCAATGAGCTCCTTGGTGGCCTGGCTCATAGCAAGGGTCTTTCGTCAGTAGGGGCTAAAGTACAACCAGGCATGATGACTTGGCTGCTAACAAGCTATGTGACCTTGGGAAAGTATCTTCTCCTTCAAGGCCCTGACTTCCTCATCATTAAAATGAAGATATTGGAAAGTGTAGACTAAGGCCATTGACCTCCTACACACTATGGTTATATAATCCTTAACAGAAAAGGTGGTTGATCATAATTTTCAAAAAAAAAAGGTGATCAATCTGATCATCTGATAGTTTGATACTGGGCCCCAGTGAAAAACAGTGAAAAGCATGTGAAGAGGCCTGGCTGGAGCTCTGTTGTCTTTGTAAGTCTGCTGTGTCTTGCTGGACTGGAAATCTGGGATCACAGTCCAGGTGAGGGGTGTGTGGATAAAGCAGGTGTTTCCCAAGCCCTGAGCTCTGACCCAGGTACTTCACAATATAAAATGAGGTAAGGGAAAGGAAATCCTGCCCACTATATACACCTAATTGTTCAGGAAGAATTCCTTCTAGGCCAGCTCATTGTCTCAGAAGTCAGAACAGCTGCTAAGCTGGAAAGCTGACTGCTTCAGTATCTGGGATTCTGAGACTCCCCACCCCCATCTCAGCCTCTTTAGACCTTTGCCAGCTTTCAAAGCTCATTTCAAATACTACTGCCTCCCCCATCAAATCCCCAGCATGCTACGTATCTGTCTTATAGTATGGATCAAATTCTGTCTCATCTTAGAGCTATTTCCTTTCACATATGGAATTAGAAATAAAATACATTCTCCAAGGAAAAATTTAAATCTGTATGTCTGAATATAAAATAGAGAGCCAAAGTCCTATAATCCCTCATTCCCACTTTCCATAATTAACAACCGTTTGAGGGTTTCTTTGCAGCTTCCTGGAAAGGTCCTATTGTCAAAGCTATTGAAAATGCCAGAGCATGTTACTTTGGACAGAGTGATGGCTCTGGAGACTAAACATTTATGTTTGTGCCTCAGCTCTCCATTTTCTAGTCAGATCAGCTTGTGTGAATTCTGTCTCCTCTTTGTCAGTCCTCTGCTCTATAAAATGAAATAACAATCCTTCTCCTACTATCTCACAGAATTATTGTAAAGACCACATGAGACAAAAGAAATAAAAGTTTTTTTTTTTTGCAACTGTAAGGGGTGCTCTATTTATCTCCATGCTTGTGTCTGCAACTTGAATGTAAGCACCTTGAGAACAGAAACCTTGGTCCACTGGGGCTGAGTTCCCATTACCCTTAGCTCCGAAAACTTGTCTAGAACAAGCAGGGGGTGAATGATGGGAGATGTGGAACTGAATCCCAGAGGTTGGTGCTTTACTCCTTTCCTGCTTCTGGGCACATGGTTCTTTGACTTTCCTTTGGAGACAAGCCCAGCTGAGAGGACCATTTTTCTAAAGTTACTTGCCTTTCTTTTTGTATTATAATGTAATTTTTATAATAGTTTATTGACAAATTGGTTTCCATATAACACCCAGTGCTTCTCCCCACAGGTGGCCCCCACCATGACCATCACCCCCTTCCCTCCCTCCCACTCCCCCTTCAGTCCACAGTTCGTTTTCAGTATTCAATAGTCTCTCATGATTTGTGTCCCTCACTCTCCAGAGAAGGACAGATACCATATGTTTGCACTCATAGGTCTAACAGGACAAACCTAACAGAGGACCATAGGAAAGGGAAGGGGAAAAGTTACTTGCCTTTCAAAATCATGCTCTACTTTGAAAATCCTACAAGTGCTATTTCCAGCCTCTACCTCCCTCAGCTTCCAGTTCCTCAGATGCTGGCCCACTTAATGCTTTTGGAGTTCCCCATGTGTGACCATGTGGATGTAGATATAGATACAAATATAGGTGAAAGAGAGAGAGAGAGAGAGAGAGAGAGAGAGAGAGAGAGAGAGAGAGAGAGAGAGAATTCCATTTTTTTAAATTTAGGATGTGTGAGCAGAGGACAGGAGCAGTGGGAGAAAGATAATCTTAAGCATGCTCTTCACTCAGCATGGAACCTGATATGGGGCTGGATCCCATGACCCTGGGATCATAACCTGAGCTGAAATCAAGAGTGAGATGCTCAATCAACTGAATCACCCAGTTGTCCAAGAAGACTCCATTTTTTTCTAAATGGACCAGCTGCAGAATGGTAGAAAATGAGAGCTGGAAAGCTCATCAGGTATCGTTTAGTCCAATCACTATCTAACCTTTAGCAGCTGGGGAAACTGAGACCCAGAAAAGGGAAGGGATTTTCCCAGGGAGCTATTGGATCTGACAGCCAAATTAAGGAGGAAAAAGGGAAACCTCTGGGCTGAGGGGACTCAAGTTGAGGAAACTAACCTGGGGAAAGTGTGTGGAACACAAAAAGAGATGAATGTGAGCAGATAGGGGGGTTCAATCAGGAGAAGCAGTTTGGACCAACTGCAAAATTCTCCTGGAAGGTGGAAATATGAGAAACATGAGGATTGTGGTTTAGCAAGTTATTATGAGTCTTGATGAGCAAGGAGAGGGAGGAGAGAGGAAGAGGAAAAATAGAGGGGGCCAGAAAAGGAGAAGAGGGGAGAATGAAAACTAAAGCAAGCAGATGGAAAATATTTAAAGTGGTAGGCTCAGTAAAGGGTGTGCATAGCAGTCGGTAGAGTCTTGTTGCATGAAGGACATCTAGAACTTTCTAAGTTCCCACCAGGTTTGTTGCCTAGTTCCATTTAGACTCTAAGCATGCAAGCCAGTCCTTATTCTCCTAGCAGATGCAGCATTTTCCCACTGTGTTGTATGGAAAAGTGACCCAAGACTGTAGGTTTTGCTTCAGATTTGGCACACGAGGGCACCATACAGCCTGGGCTGGTTGTCAGAGTGGGAATGCACTCACTATACAGCCACGATCTGATTTTAGGCACACAGACACATTCTGAGGTGAACTCAGCCCATTTTACAGAGGAGTGGGTAACATAATTTACCAATGAAAATGATAAGAACACAAGAAGAATACAAATAGCTACATATGTATTGAAAACCAATAGTTGTACTGATGGAAGAATGAGGGCCCCAGATCCAAACTGCGTGGACTTAAACCCCAGTTGTTCCTCTCATCATTGGTGTGATCTTGATGTGGGTGTCCCTATCAGTTCAAGGTGTGCTACTTTTTATCCAAGAACTTGTGTGTTGCCAACTTTTTAAAAATGCTTTTATTTATATTTGACAAAGAGAGAGAAAGAGAGCAAGTGGGGGAGGGGCAGAGAGAGAAGGAGACACACAATCCCAAGCAGGCTGTAGGCTCTGACCTGTCAGCACAGAGCTTGACACAAGGCTCGAACCCACGAACAGTGAGATCATGACCTAAGCTGAAGTTGGATGTCCAACAAACTGAGTCACCCAGGTGCCCCTATACTGTGTTGCCAACTTTTATTTCTAGACTTCACCATGGTGTACCTGAGAACACCACATGGAGGAGAAATTATAGAAGAACTTTGGGACTTCTCTGGAATCCCCTCTTCTGACCTAATCATTTGAGCAACTCAGGACCCATGAGAGCTCTAGAAGACTGAATCATCCTGAGGCAAATACTGGAGGGCAAAGCCTGGGTGCAGGGCCATGAGTTGCTTGACCCTCCTTTGGTAGGCCTCAAGATCTTTATCTGGACCATGAAGGAGTGGAGTGGATACTTTCTGAGGACCCACCAGCTCCAGGCTGGGCTTCTGTGGAGGCTCTCACCATTTGGGTACTCCCTCATGTGCTGGCGTAGAATCCCAGTGGAACATACCAAGTGATGGACGTAAACAAAGCCTCCCCACTTCCATGGTTTGCTGGCCCTTTGGACTATACACAAGAAGGTGGGGATGCAGGAGACCGATTAATGACCCTTAACTTGCAAACTACTCTTCTGACATAAGAGCAGCTTTTCCTCATGGCCAGGCCAGTTGCTCAAATGCGCAGAGCCCTGAACCCCTGGGCCATAGTGTGAGATATGTGAGATATGTGCTGTACCCCACTAGATGATGGGAAGAAGAGGAAGAACTTCTGCAAGTTTTGACCAAGATAAAGGTGTATGTACTAATGCCGGGGAGTTAGGGTGGAAGGTGACTAGAGATGGACCCAGATAAAGGCACAAAGAGTCAATGAAGTTTTGAACTATGCAGCCTATATGATTCAAGGGCAAGAAGAAAGCAATGAAACAGGATAAAGGACAAAGAGGCAATCTTGCCACTGATAAAGGCATCTCATTTATACCTGCACTTTTGATCCATGTAACATTTTTGCGAGGTGTTATTGTTTCCACTTAATAAGTGAGGAAACTGAGGCCCAGAGAGGTGTTGTGACATGTCATGAAGTAAGTGCTAAAGCTGGTTCAAACCCAAGGCTGCTTTGAGAGTCACAGTGCTCAGAGATCCCTTTCTCTGGAGCTGATCCAGTTCATACACATATACACTGTTGCTTCACATCCAGCAACCCTTATAAGACTTGGCTGCAAGGGCTTAAGGATTTTCCTTCCAGTTTTACAAAGGCTGAGGAAAGGCTAATGATTGTGCCAGAATTATATTCAGGCAGGGCAAGAGAGGGGAGAGGCTGAGGCTCAGGTCTCTCACCTGTCTGCCGTCAATTGGAAAGCTGCAAAACACTGCTAAAGTAGCACTCCCACTGCCATTGTCTCTGCTTTGGGTCATTTTTCACTTACAAAGCCTCTCAGATCCATTATCTTAGTGTTTGTTTGCAGGGCAGAAAAAAATTATTTCCATTTTCTAGGTTCAGTTAACTTGCCAAAGGTTACACAGCTACTGAATAATAGAAGCAGGACTTGAGACCAGAGTTGTGCCCAAATTTCCTTCTACTTTCCCACAAAGTGCATTTGGCCAGCAAGATCTGAATCAGGTTCCAGGCTCTGAGCCTTCAGCACAGACCCCGATGCAGGGCCCAAATTCACAAACCATGAGATCATGACCTGAGCTGAAGTTGGATGCTTAACCAACTGAGCCACCCAGGTGCCCCAAAGGCTGCCAGGGTTTAAAGCCTAGTGGTCACTTACAAACTGTGTGACCTTGAATAAGTTGCTTAATCTCTCTGTGCTGCAGTTTTCCCACTAGAAAATTAGGGCAATGAGAATAATTATACCTCCTCATAGAATTGTCATGATGAGTAAATCATATTTTGGAACTGTTTAGAATGTTGGTTCAAATAATAAGCACTTCATTAACACTAGCTCTTCCCAGTGACTAAGGGTCTACAGTGTGCCAGGTATGTGGTACCCCTGGGGTAAAGGGCAGTGGTTTAGAACACAAAAATGCCCAGGACGAATGTAGCCCATCTTCCTGGAGTGTCAACTTTCCTCAAAGGCTTAAAGGAGAAAAACACCCATTTTTATAAGACAACAACATGGATGTGTACCAGACTTAACCAGGAAATTCAAGTAGATGTTTAAAATAAGAGTGGAGACTTCAAAGGCATTCTCTGCAGGGTGAGGGTTTCAGGGTTTCTACACATTCTTCCCCTCAGTCCTTAGGTTGGGGTGGGGTACTTTTGGGTACAAAAGTTCCAGTAACACAGACACATGTAAGCTTATGAAACATTAACATGGATTATTCTCTGAGGTGAGGGTGATCACTGCCATTATATGCGTGAAACCTGAGGTTCAGTGGTCAAGTTCTGCCATTAGCACTCATTAGCTTTGTGAACTTAGCAAGTCATATTACCTTTGTCATCGCTCAGTTTCTCCATCTATAAAAAGGGAGCGATCGTGATGATAATGATGATAATAATAACAGCATCTACTTTAGTGGGTTGTGGTAAAAATTACATAGATGAATCCCCAAAAAGCACTTGGAACAATAGTGGGCATAGAGTTAGTGCTCAATGCACATTAGCTTTTATCAAATCCATTCTCACATTCCCTCTCACAACAACATTGTTAGGTAGGTATCATCATGTTTATTGTATGAAGGAGGAAATTGAAGCTGTATGAGGTTAGATCACATGCCCCCTTCCTCTTTGCTAATAGAGGGCATCTCTGCAGTGGGAAAGAGGTGGGAATAAATGAACTCTGAGGTCCTTTCCAGTTCCAACCTTCTGTGATTCATGTCAAAAACCGGGAGCCCTTTCATATCACTATTCTGGCTGGGGCTGAAGCAGCAGAACTCAGGAAATGGGAGGGACTAGCCAGGGAGGGAGATGCCTTAGCAGGGTAGGAAATAGCTGCTGCACCACTTCCTTCTAGGCTGCTGCACTGAGAGGCTGTGGTGTCCTGTACTCCCACCCCACAAGAAAGCAAAAGGGAAACTCCTGTGCTTGGAGGAAACTGACTTGGGCATCCTTTTCCGCAGAGAGGGACTTGCCCCTGGGGCAGAGGCAGTGTAAGGGCTGTTGGAAACTCAGATGTCAAAGGCTTGGCAGTACCAAGCTGGACAAAGACAGCCACTTCCCAGTGGCTGTTTACCCTGGCTGGTCTCATCCAGAGTGAGAATTGCTGATAGACCAAAGGGTACTGGAGCAGAGGAATGAGTTCCCCACTGATTTATGATCATATGGGGGGGGGGAAATTCCATTAAGTTGCATGGCCTAATAGAAGGAGGAATAGACAGGAGATCTGACTTGATTGTTAAATAGACTCAGTGTGTGGCTTTGGGCAAGTTCTCTTCCCCATGTGAAGAACATACTCCTTCCATATTTTGTGAACACCTACTGTGTGCCAGCATATCCTGGGTAAAAGGGTGAATGGCATGGAAATCAACTTGTTAATCTCTCATTCCTTTACAGTTCTGACACTGAGTCTATGAAAGGTGAGTGTAAATCTCATGCAAACAAGCACATATCAATTCAAAAACTCCTCTTCCTTTTCCTAGCCTATCCCTCATAAATCGTGGTGCTGAGCCCTTGTCTTCACCTGCGTATACCCTTATCATTATTCTGATTGAGTCATGGGATTATGCTCATGTTACAGATGAGGAAATGGAAGCTCAGAGAGGGAAAATGGCCCTGGCTTTGTCCAATTAGTGCAGCGCCACTATTAGAATCTTCCCTTCTTACTGGCCACCACCACAAGTGGAGTGGAAATGACCAGGTCTGAGAGCTGACACTTTCTGCCTTTCCTTCATTGTAAACAAAGATAGATAGAGACTCCCTACCATCCCTGAACAGGGAATGCAAGTTTCCTTGCTATGGATGGAGGCTAGGGTTTAAGGGAAGGGGTCATGTAATTTAGGGTCCTGGTCAATGTTTTTCTTGTGGTACATCCTCAGTGCCAATTTCTTTGAGAATAAAAGTTAGCCTTTTTTCATGGAGACTACTCTGTACTGGGCACCATGCTCAGTTGCTTTAGATCCTCATAACAGCACTGCAACAGACATTATTGTTCCTGCTGAAGTGGTGACCAAGTCATTTACATCCTTGGGCCTCAGTTTTGCTTCTCTAATGTGAGAGAGTCTGTAAGAAAGCAATGCTTGTGCTCATAAGGTCTAGGATATTCTTGGTACTAAAACGATTTCAAGGTGTCTTGTTAGAACTCTGGGTCTTCTTGTTCTGTCAGACAGACAATAAACAGGGCTAGAAGGGTAGTGAAAAAACAGGGCCTGGAGGAGGCTGAGGAGTCAGTGAGGGAGTCAGTGTGCCAAGCTGGAGCTTGGAGTGGGCCAACCTGGAGCCATTGGTCCCCTCTTCATCTGGCTGTTGCACAAGGTTTTCTGCCTTGTAAAGTGGTTGGTGAGATATGGGGAAGACACTAACTGGCACTGGCATAGGACAGCAAAAAGGAGGGAGATCAGTGGTGAGACACCCCTCAAATCGGAGGCCAGTGTGGAAAAGGCCGAAGGGTGACTCCAACCCAGAAGAGGAGGCCCAATGGCAACGGGAGAGGCACCCTAGCTGAGCTAAATGACTTGAGGCTAGTGTGGGATAGAGAAGGGTAGTGTCCTGCTCAAGGTGGGGGCTTGGAACTTTCTAGTCGCTACTACGGAGGGGTGGAGCAATCCAGGCAGTCGTTCCCTTAGCTCCTTCCTCCCTCTCTCAGGCGCAGCCCTAGTTGTAGGCTTAGTCCGGGTGTGACCACCAGAGGCGCAGCGCTCCTCTAGGGAGTGGCTCACTCTTGAAAACATGGCTGAGGCAGGGGACTGGGAGCCAGCCTTGCGGCTCCCAAAGTCCCGGACATGGATGCCCTGGAAGCCGTGGGGTGTGAAGAGCACACGATGGGAGGCGCTGCGCTGGAAACCAGGTGAACAGAAATGGGCGGGTTGGGCGGGCTGGGCGGGAGGTCAGGGCTAGGCTTGCACTTTGCCGAGAGCCTGGGTGCTGCGCTGCCTTCTGGCGAGGCAAAACTTGAGACCCCTCGCCTCCTCGTCTTTGGTTCCAGTCCCGTTTTGATCTACTAGCCCTATGTCCCTTTGTCTGAACCTCACCTCTGCCTGGCAGGCTCCTTTTTTCAGACCTTCCATCCCCACCCGCTGGGTTTTTTCAAATTCTTAGCCAGCTCTTGTTCTTTCTCATGGTGCCTTATCCTTTTATCCCACCTGTCTATCTGGCTTCGTTCCCACCCACCTGTCTCCCTCTGCCTTCATCCCCCACTCAAGGAAGAGCAACATTTTGGTTGTCTACACATAGTAGGCATTTAATAAACGGTAGGTCCCTTACCCCTATTCCTCCAGCACTTTCTTTGTCTCTGCCTCTGCTTTCGCACTTCCACCCTTTGGTCTGCTTGTCTTACTGTATGTCTGACCTTCTGCTTATATTTTTACTTCATCCTACAGTCTGCCCTTCTATTCCTCTTTTTGTCTCCCTATCCTTGGGTCTTACTTACCTAGCTGGTAGCTCCACACACCCCCTCTCACTCCAAGCGACCCTTGTTGCCTCACTCTGTCCCCTCATTGCATGATGCAGCCCAGCTACCCTGGCAGCACCTTGTTAATCATCTTGCATTGCCTAAAGCCCCTAAATTGCTGGAGTGTGTTGTGACTCCAGCGGGTCTCCCAGACTACCTGGCACTTTGTCTTTTTAAAAATGGAAAAAGTATGTATTTCTCTGAGCAGTTAAAAAACTCCCTAGGCTCTGCTCCTTCCTTTTCCCCAGTAAGTCCTCCCTTGCTGCTGCCCAAATAGCAGGGTGGAAATAGCAAAATGCGTTGGATTTCTCGAAATGGGTTTGTCATGGATCATGAACACATTTATAGGGCAGGGTCCACAGAAATCCTCAAAGCAGACTCTCTGATTGTACATATGTGAACTCTGAGGCCCAGACAGGGCAAGGTTCTCAGCCAAGTCACACAGCTCCTCAGTAGAGGAGCTTTACAAGCAGAGTAAAAGCCAGAGTTGCAGTGTCCTGGCCCTTGTTGCAGGAGCCTTGGTGGGGGTGGGGCCCAGGAGCTACTTTCCTGGTGTTCCCTGGAGGTCTGTTGATCCAGAGATAGGTGTCCAACCTGGGAGCCTGACTGTCATCTCTCTCCTTGATCTCTGGGACCAGAACTGGCAGCCCACCTGCCTGGGTTGGGTATTCTCTATCTGGGGGCAGCTGTTGCCTCTTCCATTGGCATGGGAGCTCCAGAAGACAGGGACCCTGGCTGTTGGGCCTACTTGCCCTGTTCTCTGCTCCAGTCCCCCAGTCAGTGCCTGGGTACCCATGTTGACTGATGGTTTGATGTGTATGTGTAGGGAAGCCCTAGCCCTGGTGAAGATCAGCTCAGAGTTTTTATTTAGTTAGAATGTGTGTGTGTGTGTGTGTGTGTGTGTGTGTGTGTATAGGAGTACAGAAGGGGGAAGGGCACAAGAGCCCACACCCTCAGCTGAGTGGCCCTCGAGCCATACCACACATCCTGTATCTCCTCTGATGTTATCCAGGGGCCACTGAGGGCTATTTGTCAGAGAAAACAGACAGGGCAGGTGGCCAGGGGATGGCTCTGTCTGCTTGAATTACCAAACCCCAGAGACCCATAATCACAGGGTTGAACTGGGCCAGGCACTGGGCAGGCCTGTGAAAGCTAATCCCCCTCCCTCACCTCCTGCCAGCAGCTGTCCAACTTTGTGGACACTATATCTGGTCGCAGCATTAGGCCAGGCCATGGTGGACTGATGTGGTAGCCTGTGAGTGGGAAGGAAAAGCTCCCTTTCTCATTCTCCTCCATCTTCTCTTCACCCTTTCAGTTTTGTTCTGAGAGCTGTTTCCCCTGAGGGACATGTGGAAAAGTCCCAGACAAGTGGGCAGGATCCTGAGTTCTGTTCATGGGCTCTGTGTGTCCACTGCCACTTGGTGAGCTGGAGGCAGTGCTGGAGGTGGGGGGCAGGTCTCTAGACTTCTGGGCTTGTTTGGCCTCAGCACCCATCCCCTCTTTCTCTGCCTTTCACTTCAGTCTTCCTCCTTCCTTTTTCTTACTTTGCTCTTTTTCCTCATCCTCACAGGGCTCTCACAACCCCAGCACTCCCTTCCTCTTCAGAAGCCACATGGATAGTGGGTTTCTGTGAGCCTCACCCCTGCAAGAACACACAGAGAAGCTTACAGAAGCAGAGAATGTTATGGAAAGAGGGTACCCAAGAAAATAGGACCCAGCCCTTTTTTCTAGATGAGGACACTGAGCCTAGTCAGGAACGAGAAAGCTCAAGGGCTGAAACTAAGTCAGGTAGAGGGGACTATTGAGGGGCACAAGGAAGGTTCCTCTGGGGATGGGAGTGGGGCAAGGTGAGAGGATTTGTGTTAGAAGTTGACCTGCCTTTGCTGATCTCTCCTCACCATACTATGAGTGTTTTCTGAAGGGCAGGAATGGGATGGGAGGGTGGGAATGGACATCCTGCTCTGAGTGTCTGTGCCAGATACACCAAATGCTCAGCCCAGGGTGACCCCCATCTATTCATTTTAGCTGAGGCATTCCCTGATGGAATAGTGGGGGTGCTTCAATGGCCTGCAACAGAAAACCTCTGGTACTTTTGAGAGTGGCCAGTAAAGCCAACCGTCCTGCTATGAAATGGTCCCCACCACAGTGGGGAGGGGTGTGAGAGCTGTTATAAGTCCAGATCAGATCAGCACTTATTGGGACCCATGTGGCTTGTAACAGCACATGGAGTTTGTCTCTACCATCTCAAAGAAGAAAAGGGCCAATTGGCCTTGGAAAAAAACTGAGCTGTTTAACACCTTCAGTGCTATCCTGTTACCTGCCCTTTACAGTGCATACTCATTTCCATTGTCTTAGTTTTGCCTGGTAGGGATTATGCTCTACCCTCATTTTACAGGTGAAGAAACTGATGGTTGGTGGTACAACCACACCCCCCTCAGTGACACAGCCAGAAAATGGTAGAACTGGGAGTAAACCCAACTCTCCTACTTCCTGATCCAGGGCTTTTTCCATTGCTCAGTTACTCTGTCACCACTAATATAACACTTAGGAGCACTTATTATGTACTAGCCACCATTCTAAGTGGGATTTAGTCCAGTGGATCCACTCAACAGCCATATAAGGTCAGGACTGTGATTATCATCCACACTTTATAGGTGAGGAAACTGAAGCACAGAAAGTTGGATAGTACCTACCAGAACTGGGCTTTGCTCTTAGGCTGTATGGCTCCAGAATCCATCATACTGCTCTTTGTATGACACAGCTGGGCTTTCATAGTGGTAGAAAGATGGAAACCCCAAGTCTAGGGCATGGAAATGCATACATGCATTCCAAGGCTTTCCCATCTGCCCTCAGCCTGCCGTCACACACTCTACATTTCTTTGCTTAATGGTTGAGCTGGCATCCAGGGTAGCAACAGCCACAGCAGCAGCACTATACAGCATACAGGCAATAAATAGTGGGTGTGTGTGGAAAAAGGGACACCCAGGATCTAAAGGCTCCAGTTATCACCAGAGCCACTCCAGATGCAACCCAGAAAGGAGATTGTGAAAAGTTACTATTTCTTCATCTGTTCCAGGCACTATTATTGTATATCTGTTCCATTTAACTCTGGTTTAGATCAGAGCATGGGAGCAGATCAGAGAGCAAGGACTGAAGAGAATGAGCTATCTCCTTTTAAAGAGGCTGAGTTCTTGCCTTTCTGAAGCTCATGGGATAAGAGAAGGAGATTAAGAAAGACCCAAAGAAGCTGGCTCAGAGCCTGGAGCCTGCTTCAGATTCTGTGTCTCCTTCTCTCTGTGCTTCTCCCCCTCTCATGCTCTGTATCAAAAATAAATAAAATAAAAAAAAAAAGACCCAAAGAAACAGCCTAGACATTGTTTGGGCTATTGATTGTTTAGGGAGGGGGGTACCTGGGTGGCATAGTCAGTTGAGCATCTGACTTTGGCTCAGTTCATAATCTCACAGTTAATGAGTTTGAAGCCCATGTCAGGCTCTGTGCTGACTGCTCAGAGCCTGGAACCCGCTTTCGATTCTGTTTCCCTCTGTCTCTGACCCCCTCTCTCGTGCTCTGTCTCTCTCCCTCCCTCTCTTCCTCTCTTTCAAAAATAAATAAACATTAAAATACATTTCTATTTATTTATTGATTGGGCCATTGTACAATGTCACAATATACATAGCAAATATTAGGATTATAGCTTTCTCTGGCTATTGTGTTCACTTAGTCATTCAACAGATATTTTTATTGAGTACACACATACTCTATGCCAGGCACTGTGAAGCTCTTGTTCTACTTAATTATAGCAATTGCCTCTTTTGTAGTTTATGTGCTTTTTTGTAGTTTTTGTACTTTCTGTAGTTTTCCCCTTTTTAGTTTTCTGCTTTGATTGCCTTAAAAGTATAACTGGGTGTCTCAGAGCCCTTCATATCTAATTAAGTAAAATTTATCTACTAAAAGGTAAGTGAGATTCGGTCATTATTTATGAATGCAATTTATTCAGGTTGTCCCTGGAATATCTTTCAACATTCATTCACCCATTAGCAAACACTACTGAGAAACTACTGTAGGCATAGTAGTGCCTGGTGCTTGTGCTATGAGGTGAATGGAATCAGCTCTGGCATGGTTTCCTGCCCTTAGGGAAGCTATAGGATATCCTTTTAGCATTTTTCAAAAGCAAGATAAGTTTGGCTCCAACTCAAAGCCTTATGGGTGCATACAAACATAACAGTGCAGCCTCAGGAAGGAGGTCATCTACCTTCCCACCCATCATAGGAGTTCCTGACTCTGGATAAGATTTTGTTTCCAGAAGTGAGTTCTCTTTTACAGGCCTCATCTACATCCAAGACACACAGGTACATGGCTCATTTTAAAGTGCCAGCTCCAGTCACTGGAGGTAGCCTTGCTTCATTACTTCTCCTCTGATTCTCATCAGAGCCAATAGGGAAGTAAGGTGGGAGAATTCCAGGGTGTCAGAAGACCAGAAAGGAGGGGGACACCTGGGGCTATGTCTGTCATTGCCATTGCCTGGGTGACCTTAAGAAAGTTTCTGTGCTAAGAAACATGAATTATTGGGCTCATCTGAGTTGGGTACTTTGGCAAACAAATTAGATGGATGTGATGCCTGCTTTCCACCTGTTAGGTATAGAGAAAATAACCAATGTGCAGGTATTATCCCTGCTATCAATTTGGCGGGTCAACTTGAGCGAGTCATCTTTTCTCAGTTTCTGTATTTGTAAATAAATGTGGAAGATGGTGACTGGATGGCATGGCAGCTTGAGTACTCCAAGTCCCCAGTTAATAGGAGTCCTCAATTCAACAGTGAAATCATGGTTGTGAACATGTATTGGACCTTTGTGAGGAAAGGCAAGAGAGATCAATCTTAACACTCTGTTTATCATTGAATTTAAACCAGCTCTCTGATGGTACTCGCTGACACACTCTTGGGAGCCCTCACCTTCCATGATTAATGCATATGCTCCAAGTTTTCCATGCATTTCCCCGCGGGGGTAGCATTTGGACTTGAGACAGAGAGCTGGGGTAGTGGGAAAGTTGCAGAATGCTGGGGCCTGAGCAAGGTGGGAATGGCAACTTCTTGCTCACATATTTAATGTCGAAGATTCTTTCTTGACTGCCCATACTAATCAGAGATCTCACTGACGTTGTCTTCTGAAATCCCCGTAAATTATCCTCAGCAAGCCACTGAATCTTCACGTGCTCATGGTACATGTATTTAAATCCCCCATACGGTTCCAGGCACAGACAGAGCCCAATAAATAATCTCTGCGTCTGGCCAATTCGCTCCCTCACTTTCAGTCGCTCCTCTGGCTCCCTGCCTACCCCCTCCTCACTAGCGGTGTGACCTGAGGAAGAGGCAGCGGGCGTGGATATTGGAGGAGCTAGAAGGCAGAGCCCCGCCCAGCACAGCACAATTTGGGCTACTTTCTGGGGAGTCCGGTGGGCCGGACTGTGCCTTCATTGGTCGAGGGTCCTGTAGGTGGGCGGGGCGTCCCTGCCGCCCAACTCGCCGCGGATCCCTCCCCACCTGCGCCAGAAGTGGCCTCGGATTGACAACAGCTAAGCAGCCGTGGCAGCTGCTCTTCTGGCTGGCACCATTACCTCCGCCCGACCCCAGGCTGCGCGCGTGCCCCGGACAGAACAGTCCCTCCAGCACTCTCCTCCTGCCCACTGGTCGCTGTGTTAGGGTTTTGAACCCAAAGTGGTGGACGTGGCCTCCAGGTAGGAGTTGGGGTAACGGCAGGGAGAAATCCGGACCAGCGGGGCCTCCTGGGCCAACCTTGTCTGGCCTAGTCTCTGGCGTGCTCTGGCCCGGCCCCTCTCTTAGCGGTTCGGCTGGGCGGCGGACGCAGGAGGGGTGGAGGAAGCAAGCCCAGCCACCTTCCCCCCTGGGATTTGGGGTCGGAGTCGCCGAAACTGGGGGATCCCCTGAGCCCGCTGACAGCACTTCTCCCCAGGGAAGATCCGCAAGTCGGGTAGTAGAAGGAGGCTTTCTGCCCGTTACTTGGGGCCTGGCCAGAGTCAGGAGGCGTAGCTGTGGGGCTTTGGAGGGGAACTGGAATCAGGCAGGGGTGGCAGGCCTTTTGGGCTCTGCGCCACTTCGCCTACCCTTTTCCTTCCTCTGCGTTTGAGGGCGTTTCCAGAAAACCCCAGTCTGGCCCCATGGGCTTTCCTCTTGGCCACTGTCCTCCCTTCTGAGAAATACTCTAGACTTTCCTGGTAGTTAAGGTAGCTGTGGGGATTAAGCAAAAACCTTTGGGTAAGTCGCATCTTTCAGGGCTCAGTTTCTCCATGTAGTCCAAAATGGATTTGGATTACAGAAGCTCTCACGAAAAGCCTTTTAATGGAAATTTTTGGGATTTCCAAATTAGGTAGGCTGGGGTTCTCTCCATTTTTCTCCCCTCAAGACTCTTTAAACTTAAGCACTGAAATAGAACTCAGGAAACTGGGGTTCAGCCACTAATTCATGAGTCATGCTATTTCTGGGAGCCACAGTGTTTTCAACTGCACTTCAGGTGGTGAGCTGGATTTCAGTATCTAAAAAACCAGTCTCTTTCCATTTGGTGATCTGTAACATGGTGGGAGGTTGTCTTTGAGATGCTTGGGGTGACAGGAACTATATGCAGATGGAAATCTGTGGTGGTATGCAGCCAAGCCAGCTGTAACTAGTAGTGGTGGGAAGGGTGAGCAGGATTACAGTCAGACTGAATGTGGAGAGAAGTGGGGCCAAGTCAGAGCCGGGGACCCCAGAAGTTGGGCTGGAGAAGCCTGGCTTGTCTCTTTCCCACTTGGAGCGCCCAGGTCTGCCCACCCAGGAGGAGAAGGTGATGAATCCCACCAGGGCTGTTTTCAAACCCTGACTCCTACTGTGAGACCTGTTCATGTCTCCATTCTAAGGGTTGCTGTCACCACCCACCATCTTGTCTTATTGCTCTCTGAATTTTCCCCACATTTACGTCTGCCAAGAATAAAAGAGAGGCAGTTTCTATCTGGGTATGTGAAGGCAGAGTGTCCAAGGACATAGGGAAAGAGGCACGGATGCAGGCGGTTTATGAATGGTTGACAGGGCAAGTGGGTAAGAGTGTGATGGGAATGATGGTATTGGGGATTGGGGGCTCTTTTACCCTAAAGCCACAGCTACCATATCAATGGACATTCTGGGCTTGGTCCTCATTTCCAGGATTTGGTCTTTGTCCAGTTTTGTTCTAGGTTTAGGGTTAGAATTCCTGCTCCCTGGATTCCTGTAACCAGGCCTAGGAAACACCACATGAATAGAATCCTGTTTCCCCTCTTCGCTTGCCTTCTGTCCACCTCTTAAGCAACTCTTTGAGAAGTATGCTAAACCTCCCTATGCATCGGCAGCTCCCCTCCCCCACCTGGAAGGGAGACATTGTTGAGAGATATCTGGAGGTGTTTAGAGCGTGAAGAGGAGCAGAAGGTGCACAAAGAAGCTGTGTATCTTGTGTGAGTGCTGAGGAGTGGAACATGAGTTGGGCAGGGCCGATGGAAGGGCCTTCCTTATGGGCACACCTCCAGAGTTTGAGAATAAGAGCAAAGAAAGTGGCCCAAAGAGGCCTGAACTTTGACCCTCTCTGTCTTCTTGAAGTTTTAAAATTCTATTCTTAGGGCTAGGGATTGGAGAGGGAGCAGAGGACCCATGCAGCAAGGTATAGGAATCCCTGCAACAACACAAAAACAAGAAGGTTCCAAAGGGAGGAGCAGATGAAGTCTCTAGTTGATGCGCTTGCAGCTGCCCGTGCTTTTCTGCTAGAACACTCTTGGAGCTCCCTGTTCTAGCCAAGGAAAATGTTCAGGCTCAATAGATGGTAGGCCTAACAAAGGCAGACTCTTCCCCCACCTTTCTCAAGAAGGTGGGGCAAGGGGTCTTTGGCTGGAGGAAGGAGTTGCCTCTGGCTTGTATAAAATATGTTTTTTTTTTCCTTTGGGCTTCAAGTTTGGGTAAGATCAAGTGTCAGGGCCCTGGGCTCTGGGCTCTTGAGGTTCTGTTATTAGATATAATAGAGATAAGAGATCTCAAAAATGCAAGGGCTCTAGGATAGGAAGTAGTTGAGCATAGGCCTGAGCACACAGTTGCTGATGTCAAGTATTTGTTAAGGCTCTTCTTACCTGTGACTTGAAATCTTTGAAGTCTTTGGTGTAGGTGAGGAGCAGGGACCATCCTTGAATCAGTCTGTCACCAGTCTCAAATGCTGTGTTCGTGTGTTGAAGTCTCCTCTTCCCCAGCCTTCCACCTTGGGAGCTCACACATTAACAATTGTTGTGCCTGTTTACTCCAATTCTCAGGGACTGTAGAACTGGATGTTAAGTTCCTCAGGCTCTCAGGAGTCCAGGGAGGTATGGGGCAAAACACAGGGGACTGAGATCTGGCTATATGAAGTTTAAATTTTTTTTAGTATTTATTTATTTTTGAGAGAGAGAGAGAGGGCAGGGAAGGGGCAGAGAGAGGGAGAAGACACAGAATCTGAAGGAGGCTCCAGGCTCTGAGTTGTTGGCACAGAGCCGGATGCAGGGCTCGAACTCACCAACCACAAGATCATGACCTGACCCCAAGTCAGCCACTCAACTACCTGAGCCACCCAGGCACCCCTGGATATGTGAGGTTTAAATCCAAGCTCTGCTGTTCCACTAGTGACCTCTCAGACTCTTGGTTTCTCTCCACTCTTTCCACTTCACTGTATTAAACGGGGGGATCCATGGCTAAGTGCCTTGTAAACTACCAAGTGCTATACAAATTATTAGTCATTAAGTTCAGGCTTGGCTATGTTTTGTGGAGGACACAGTGTAACTTTCACCTTCAGGGAATCTACCATCTAGTTTGAGGGTTAGTGGCATAAATAATGTGTATGGCGTATTAAGTGTCTACTTCAGTGAGGACTTTTTAAAAGATTATAAAGACTTTCAAACATACATAAAAGTAGAGACAATTAGTGTAATAAGCCCCATGTACTCATCACTCAGCTGCAACAGCCAATAGCCCATGGCCAATCTTGACTATTAATACCTCCACCTCCTTCACCTTCTTTCTTATTTAGAAACAAATCTCAGGCATCTTACCAATTTATATGTAAGTAGTTCAGTATATATCTCTAAAAGATAAGGATTCTAAAAAATAGCCACTGAACCATTAGCACATCTAAAACAGCCCTTTAATATCATCAAATATCCTGACAGTGTTCATCCTTCCAATTGTTGAGGGGGCTGTTTTGCCCTGGGAGGCCTGACTAGGAGCCATTGCTTTTGAGTGAGGGGAAGGTGGCTGACAGAGGTGAGGCAGTGACATTTGAGCTGAACCTTTGAAGAGAAGCCCAGGGAAAGTTCGAGCTGGAGCAGTTAGAGAGTCCTGCTTCCGCATCTTATAGCACTTGGCCGGTCTCTGGGGCTGCAGTTACTGAGGCTGACTTGTGGAAGCTTCTTGTGGAAACTTTGTGCCTTGCTTCGCAAGCAGTAAATGGGGTAAACTTTCCCACTTGCTTCGCCAGCTCCAGGGCCACCCAGGAGCCTTAGGTCAGCAGGCCTGGGAGAATTCCTGGGAGGCTCCTTTCCTCCTGGCCTCTCCCCTGGCTCCTGAGGCCACTTTGGAGCAAAACAGGATGCATTCAGGATGAGCCATTTTTCCCAGCTTGTCACCTAATCACCAAGGCCTAACCTGGAGCTTCCTTTCTCATTCATGATAAAAAACCCTCACTGTCTCCCTTTTCCCTCCGCCTCAGTAAGTGTGCTGACTTCCTCCACATCCGGGCCAGCCCTTCTCCACCCCATGTGGAGCTGAGGGACAGCTTCCCTCATCCAGGCCTCTCTTCCCACTGCCCCAGAGCAGGTTGTGAGAGGGATGGAAAGACCCCACGAGTGCTCTCCCTGGCTGCAGCCTCCTGCTCTTGGGCTGTCCTTGAAAAAGGAGTGGCTCCTTTCCAGCAAGCCTGGGGTCCTGCCACTGTTTGGTTAATGATTGAGCCACATAATAACCAACTTGAAAAGTCACCTCTGGGGAAAGGCCATTAAGTAACTCCCTGTCCACCCCAGCCCTTAAGGGGATCCCATATAAACCCTCACCTCCCCCAAGAGGACATTAAACATTCCTTCACAGGAACTTCTGGGGCCAATTACCCTTTTGTCTTTGTTTGGGCAAACAGAAGCTGTTGTTAACATTACTGAAGGACACACATTTATTTGGGTGGTACTGAGAGGGTCAGGGATTTTGAGTTGATAGGGATTCAGATGGGCAGTGGGGTAAGGGGGATTTTAGGCATCAGAGTCAGAAGAGGCTGGGGATGTTTCCAGGAACACCTGAGCCCCTAATGTCAATTTGAATGCCCACCCAAAGGACCTGTCCCATTAGTGGGGCTATGTGCATGTGTCTCTTTTCAGTACAGCTCTGGGTTCCTGTGCACAAGGCAGGGGCATAAACTGTTAGCCACACTGCTGCTATAAGGCTGAGGCCTCCATAGTAGAGGAGGAGACCTTCCTCCAAGAGCCTGTATCTTGACAAGCAGTGGGAATTGAGAAGGGTCAGGACAGGTCCAGTTTGGAAAGCTTTGGACCACAAGCAGTTTTCTGCAGTTTCAGTGAGAAGAGAAGGAACCAACATTCACCATGTAAGCCTACTATAGAGTCAGAAAGCCAGGCATCTGGTTGTGCTTCTCTGTAGCTGCCTCTACATGAGTGACTTTAGAGAAGACATTGCTTTCTCTGTGCCTCAGTTTCCACACCTGTAAAATCGTCAGGGCAAGTGGCATGGACTCGGTGGTCTCTCAGGTTCCATTCCACCTGTAAAATTATGTATTCCCAGTCAAAACCTTTCGCTTATCCACAAGGAAAAAGTCAATTCGCTTTAAATTCTGCCAGGCTTGGTCACTAAATAGTCCCAGTTGGCTGATCAGTTTGGGCTGGCCAGGCCTTGAACTGCCACAGCTTGGATTTTCTTTGAGCATGAGCTTTTGTACAGTTTGCTCTCTAGCCCCCTCCCCATGTTTGTATCCATCCATCGCAAGGGGCTACCCTCTGACCCATTCTGCCACAAGTTAATGAGTGACCTGCTCTCCCTGGGTAGTATCAGCCTAACATGCTCCTGGGATCCCGAGTCTCTGTGGGAAGTGGCCAAGGGCTTAGCTAGCCCCAAACACCTTTGTGTTTTCTCCCATAATACCCCAGAGGTAGGAAGCAGACAGAGCTCAGGGGAGAAGGGCCTTTAGAGGTCCAAATATCCTTGTGAACCTCAATCTTCCTGCCAAATATTTGTGCAGCTCTTGTTCCCCCATCTTCACTATGTGGGAGCATGATGTTTCAAAGCAGTTGCTTTCATTTATAGACTATCCAAAAGTGTTTGCATAATTATGTTGGATTGAATTCTGTATCCCTGTTGCTTCTGTAATGCTGGATCCCAGCTCTGCCCCCTAGGACCACCTAGCAATTGTCTTCTCTGACTTTCAGAGGTCTGAGGATAGAATCCACACCCTCCTGCATCTTCTCTAGGCCAAACACCCTCAGTTCCTCCAGGGATTTGGGGCCAGTCCCCTTGTCAGCCTCGTTATTGCCATCTGCACATGCTACTATTTGTGGCCCTGGGGATGGGAAATGGGGCTCTGGAAGCCCTTTATTCTCCTCTCTATTTCTAGTCTGAGCTTTTCTGTTAAGGTTTCTCTATCATCTTTTTCTGGTGACTCTAACAGGTGAATCCCCAGAGTCCTGGGACCAAGCACCTCATACAGCTCTCTGATCTGTTTGTTGGTCAGGTCCAGCCAGCTTTCGTGACTGGGGAGCCCTCGAGGGCTAGGACTTGCTTCTTGTTGTCCTTGTAGCAAAGAGCAAGGCTGGTGAGAGGAGGTGCTCACCTTTGACAAGTTGACTATAGTGTATTCTGTGGGGGCTGCCAGTATATCCTGTTTTCCTGCCACATGCTTTCTTCCCATGAGCTGGTGGAGGTGGGGGGAAGGGGATATTTTAAGGAGCATTGAAGTTGGAAATGAGTATGAGCCAGAAGTCAGGCCTAGAAGGGTCAATTAGACAAGGAGAAATACCAACTCAGCCATTTGTCCTCTGCAGTTGATGATGATGAAAACGATGAGTCTTCCCATTTCTTTTCATTTCCAAGGCACTTTCACTTTTATGATTCCATTCTGTTCTAAGAGCAGCCCAGTAAGATAAGCAGTGTGATCTTTGCTGATACATGCCTGTGGCCCAGAAAGGCGAAGGACATAGTCTCCAAAGAGGGAAGATTTAGAACGCAGGTCTTCTGATGTTCAGCCATCCCTGTTTCCCCTAACGGCTCCTAGCAGCCAAGGCATCTGGGGCTGACTCGGCAGCTTCCTCACCACAGAGGAACCTCTGCCCAGGCCGCAACTCTGTTCCCATGGTAGAGAAAACAGTCTCCAGGGGAGGTGGCCAAGGATTTCCTGTCCTTTATCTTGGCTGGCCAAAGGTTGGCCTGTCTGAGGTGTGAGACATGCGCTTGCAGCCAGCTTTTCTGCTCCAGTACGAGGTCAAGTCAGGCTGGGGCTAGGAGCACGGAGCTTGGGAAGCACTTGGCCCCAGACATCTGGCCTGAACAGCCCCCACCTGAGCAAGGCTATCTAAATGGGAACAACATTTGTAGAGGGGCATGTGGGAAAGGGGCTAGAGTGGAGATGAAGCAAAACACATGCTGAGTTGTATACATGGATGGGGCAGGAAAGTGTCATGGTGAGGAGCAGGGGCTCTGGTATAAACAGCACTGGGTGACTTTGGGCAAATTACTTGACCTCTGTGAGCCTCCATTTTGTCAGCTATAAAATGGCGATATGTACCTACCTCATTGGGTTGCTGAGTATTAAATACAATAATATAAAAAGAATTCTCACTATTATTGTTTAGTAGTCACTTGCTGTTTTTCACTGACCTAGGGATGTGCAGAGTTTAAACATGCTGCCCCCTAGGCATTACATCTGGACTTCTCTGTCACTTCAGATCCCACCTTCGCCAGGAAAGCATTCCTTGATCATACCCACCTATAGGGGGATCCCTCCCTCTGGCCTCCTCTAGTGGCATTTATGGCACTGCAACAGGCTTTAGTAACCCTGATAACACCTGCTTGGCACATTTGAACTTATTTAGCTCCTATGATAATTCTGTAATTCTGCTATCATCATCCCCACTTTGTAAAGTGGAGCTTGGGGCAGGAGAGGAAACAGAAGAAACAGTGGTAAGGAAAGGTTAAATCAAGAAGGTACTCAAGCTCCCATAGCTAGAGAATGATGGAGCTGAGATCAGAACCCAAGCAGGCCGACTCTACCACTCACACCCTTAACAATAGTGCCACACTTCTCCTTCTCCCTTTCCCAGATGCCTGGCCAGGGGACAAGAGCTGAGGCTTGTGCCTCCCTTCTGCCCCTAACTGCTTATTGTACCCACCAGTCATCAGTCACTCCTAGGCAGATAGCCCCTAGGTCCTTGCCTGCCCCTTCCCTACCAAGGTGGACAGTTGGAGAGGAGAGAAAAAGCAAAAGGCTGAGTATTGATGCTCTATAGCAGAGCTGTACTGTTGGGGGAGGGTGATCAGGAGAAAGTTGGGGAGGTAGTTCTGACAGCAGTAGGCCTGCCTGATTAGCATCTTCCAGCACTGGGGGCAGAGAACTGGGTGCTGGGTGGCATCAGGGAAGAAGAGACATTATAATGAGCTCTACTGACAATGATATTTCATTATGGTGTGGGTGGTTAGGGGAAGGCAGGAGACTGGCTGGATTAACTTTTATGACCTTCTTCAGCTGGTGTGGCCCATGATGGTATTAGGAATATAGAGAGGTAAGCTTTTGCCCAGAAGCTCTAGCCCTCCCCACAGTGTTCCCATCTTAGGACCCTTGGGTGCTACAGTCTTCCATTCCCCAGGCTGTACCAGCTGTCAGCTCCCTTGCTTTTGAGCTCATTCTCTGCTATCTTACTGTCAAACAAGCTCCAGGGAGTGCTTCAAAGGACAGCCCATCTTAGCTTCCGCCTCCCTGGTAAGTATGGACCTGGTAGCAGCTCTGGCCAGGTACTCCAGGGGAATTTGGCTTTTGTTCAGTTTTAGACCTTGGTGCCTAGCATAGTTGTTGGCACCAAGTAGATGCTCAGGTAATACTGGTTGAATAAGTGCACAACCAAGTAGGAGTGGATTTGGAGGGGAGAGCCTAGGGAGACTGACATGGGAACAGATCAACAGAATGGCTATGGTCATTTAGACAAGCTCCTGGTCCCCATCTGTAGTCCAATAGAAGCCAGCTGACCTTTTGTAGCTTCAGCTCCTCCATTTGTGCAGTAGGCCTGCTTTGGACAGGTCTGTCATTGGGACCAAATGTGATGTGGATAGTCAAATGTCTTCTCTACTGATGGGAAGTCACTTCAGGCTAAGGGTTCATACTGCAAAAATCCCTATATATGTTGTTTGTGTCTATGGCCAAGGTGATTTCTCCTGTTTTATGAAGAGTATTCTACCTTGGTGGACTTGGAGGACTCTGGAACTGGACTGCCTGGATTTGCATCTTGACACACCACTTCCTAGCTACTGACTTTGGGCAAGTCACTAGCTATCTCTGGGCCTCAGTTTTCTCATCTGTCAAATAGAAATATAGCAATTACCCCATGGGGGTGTTGTTAAAATCAGTGATATAAACCATATAAAAAGTACCTATGCCTGGGACATAAATATTATCTCATTTTATACTTGCAGAAACCTCATGTTATCAGTGCTATAACCATATCCTTATTTTACAGATGAGAACACTGAAGCCCAGGGAAGTTAAGTCTTGCCCAATGTGATCTGTGTAAAGTCCTTAGCTCAGGGCCTGGCACATAGTACATGCTCAGTAAATATTAGTGTTTCATATTAATTATTATTAATAATTACATTCACTATCATAAATATCGTTATCAATAATGAACACAACTAAAATTAAGAAGTAGCAAGAGTCAAGGCTAAAAACCACATTTGCAGATTGCTAGCCTGTTAGTCTTCCCTCTGTATCCCAAAACCTCTATGCTTCTACACTACACAGCTGTTAGACCACCATTTTGGATTCTCCTTCCTTTCATTCCATATGGCCTAAACATGTATGTTGTCACCCCTTGCCCACAAAGCCAATACCCCTGCCTTCTCTTTTATGCTCAGAATCAAAGCCCTCTTTTTGGCAACAGGGTTTAAGGGAGGCCTGTATCTACTGGCTTCCAGAGAGGGAACAGACCCCTCTTGGAAAGGCTACTTCTCTCAGGCCCATTTTCTTCCTGTAAGAGGCAATTTTCTCTGGGTCTTAGGGTGGGGCCAGGCTCCTTCAAGGCATTTCCTGCCCAGGAGTTTATATTTGGCTTCAGCAAAAGGAAAAGGAAGTAACTAAGGGGGGTGGGAGGTAGAAGTGGTGGCACAGGGTCAAAAAGGGTGTGTGCCAAGACATTTCAGGCCAAGAGAGGAAGTGAGAGATGGCACATGTCCCTTCTCAAGTGGGCCTGGATGCCCTCATAGGAGCTTGGGATGGAAGAGCTCAGTGTTCCTTGAGGCCAGAATGCCTTCACCCTCACACAGAGGTTATTTTCCCTTTTTACACCTTTGGGCCTTGGTTCCTGGCCCTGTGGTTTCTACACTGGAGCAAGGTATTCTGCTAAGTTATCTAGTTGGCTGAGTTATAGGTGTGTCCTCAGTTCTGTGTCTCTGCTATAGTGATGCCAGAGAAATGGGTGGAGTCACAGGTCTGCACACTGTTTAGTTGGAAAACAGGACTTCCTATCTTGGTGTTGCCAGAACATTCTGTAGCTCTGATGACACTGCAGTGGGGATACTGAGACCAAGAGGACCCAGTTAAACTCCAGTTCAATGGGGGAGACAGTCTCATCTGCTGCTGAGAAGGTAATGGAAATGTGTAAGGGGTCATTTAATTTAAATGAGCCATTGGGTGGTAGGAGGTTAGTGAGAGGTTAGGGAAGGAAGATTTCATAGGAGGGAATGTTTTACCTCAATCCTGATGCATAATGTGAGTTTGCAGCTTCAAGTCAGGCTGGGTCTAAAGTGTAGAAGGCCTCAAGTGCCGGGGGAAAACAGTTTGGTGTCTACCCTGGGCTGTGGGCAGTGGGGAGCCTCCTAGGTTGCAGAGTAAGAGAGTGGCCAGGTCAGAGCTGGGCTCTTTTAAGAAGAAGCTGGCAGGAAAATCTATTGAAAGGAGAGACTAGGGCCTGGGAACTTGGAAGGCTTAAGTAACCCAGGCATGAGAACCTAGAACATGGTTGGGTGCGGGAAACCGTGACCACCTGATAGAAAAGTTGATAGAACTTGGTGACTAAATACATGAGCTGAGAAAGGACAGAACAGGATGACTAGTGTTTCAAGCCTGGGAGTTTAGTGCCTTTGGAGGCAGGAATTCTGGAGAGAAAGCCAGGTTGGAGGGGAAAGATGAGTTAGGTCTTGGTCTCCATCCAAGACTTTTGCTGGAGTCTCCCAGAAGAGAATGCATAGGAGGACAGCTCCCTCTACTGATTCAGCCACTGCTAATCACACACAACCCTGCTCTGGATCTAGATTTGGTCAGTGGCTATTTGAAGATGGGGAAACAGGCCCAGACAGTGTTGGTGGCTTTCCCAAGGTCACCCAACAAGTTTCTAGTACACTTGGGGCTAGAATATAGTTCTCCTGACCTTCAATTCAGTAATCTTTCCACCCATACCACAGTGGAGAGCAGTTACTACTGGTCTAACACTTGCATCAGACCAGTTAGGCTAGCAGCTCTTGCCTCCAGGCTGGGAACTGGAAGTGAGGGAGTAGTACATGACTTATTAAAACACCTGTCTTTCATTATCACCATGACTTTGTCAGAGCACTTGGGGACTGGGTTTTGGGTAGGATCCCCTGGTGGCAAGAAAGCTAATGGAGCCACTGCAATAGAGAAGGTGGCAGCTTTGACCTTCACTGTCGCAAGGAAGCCCTGGGCTAGGCAAGAATGTCAGCTGTCTGTTTTAACCTTGCTGTATCAAGTTACAGTTTAGGAGACCACAGACTGTACCCAAATTTTCAAGCAGCCCCAGCAGGCCAGAGGTCTTATTTAGCCACAGAACCTTCATGAGCCTCCCTCACTTAAAGCTACATACCAAATCTCAGACTACAGCTTCTATGGGGAGAGGTGTAAGGTTGGGGGTTTCTTGTATGACTTCCATATTTATGAAAACTCCAAAGTAGAACTTCCACCAGTCCCTGACTAACCTGACCCTGCCTCCAAAGGATTGACAGTGTCCATAGACAAGGGACTTGCACTGAATCATGCATCCATTCTTTGCCTCATCCCTCAGGACATCCTCGAGGAGGGATGGGGATACCTGGAAATGCTTGAGGACCTCAGGTAAGGTGGAGCTGACCCTCATAGTTTCACACATCAGGTCTGGAGTCAACCGTTCTATTGTTGTGTGGATTGTCCTGTGACCTGTAGCATATTTAGTGGCATCCCTGGCCTCTATTCAATAGATGCTAATAGCATTTCTCCCTGGTTGTGATGGCCAAAAATGTTTCTAGATATTGCCACATGTCCCCTGGGGCATAACATTGTCTCTGGTTGAGAATCCCTGAGGCCCTGTGGCTTTGGTGTAGACATTGAGTGTTAAGTAGAGAAGGGTATTAGAATGGAGAGCCACACGTGTGAACCTGCCACTAGCCAGCAAGAAGATTCAGTGGCTTCACTAATGTTGCCATTCTGTCCCATGGTACTGTCCCTTCCTGGGCTGTGTGCCTTGGTGGTGCCTCAGTTCTGACAGGCAGATTCCAAAAGTGTTGCTCATATGGGCCCAGGAGCTTGGTATCCAGCTGTAGCTCTGGTTGAGATTGAGGCTGCAGTCCAAACAGGTGCAGTAGGGGCCCTAAGTTCTGCCTGTGACCTAACAAGCCAGAGGCCAGCCAGTGATTAGTACAGCCAAGCTAGTTGCTTGAAATCCAACAGCTCTTACCATGGTACCCCTCCTGTGAGGTTTGGAATGTGGGATGAGAGCTATTTTGGTCTTGTCTCTTTTCCTCCATTTGTGCCCCTCTCCTGTAAGAATCTAGTAAGAATTGTAATTACAGCTAAGAGCAGCAGTAGCAGGGAGACAACGAGCATACCCAATTTCCTGTGGACAGAGTGTTGCAGACCTCTCAAATGTCCCTTCCAAGATCAGGAAAAGAAGTCTTGGCATCTTGAAATTCATGACAGCTGTTAGTATGAGCTCTTTTGAAGGCTCCCCTCCCACTGTTCCTCAGGGAGAGTTAGGGGCATAGCCAGACAATCACCTATTGCAGCATGTGTGAAAATTTGAATGAAGACCCACTTCTGAGGAATCCAAGGATCCAGGCTGGGTAGGCACACTTTTTGTGGCCTGGGGTCCTTAGATGTATCCTAATGGGAGGGTGAAAGGAGCTGGTAATAGCCACTTAGGGCCAAGTGAGATCCAAGCCATCTGCTAAAAAGCCAATAACTCTTCCTTAAGCAGGACCCCTCTCTAGGAATGGAGATAGGCAAAGGAAAAGGGTGTTGCACCAACCAAGAGAAATGATCTGAGAAGCCTTTTTCCAGGACATAGCATTTCCCAGGTGTAGTAGCAGGGCCTGGAGTGGTGGGGGGCCCCTCTGCCTACCTTGAATACCAGCTTGACCTCACGAAACTCACCTTAGACACTTGGGTCATCACACAGACAGTGGCACCCCAGATCTTTCTCCACTCCCTCACAATGGTGGCTTTTCTACCTGTGCTCACTAAAGGTGGGAGAGACGATGATGATACTAGACCTTATTTTGAAGACACTCCTATGTTGAGGGCCCTGAAGGAGATGCCTTTCCAAATAAGAAAAAAAGTAAGGTAAAGGAAATCAACACAATTGCTGGAAGCTTCCTTATGGTCAGCTGTTTGAATTACCTTCACAAATACTCACAGGTTTGCCCTCCCCTGTCCTACCATATGCTCATTGCTTTCTTGCTCCTTCACTCTGGCTGAGAGAACGTGAACCAGTGATTAGAATAGGCCTAATTCTTTCCTGTGGCTAGAATCTTTCCATAAACCTATGCTGTGGCTTTTTAGCTGGCCACGTTTGTTTAGGGCAGTGGTTCTCTATATTGCCTACACTTTAGAATCATCTGGAAAGCTCTCAAAAACAAATGAAAACTAACCATTCCTATTCCCAGACGTTCTAATTTAATTGGTCATGACAGGGGCCCAGGCACTGGAATTTTTAAATTTTTAAAAATGTTTATTTATTATTTTTTTTGAGAGAGAGGGAGAGGGGATATGAGTAAGGGAGCTGCAGAGAGAGAGGGAGACACAGAATCTGAAGCATGCTCTGATAGCTCAGAGCCTGACATGGGGCTCGAACTCATAGATGATGAGATCATGACCTGAGCTGAAATTGGACACTCAACTGACTGAGCCACCCAGGCGCCACCATTTTAAAGTTCCCGTATTATAATGTGCAGTCCGAGTTGAGAGGTTACTGCTTCGGCAGTGACAAGGATCCTTTGATCTGGGCCTCTGTGACATCCACACTGCTTATCCTGGGCCCTGAGTCTTACCTGGTATCCATGCCTGAGCTGGCTTTTGGGTTGGGAAAGAGTCGGCAGAAGTAGAGTCTGAGCGGCTCTCTCGCAGCCCACTGAGTGACCACAAGGTGGGAGTCCCCCGAATGTGGCATGAAGAGAGTGGGTGTGGCCTGACCTACCTCAGTTTAGTTGCCAGTTGCCTTTTATTTTCCTCCCAGCTCATTCTTACTGTTTTAAAACCAGGACACAATCTGAACTGAGCCTTATTAAAGAATGTGAATGTGTGAATACCAAGTTCAGGTAGTCTTTTTAAAAAGTTTTTATTTAAATTCCAGTTAGTTAACATATAGTGTAATATTAGTTTCAGGAAAGAGAGGCCAAGTTCAAGTAACCTTAACAAAAGTTAACACTCTCTAATGATAGCTTTCACATAGCCACTTGCAAAACCAGGCAAAAGCTGACCGAATCCACACAGTAACTGTGAAGGGAGGCAGGAACGTTGTTAGTCCTCACTGTATAGATCAAAATCCAAAGCTTAGGGAATGAAGCAAGTTGCCTAAAATAACTAAGCAGCAGGTCGGGGAGCCCACTTCATTGCAAAAAGCTCTTTCTTCCACTCAGTTATCATCTCTGAGCATTACTGCATTTCCTCAGTGTGGATGTTGCTGCTTCTTTCCTGAGCGCATAAACTCTATTCTTGTTCACATAGCATTTCTCAAGAACAAAAGCCCTGCTTTTCTCCCCATTCCATCCTTCTCTGAATAGGAAAAAAAGCTTTGTGCTGAGAGGATCGCTGGTGCATGACCTATGTCAGTGTAGGTGCACATCCTGTCATTGGCCTCTGAAGTCATCTGTTGCTGCTCAACCATGTTTCCTTGACACTCCCTCCAGGAGACTCGTGGGTATGGCATTGAGGCCTGAAATGACATTGGAGCTTTCCTTTATGCCCTTTCCCCCAACTTTTATGGCTCAGATTAGCTGAGACCCTCCCCAGAGAAAGAGTCTGGGCTTAAATCTCAGTGGAATCCTGAGGCGCCTGGGTGACTCATTTGGTTGAGTGTCTAGCTTCGGCTCAGGTCATGATCTCACAGTTCCTGAGTTTGAGCCCCGCATCAGGTTCTGTGCTGACAGCTCAGAGCCTGGAGCCTGCTTCAGATTCTGTGTCTCCCTCTCTCTCTGCCCCTCCCCTGCTCATGCTCTCTCTCTCTCTCTCTCTCTCTCTCTCTCTCTCTCTCTCCCACAAATAAATAAACATTAAAAAAATCTCAGTGAAATCCTGCTTGTGCCAGATGAGTACCATCCTTGACCTGTCCCAGCATATCAACCTAGCCTTGGCCAGAGCATGACCTGCAGAATTAAGTGGTTGAAACTGCTGAAATCTGTACATAGAAGCAGGACTAGGGGTCACAGACATTCCTATATTACTCACCTCAGGCTGCCTGGTGTCACTCTCCCCACCAGGCATGTAAGGCGGTCCTCAGTCCAGGATACCTGGGCCCCAACCTCAGGTGAGTGGACTCTACTCGGGGTGAGTGGTCACTCCTGGTTCCAGCCTGGACAGACTGGGATGGGTGGGAGGGATGAGGGCAAAGCACTTTAGCTCATCCCTTATCTCTGACTGCTCCATTTGGGAGGGAGCCTCAGGGCCTCCCAAACCCTCCATGAGGTGGTATATTGTTGGGAACCAGTGTCCCTGTCATCCTGTTGGGTAATAACTCATTATGTTCTCCAGATTCCTGCCAGGGAGTACTTGCTGGGGATTCAACTCATAGCCCCAATTCAAACTCCTTAGATCCTTTGTCTTTTGGAGCTATTGTGGCTACTTTGAAACTTCTGCCTCTTAACTAACCTCACTTCCTGCAGCCATTTAGATGCAATTTTGACAGTAATGTGGATGCAGCCACTTTCTAGACCCAAAGGGAATGCTAATTGGGCCTCTTTCTCCTTTGTCTTTCTTTCCTGGGACTCTTTAGTTGGTGGGGAGTACTTGCTCTATGTGTCAGGATTTCCCCCCCTCTCCAGTACTTTATTTAATGCTCTCAGTAGCTATTCCAAGTCAACTCTATTACCTCCATTTTACAGAGGGGGAAACTGAGTCTTATAGAGGTTAAACAACTTGCCCAAGGTCAGATAGCTAGTGACTGACAGCACCAGGATTTCAACTCAGGCTTGTAACTCCACTACATCAGGAGGTTGGAAAAGTTTGGGTACCTGAAGTTTGTTCTTTTGAGTCTAAGCCCTTTGTTTACCTGGCCTCTGAGGGCAAGTGGCATAATACAATGGGAAGGAGAAAGCTGTACAGGAAATTAAGGGGTCAATGTCACACATGAAAAGACATTTCTCCAAAGAAGACATACAAATGGCCAACAGATGCATGAAAAGATGTTCATCACTTACCATCAGGGAAATGCAAACCAAAACTATAATGAGATATCACCTCATACTGGTCAGAATGGCTAAAATCAACAACACCAGAAACAACAGATGTTGGTGAGGATGTGGAGAAAGAGGAACTCTCGTGCACTGTTGGTGGTAATGCAGCCACTGTGGAAAAACATATGAAGTTTCCTCAAAAAGTTAAAAATAGAACTACCCCATGATCCAGCAGATGCACTACTATTTATCCAAAAACACTAATTCAAAGGAATAAGGCACCCCTATGTTTATGGCAGCATTATTTACAACAGCCAAGATATGGAAGTAGCCCATGTCCATCAATTGATGAATGGGTAAAGAAGATATATAACATCTTACACACACACACACACACACACACACACACACACACACAGAAGAATATTACTCAGTGATCAAAAAGAATGAAATCTTGCCATTTGTTTGCAATGACATAGATGGAGCTAGAGAGTGTTATGCTAAGTGAAATAAGTCAGAAAAAGATAATTACCATATGATTTTACTCATATGTGGAAGTTAGGGAACAACAGATGGCAAAGGTAAAGAGAGAAAGCACAAGAAAGCACACACACAAGAAATAGACTCTTAATTACTGAGAACACACTGATGGTTACCAGAGGGGAGTTGGTGGGGGGGGGTGAAATAGGGGAGTGGGGATTAAGGAGTGTACTTGTGATGAGCTCTGGGTGATGTATGGAATTGTTGACTCATTATGTTGTACACCTGAAACTAAAATAATACTGTATGTTAAGTAACTGGAATTATTTTAATTTAAAATTAAAATTTAATTAATTAAATTAATAATTAATTTTATATAAAAACTTAAAAAATAGAAGATTAGGGTCATAGTCTCAGCTGTGACATGTAACTCTGGGAATTGGGAATGTTCCTTGGTCCTCAATATGCCCCATACTGTAGCTTTTTAAAAGTGCTGGCATGGAAAGCCTCACCAAAGAATGATTAAATCAGCCTCTGAGGATGTGGTCCCAAGAAATTGATATTTTTTAAGCTTCCTAGATGATTTTAATGTGCATCAATATCCTTGACCTAAGTGATGGAGGCCAGTGCTTCTCAAACTTTAGTGTGCATGCAGATCAACTCAGGATCTAGTTAAATGTAAATTCTGATTCAGTAGGTCTGGGATTCTGCATTTCTAACCAGCTCCCTGGTGATGCTGATGCTGCTGATCCAGGAATCACAGAATAGCACTGGGTTAGAGGTTCTAAGTAGAAGCAAAAGAACTTGGTGCCCACTCAGGTGCACTGGTTTCCTTCCCACCAGCCCTGGCTAGGGCCACTGCCTAGCATTAGAGAAGCAGGCACTCACCACTCTCCTGTGGGCTCTGCCTCTGTGGCTCAGGTAGATGGTGCAGATGTATAAAATGCAGGACTTTCTTACTGCACTCTCCCACCTTCTTCAGGCTTAGGAAGGAGCTCGGGACTAATGGGCAGGCAAGTGCCTCTCTCCTTCCCTCTCCTCTTTGTTCTACCTGTAGCCATGAATGACTAAGGGCTGCAGTGGACTTCAAGCGTGTGTTCTTGGCATGCAGGACTAACTGTGGGGATTGGCTTCCCTACCTGGGGTACCAGACTCATGGCCCTTTAGGGGTCACTATTTCCTTCTATGCCTGTGCCTGTGTTTCTGGGAACTCCTATCAGGTCCTTCCTTTGGTACCTTCTCTCTGTCCTAATGATGGGAAAGCAGAGCTGGCTGCTAGGAGGGGCTCTAGATGAATAACGGCCTTCTCCTGGGGGTGTGGTAGGATCAGGAGACAGGGAGGTGGTTGTGGCAGCTGACTCAGCTGTCCTCCAGCAAAACCATGTCCCTCAGATGCTTCCTGGGCTTGTATGAGGTCCTTTCCAACAGCTCTTACCACAGTTCCTCCACACCACCACTTGCCTAGGGACCTGTATCCTCTGCTAGGTCTGCATTGCCCCCTGCCAGAGGGTCTGAGGTACTGTTAGCTAAGCTCTGTGGGAACAAACACTTTCCAGGACCTCTCTGAAATCCTGATGATTCCTAGATCCTAGATTCCTTTATCATAGGTCGGAGAGCTGCAGTAATGAAAAACATGAGCACATGCCCACACAGATTCAAGTGTGTGCACAGACTGAGGAACCTTATAGTGAGGTGTGCACAGGTGCACCGCCTCACATCAATCTTCATGGATCACAGACATGAGCAAACATGGCTACAGCTATGTGCTGAGGCAGATGCTGGGGTGGCACTGACCTGATGCACTCACTCTGGGAAATGCACAGATATTCTTCATCCCTGCCCCAATCCTATTTGCCCCAAAAGCCTTCAGGGCCTCCAGGGGCTCCAGAGCCTTCTCTTCTGCCCCCTCAAATACTCATCAGTGTGTGACCTTTGAGAACCCCATTGTTTTTTCTGACCAACTTCCATCTTCCTGCACTCTTCCCTCCCTTGTGTGCCCACCTGGCGTCCTCTGAAATGCTGTTTTCTCTTTTAACTTCTCCGTCTCAGCTGCCAGGATCTCATCCTGGATTTCCCTGTGGGAGAGCACTGGAAAGAAAGAGCTCCTTCTGTCTCAGAAAAACCCCAATAGCCTCCTTGGAGTCACCTGGTCACAGGCACTAAGGAAATCAAGGAGATGTTGGGAGTATGACTCTGTGGCCAGAGCAGCTCTGCTGAGCTGGCAGCCTCCCTCACCCCCAAACCCCACAGTGCATGATCCCATAGTCCCAGATCGACAATTCCCTGGCAGTGCTTGGGGGTAGGAGACAAATGGCTGCCTGAGCAGTCCCAGGATTTTGCTGCTGGCACTCAGCCTATCCTGGCCAGGAGAGCCTCCTTTGGTCCAGCTGCATGTTTACACTGAGGCTGGCAGTGGTGCTGGGTACTCCTAGAGCTGAGGTGGGAGGCTAACCCAGCCATTGCCCTCCCAGATTCCCACAGGTACACACTGAGTCTAGCCACGGGGGAGAGCTGGAGCAGTCTTGGGAGGCTCCCTGGGGAGGGAGGGGTGGAAACCTATGAGAGATGGGGAAGGGTAAGCACTGGGGAAGCTGCCACGTAAGAAAGGTAGGGGCCTTGAGGAAGGGAGACTGAGCTTGAACTGTGGCCCCAAGCATTGCTGCCTTGGTCAGCTGTGAGACTGTAGATGAGTTCTTCCTTTCTGAGACTGTCTGGAGATCTATAAAATGTGGATAGTAAAACCTCTTTCACAGCATATTGTTTGTGTTAAGTGAGATTTGGTTATCAAAGTGCTAGAGAATGTGCTGTATGATGGTGGGAAAGAGAATGATAATTGTGTCCCTAGCTGGACTAGGATAGTCTACCCAGGGCCATGGAAGCAGATGGCTCCCTGAAGGAGGGGAAGGTGAAGACATAGCTGTGGCTTCCTCCCCCAGCAGTACTCCTTGACTCCAGAGTTTCCTAAGAGTTGCTGCTGGTGGGTTCTATTCTTGGGCAGGGACGGGAGAGTGAGGGGGGTATTGAGACAGGCAGGGAAATGAGGGTCACAAAAGGCCTCGCAGGACATACAGAGGGTAGGGTATGGGGAACACAGGGTAAATCCTTGCTGGCTGTGATATGGAGCAAATATGCCAGCCCTCTCCATGCTTTTCTTGCCATTTCCAGATCATGACAACTAAAGGTGCTTGTCTTCTGGAGGTGAGGCAGCATACACCCAGGGTGACTCAGCGCCAGCACCCACCTAACCATTTCTCTGCCTATTTCTCTCCTTCTGTTC
Source organism: Suricata suricatta (assembly GCF_006229205.1). Lineage (NCBI taxonomy): Eukaryota > Metazoa > Chordata > Mammalia > Carnivora > Herpestidae > Suricata > Suricata suricatta. The sequence goes on from NC_043717.1 coordinate 49,583,373, forward strand.
CATTTTAGAAGTTGAGGCCAAAAGAGCATGCAAGTGGCTCCGAGCAACAGGATTCCCTCAGTATGCTCAGCTGTTTGAAGGTAAAGGTACTCAGCTGCTACCCCTTCTCTACCCCAACCTGCCATATCCCTCTGTTTCTCATCTGTAAAATGGTGCCAATCAGATCCTTTCTCCAACCACACAGGAAGCTGTGTACCTTGGCCCTGCTCCTATAGTTACATTATCATGTCTACTGGATCACTCTGGCTCTCATAAGCTCTGATGTCACCCATGTGTTAAAGTACTGTGTTTGACCAGGGCCCTTGCATAGTACCACTTCTGAGGATGCCATTTGTGTCCATGATCTTATCTTCACTTCCCCATGGCCTCATTTCTCTGTTTCCTTCATTTTTCTGTTTTTCTTTAGTGTTGGTTGTACTTGTCATTTCCACTTTCCTTCTTCCCACACTTCCCACTGTACCCTACCTTCAACCCCACCTTGCCAATAAAATAATCCTTGTCCAGGTCACCAGTGACCTCCATATGATCAAATTCACTGATCACATCCCAGTCCTTACTTAATCTCTCAATAGCATTTGGCCACTCACTTCATTTTCTGGAACACTTACCTGTCTTTGCTGTCTCTCTAGATGCTGCTTTTAGTCTTCTTATAGAGAACTCTGCTTTCTCTCACTGATGTCTAAATGTTGGGATGTCCCAAAGCTCAATCTGGGTCCCTCTTACCTCTCAACATTTCTTTCCCAAGAGATCTGTCTCCAAGTACCACCTATATTCTGGAGACTCCCAAATATTTCTGTGAGGCCTCATTCCCAAGTTCAAGATTTGTCTTTTCAGCCAGCAGTTCAGTATCTCCTTGGATGTCTTACAGGCATCTCAAATGTAACAGGTCTAAATTCCAACTCCTGAGGGCACCACCACATATTCAAGCCCTGCATCCGGGAATCACCCTCTATTCCTCTTTTCTTTCATCCTCTATATCTGATCTTTCAGCAAGTTCCTTCTCCCTCCACAGTATGTCTAGGATCAATGCAGTTCCTGCTACTTTCACTGCTGCATCCTGTGTGACCTGCTGTCATCACATACCTGCCATAGTGCACCAGCTTCTTTCCTGTGCTTCCTCCTCCACTCTTTTAAAAATTTTTTTAAAGTTTATTTATTTATTTAAAGAGAGAGAGAGAGAGCAAGAGCAGGGAAGGGGTAGAGAGGGAATCCCAAGCAGGCTGTGCCCTGTCAGCACACAGCCTGACGTGGGGCTTGAACTCACTAACTGTGAAATCATGACCTGAGCCAAAACCAAGAGTTGGCAGCCTAACCAACTGAGCCACTCAGGCATCTCCCACCTCTACTCTGCAATGCACAGCAGCCAGAAGGACCTTGTGAGCCTCGGGCTTCACTCTGTCACTTCTGTGCTCTGTCACTCCTCTGCTGTTTCCCAGGACACTCAGAATGAGGCAAGCTCACATGTTTCATTCTGACTGACAAGACTATATGACCCAACTACTGTTTACTCCTCTTCCCTTCGCTCACTACATTCCAGGCTCCTTTCTTGCTCACTTGCTCATACCATGTTCTTTCTTTCCTCGAAGCCTTAATGTTAGTCCTGTTTGGAACCCTCCTCCCAGGATCTAGACATGGCCAGCCCCTTCTTGTTCTGCAGGACTCAGCTCAGAGGTCACCACCTCAGAAAGCCTTCTGTTGACCACCTCTCTATGAGTAGCACTCACCCCTCCAGCCTCTCTTACCCCATCACCCGGCTAATGTCTTTCATGGCATTCAGAACCATATTATCTTGTTTCCCATATTGCTATTATTGTTTGTCCCCATAAGAGTGTAAACTCCATCAAGGCAGGGATCATTTTTTATCTCATTCACTGTTGTAGCCCCAGTACCTGGTACCAAGTCGGTGCTCAATTAATATTAGTTAAGTGAATAAATGAGAATGCTTTACCAGTAAGGCAGAGAGAGGTATGGAATTTCCTGGATGCTCTATCCTCTTACTGCATCTTCCTCTCTCCTTTCCCCTTCCTAAATCCCAAGGAGTGGGCTCCCTTGCTTTGAGCAGCAGGAAGAAATGAGGTGCTGTTTGGCTTCACACTATCCTTTCTGTCCTCACTCTCTTCCTACTCCCCCCAATTCATCTTGGGCCAGAGAGGAGCTTCCTTGTCTTAGTACCCAGGATTTAAAGGGGACTGGAGGAGCCCAGCTTGGCTCTTGGCAGCCACCCAAGGCCTCAGCCCTGCCATCTCCCATGGACCTGTCTTTTCTTGGGTCCTCTTATCCAGGCTCAGCCCTCCTTTCCTTCAGCCCTGGACTTGTCCCCAATGGTCAACCCAAGTTCCCTGGGCTCTTCCTTTACTCTAGTCTTGCTTCTTCTGCTCAGATTTTACCTTTCTGCCTCTTCCCTTCCCTGCCCCCTCCCTTGCGACTCAAGGGCTGCTGGCACTGAGTTTCTGACTTATACTGCCCTCAACTCATCTTGGCTTTTCTCTGCCATACAGAAGGTCTATTTCCCCTGGATATTGGCTCTGTGAAGAAGGACCACGGTTTTCTGGACGAGGACTCTTTGTGGGCTCTGTGCAGGTAGGGGGCACTAAGGGCCAGGCCTGAGAGGTCAGGGCCTGGCTTGCAGCTTCTTCATGGAAAGAAAAAAATCCCCATCCCCTCTAACAGAAGAGGGGCCCAACCTGTAACAAAGCTGTCTTCTGTGTCTGTGACACCTCACTACCCAGGCACTCTAGCTGGGAAGTCAAAAATCTAGTTTTGATTCTTTTCTCCCTTCAGTTAGATTCCTGAGACATTCCTCTGATTTGCCCCCTCTCTGCTTACACTAGTTTGGGCCTTGTTTGAGGCCAAACCATGACTTTTTGGATCCATTACAGTAGCCAACTAACTGGCCTTCATGCTGTTCCCTCCTCGCCTTGATCCAGACTCTTTACAGTCACTAGATTCAGCCTCCAAGCAGGCACTCTTCTGCTTAGAGTGTGCAACTACCTGCAGAGAAAAGTAAAACTTTTTTAGCACGAGACACCTTTTCAGTCTGGCTTTGACTGACCTTATCAGCCTCAGTCTCCTCTGTCACATTAGTACTGGTCAGTTTACTGTTTCCCTCTCTACCTTGTCACAGCCTCTTGTGGGAGCCTGGGATAGGAGTCCCTGCTCCCCGCTCAAATCCCATTTCTGCCCACCAGGAAGCCTCCTCTGACTGCCCACCCCCTCTTCATGGAACCTCCTTATCTCATTCTCTGTGTGCTTACCATGTATTCTATCTATGCAGTTCTCAAACCTGTGCCATCTCTTCAGTGGTTTCTTACACATATAAGCTTCCAGAGGACAGATGCCATAATTTTCCTAGCATTGTGTCTGGCACACCTTCATGATCACTGAGTCTTGGGAGAGGTTTTGATGGCTTTAGCATATAAAGTCATGGAGGGCGTCTTGGGACCATCTCGATAGGTTTGCCCTGCAAGCTTTTGTTGTGAAGCTTGGGTGAGCACTGCTTTATTTTCTTATAGAAGGCTGATGACCTTGAACAATTGTGCTTCGATGAAACTGGAAGTTCACTTTCAATGCAAACAGGTGAGTCATGACAAGGACGGGGTCTGGGGTCTTGTGGCACCATGGGGAACCCAGGATATACATGGACCACTTGCAAAACTAGATCCAGTGTCTTGGGTGTCTGGAATATACAGAGCAGTCCCTTGCTCCAGCGTGGGAGTGCGGTATAGGAGGCTCTTATGAGCCTAATGGGCTTTGGCAAGCCTGGCCTAGAGTTTTAGAGTATGAGAATAAACACCATGCCATACCCACCCCTTTCAGCACACCTATCGACATCGAGATTACTAATAACGGAGTGATGACCCTTCCTCAGGGAAATCTATCTGCCCCCACTACTTGCTTTGTGATGGTGACAGTTCCTTCACTAGAGAGTAGAGACAGAATAACATGGTGGGAAAATCATGGCCTATATGATCTTAGAAGTCAAGATCCCCAACTGTGTCTCCAGGAGGTCTTACACCCCTGAGCCCCATTTTCCCCATTTTTACACTCAAGAGGCCTTTCTGACTCTGCCAATGTGGGATTGCAGAAACTGAGAGGACTATTAGTTCACATGTAGCCCTTCGAATGCTGGCCTGATGACCTCACCTTTCCATGGGGTCAGGCTTTGTTAGTTTCCTCTGGAGCTTTCGCCACCAGAGGTCTAGAGCCAGGAGGGTCAGCGAAGCAGCCAGAGCCCTAGCCTGGGAAGCAGGAAACAACCCCTGGGGCCCAATCCCAACTCGACCAACTGACTGCTTAGTGGCCTTGAGCAACCTGGATTCTAACCCTGGCTCTGTCACTGACTTACAAGACATTGCATGACCTTAGGCAGGTGACTTCTCATTTGTGGGTCTGAGTTTTCCTATCTGTAAAATGAGGAGGGATTAGATTAATGAGATGACCATTACCATCCATCTGGGCTCTGTCTCTGACTCCTGGCTTACTTTGATACTCCCAGAGCCAGCTCCCTATCTAGGACGTGTCTTGAGTCAGAAATTGGTGCCCTTTATCTCAAAGTCCTCTAAGAGTTTGGAAACACGGAGTGGAGTACAAATAAGTACTTGAGGACTACTTTGATCTGACCCTGTGGTTCCCTCCCCAGAATGAAGACTCGGAAGAGGAAAAGCAGTGTACCATCAGCAACCATTGGGCTTTCAAGCGAGAAAGTAATTGCTGGTCTCATGTGGGCTCCTCTGACCTACTGGCCCCACTGAGCCCTGGCCTTCCAATGACCTCCTGCTGTGAGAGCATCCTCACTGAGATTAGTGCCACTTCCCTGCCAGCCATCACCGTGAGCCTATTGCCCGAACCAGCGGAACTGCCCTTTCTAAGCTGTGCCCCCAGCCCAAGTGACCAGCAATTCCTCAGGCCCACCCAGGGCCAAGATGGTCTCCAGGACAAAGCCAAGAAGCACTGTTCTCATAGCTTCCTTAAGCACCTCGATTCTCTGAGGCGGAAGGAAAAGAGTGGCAGCCAGCAAGCAGAGCCTGAGTGTAGCCTAGCCACCTCAAAGAAGACCACCAAAGCCTCCTCTTTCTGCAGTCGCCATGGCTTCCTCTCAGCTGGATTCTACAGGGCCAAGAAGAGGACAGCCACCTCAGCTGGTGACAGTGGCACTAAGGCTCAGAGGGCTTGGGAGGCCTGGCCTGTGGCCATGTTTCGGCATACTCAACAGGTGCACCGGGGTGACTGCCTCGTGCATGTGCCCAGGGACCACAAACCAGGCACATTCCCTCGCTCCCTGTCCATTGAGAGCCTGTTTCCTGAGGATGGACACTGCCTGGCAGATTGGCAGCCAGGTAGGCCCTGGGGCTATGAAGGGCGCCGGGGCTCCTGTGGCTCCACAGGCAGTCATGCCAGCACCTATGACAACATGCCTGAGCTGTACCCAGCTGAGCCTGTAGTGGCTGGGGCTGAAGCCGAAGATGAGGAGGGTGGGGGCAGCTCCACCCACCTAGATGACATTCTCCAGCATGTGTGGGGGCTTCAGCAACGGGTAGAGCTCTGGACTCAGGCCGTCTACCCAGACCTGGGGACTAGGGATAAGGAAGAGGAAGAAGATGAGGAAGCAGAGGAGGAGGTCACTTCATCAGTAGAAATAGCCACAGTTGAGGTCGAAGGGCAGGCTGGGACTCTAGCCCAATCAGAGTCTCTGGCCCATAGACAGTCCTCAGCCCTGGGCCAGGCTTATGTTCAACCAGTAGTCCCAGTTCAGGTTCAGACTCAGGCTCAGGCTGAGCCCCTAAAACAGGCACAGGCCGAGGTCTATGTCAAGGCCCCAGGCCCAGCCCAGGATAATGAGCAGGAGGCAAATTCAGGTGGGGAACCCACCTCTGCCTCCAGCCTGTCTGTGGAAGAAAGACACTCCATTTCTGACACTGTGGCCTCCTCCAGTGAACTGGACAGTAGTGGAAACTCCATGAATGAGGCTGAGGCTGCAGGCTCACCAACTGGACTTCAGGCATCAGCACCATGTGAACGACGAGATTCAGGCGTTGGGGCCTCACTTACTAGACCGTTCAGGTGGGAGTTTTGAGTTGGGGTGGGGGCAGAGGACTCTGTTGTGTCTCTTAGTCTCTCCTGCTCCCCATCCCTCCTCCTCTCTTTCTTCTTTCCCCTGTCTCCACTCCCTCCTTTTCTTCTCTACACTACTCTCTTTCAAGACATTTCGTGGTCCCCAGGCCCAGGGGCAGGTTCTTGATTGTCTCCAGTTTAAGTTCAGGGCCTGCCTCTGCTATGGCCTTGAACAAATTCTAGGTCCACTAGACTTTTACCATTCTGGGTTATCAGAACTGCCCCTACATTGCAGTCTTGGAAGGGTAAGGAGGTGGTACTACTTGCTGGCACTAGATGGGCCTGAAATCTGTGCCACCCTCCCTGACAGCATCTTAGCGATTGGGCAGCCCTGGAAACTAAGATTAAAGTTTTCCACCCTGGGGCCCAGTAGCAATTTTGACAGTGGGCCCATCTCCCTCTCTGCATTTGCTTTCTTCTGGGAGAATAAAGGGATCAGAAGAACTCATCCATTCTTAAGGCTTATCCAGACCTGCTCCTCTGGCCCTTCTGCACTCCCTTGTCTTTCACCAGGAAGCTCCGTTGGCACAGCTTCCAGAACTCACACCGGCCAAGCCTCAACTCAGAGTCACTGGAGATCAACCGGCAGTTTGCTGGCCAGATCCACCTCTTGCACAAGGGCTCGCTGCTGCGACTCACTGCCTTCATGGAGAAGTACACTGTGCCCCACAAACCAGGATGGGTCTGGTGAGTGCTCCTGACCCCCTCACTGCCCCCACTCCAGAACCCTGGGAGGGTCATCCTCCAAAGGTGGGTGCAAGCAGGAGGAGCCAAAAGTCAATAGTGCCAGGAAGCTGGAGGGGCCATGGCCTGAGAGGTCAGAGTGGCTTCTGTATGTCTGTGGAGGATGCTCATGGGATGTGCATGAGTATGTGTGCGATGTGTGAGGAGGAGTGGGGAGTAGGGGACCTTAGGTCCTCAAGCTGTACTTCCTCCATCCCAACCTCCAGGCTGCTACCAGTGAGATTGTCCTACAATACAGCTTTGGTTGCTGCTCTCCTGATGAATACCCTTCTGTCTCCACCCCCATTGCCAAACAATAGGGGCTAGCTTCCTTACCATTATGATGCTTTCATGTTCTGGCCCTACCCTAGCTGTTGGGTTCTCTAGCCTGCCACTCTCAAACACTGCTACCATATAGGCCACTAAAGTAGTTGCCCTTCCCTGAATACCTCTTTGCCTTTGTCCATGCTGTTCTCTCTGCCTGAAATGCCTTTTCCTCATTTCTCCTCTGGGACAACACATACCTATCCCTCAAGAGCCTGTTGAATTTCCACATCCTCCCTGAATCTTTCTCTGATACACTAGGTATAGTTCCCCTTCCACATGGATCTTCCCCTAAGTTCTTGGTCTACTCCTGGCCTGTTAACACAGTTATCTCCTTAACCAGATGGAGAGCTCCTTGTATTCCTCTGTGACTTCCCAGGGCCGGGCCCACAGCAGGTGCTCAGTGAATGTTGACTCTGGGGACTTGGTGTTTTTTTACCTCCCTCACTCCCTCCTGAGCCCCCTGAGACTACAGCGTCTCCAAGCTGTGTCTGGGCCTACCTCACACTCTCACAGATCTCTTGTCACTCCTCCAAACAGGTCAGTGCCTAAGTTCATGAAAAGGAATAAGACCCCGGACTACCGGGGCCAGCACGTGTTTGGGGTGCCACCCCTTATCCATGTGAAGCGCACAGGCCAGCCACTGCCACAGAGCATTCAGCAAGCCATGCGCTACTTACGCAGCCAGTGCCTGGACCAGGTGAGTCCTGCCAGGGAACCTACAAAGAAATGGCACTGGGGAGGAAATCCAAGGCTGAGGAATTGGGGAGGGGAGCTGCTATGGCCTTTCTGGCCCACTAGAGACCTTTCTGAGACTTAGGAAGGCCCAGCAAGGATGGAGCTGAAGCTCCTCTCTTCCCAGCTCTCAGCCAGCTTGTTTCCAGCCCAGGTACTGTAGACCCCATCTTTTGGAGCTTACCTTAGCCTAAGTCCCTCTCTTCCTGCTCATTCCCACTAAAACCATCTTTCTCCTTGACCCAAAGGCTATAAAAAATCCTTCTCTTTGGTTTTGCCATTTTCTCCTACCCTGCCCAGCAAGAAACCTGCCAGGCTTAGAAGTCCCTGGGGTGGCCTACTCTCCTGACACCCAATCCAGGGCTGGCCTCATAATCTTCCTCCCCACCCCACCCCTGCCCTGCATGTCTCCCTACCTCCTTTCCCTGCATGGGCCAGGTGGGCATCTTCCGCAAGTCTGGGGTGAAGTCCAGGATCCAGAACCTGCGCCAAATGAATGAGACCTCCCCTGACAATGTTTGCTATGAGGGCCAGTCGGCCTATGATGTGGCCGACTTGTTGAAGCAGTATTTCCGGGACCTACCAGAGCCTATCTTCACCAGCAAGCTCACCACCACTTTTCTGCAGATCTATCAGTGTGAGTTACGTGCATCTATCCCCAATAACCTGCTCCATTCTTAATCTCCCTGAATCCTGGGGCTTGTGAAAGATAAACGTGGTGTGGGCAAATCTATCCACATCCGTAAGCTCATTGGAAGATTTGCTATTCAGAGTTGGAAAGGCCCTTGGAGGACATTCACATTTGATTCCCTAAACCCATTATATGGAAAGATAGACTGAGGCCCTGAGGAAAGGCAGGCGCTTACCTAAGGTGACATTGTATATCAGAGTGGGGCTTAACCCAGTACCCAGAGACCTTCCAGAGCCCATCTTTACCCTTTCCTCTCACTGACTGACCTCCCTTGGGACCTCTGTGCCCTCTGCATTCCTAGAATCAGACTTGCTGCCACAAGCTCTAGGGGAATAAGAGAGCTGTTCTGCCATTCCTTCCTCACAGTCCTCCCCAAGGATCAATGGTTGGCAGCAGCACAAGCTGCCACCTTGCTGCTCCCCGATGAGAACCGAGAGGTCCTACAGACCCTGCTCTATTTCCTAAGTGACATTGCCTCTGCTGAAGAAAACCAGATGACAGCTGGAAACCTAGCAGTGTGCCTGGCACCTTCCATCTTCCATCTCAACATCTCCAAGAAGGATAGCACCTCGCCCAGGTAAAACCGGGTAGGGCCGGGCAGGGAAGGTTTGGGCCTCCTTGGACTGTTGGTCCTTGATGGCCGGCGCTACAGTTCCCCAGCATCACCACAAGGGGTCAGCCTGACACTTCAGAGGCCTGAGACTGGTTGGATGTTTTGAAGCAGGGCCTTCTAAAAGTGCAGCAGGTTGTTTTGTGTTTAAGGAAGCTAGAAGCCAACCAGTCAGCCATCTTGTCTTGTGTCCATGTGCCATCCTCTCCTCCCTGCCCTTCCCTCTAGGATCAGGAATAAACACAGCCTGGTTGGCCGGCCAGGCCTTAGGGACCTGAGTGAGAACATGGCTGCTACCCAGGGCCTATCACACATGATCAGTGACTGCAAGAAACTTTTCCAAGTGAGTAACTCTAGGCCCACACCTAGGGGAACTATCAGGCCAGAGATTTGTACCCCAAGATAAGGAGAGGGCCTAACTTGATGCATGCCCCTCAACATCCAACTCTTTTCCTACAAGGTTTCTCATCTGCCTCACTGCAGTAGTCAGGCCTGTCCACCCCCTTAACATGGAGCTGAGAGAGCTAGTGGGCTCTGGGAATGATGGTCCTTCACCCTCTGTTGCTCCCCATGGTCCTCGTGTATGTGTGCTCTCCCAGGTTCCCCAGGACATGGTGCTGCAACTGTGTGGTTCCTACAGTGCAGCTGAGCTCAGCCCTCCTGGCCCAGCCCTGGCTGAGCTGCGGCAGGCCCAAGCTGCTGGCATGAGCCTGAGTCTCTACATGGAAGAGAGTGTCCAGGAGCTGCTGCGTGATGCTGCTGAATGCTTCAAGGGTTGGATGAGTATGCCAGGGCCCCAGCACACGGAGCTGGCTTGTCGGAAAGTGAGTAGCACACTGTCCGTGGCTGCCATGGGGCTGGGCATGGTGCATGCAGGGGAGGCCAAGAATCCCAAAGGAAGGAGCTCCCCTGCTAGTCTCACTGTGCCTCAGCTTGGCCTTGGAAGGTGTCAGCCAGCAAAGCAAGTTCCTTAAGGAGTTGAGAACCAAGTGAGACCAGAGGCTTCTTTTGGGCATTGTCTGCCAGGATTCCTATACCAAAGCCCCATTCCAGACAAGGCACTACTTGCAGAACCTCACCCCCAATATCTTTCTGCACCACGGTCATACACAAGTGAGCTCCGTACACTTCCACCTTTGTGCTTCTGCCCCTGCTTTCCTGCTGCCTGGACTGACCTGCGCCAAGCATTGCATTTCCCAAGCCACTTTAAGCCTCGACTTGATATGTACTTTCCTTCATTTAGAGCCTCCTGTCATGTCCCAAACTGGAGATGACTTTTCTCTGTCCTCCTCTTGGCACTAGCCATCTTCTTTCTTGGATTCTCATTACAAGTAAGACTGCAATTCTGAGATTTGCTGTGTATAAACCAGTCTAAAACTCCCATAATGGGATCGGGATGAGAAGCTCACACAGTGCCTGGCACATACAAAACACCCAATAAATGACAGCTGTGGTTGCTGTGCCCATGTTCTACTTCCTGCACCAGATGGTGAGTTCCTTGAGCATGATCACCATCATCTCTTCCTGTTCACTTCCAGAAGTTCCAAGCACTATGTCCATTTTGTGGTAGGGCCTAGTAGGCCCCAGAAAACTTATGTCTCATCATCTCTTTATGCTTTTGACTAGGTGGAGAAGCAGATATGCAGAGAGGAGAGAGAGGACAGGGAACACACAGGATCTGTGCCTGGATCTGGCTGGGGTTAGCACAGTAGCCCTACAGCCTTCCCTTTTCAGGGGCTGAAGTGAGGGCAGGCTGGAACTGGGGGGTGGGGTGGGTGTTCTTCAACTCTGACAGTTGTCCCTTATTCCCACTCCCATGGTTCCCAGGCACCTGATGGGCACCCCCTGCGTGTGTGGAAGGCATCCACAGAAGTGGCAGCCCCTCCAGCTGTGGTGCTGCACCGTGTTCTGCGGGAGAGGGCCCTCTGGGATGAGGACCTGCTGCGGGCCCAGGTGTTGGAAGCCCTAATGCCAGGTGTGGAGCTGTACCACTATGTCACTGACAGCATGGCACCCCATCCCTGCCGCGACTTTGTGGTGCTCCGGTAAGGGCTTCTGGTTTGTCATCCTTCTATGCTTGGGAGACCAGGGAGGTGGAGTGGGAATGGACACCAGGAACATGAATGTGTGTGTCCCTTCCCCACAGGATGTGGCGCTCCAACCTGCCCCGTGGTGGCTGTCTGCTTGTTTCCCAGTCCCTGGATCCCGAGCAACCTGTGCCAGAGTCAGGGGTGAGGGCCATGATGCTCACTTCCCAGTACCTCATGGAGCCTTGTGGCCTGGGCCGCTCCCGGCTCACTCACATCTGCCGTGCTGATCTCAGGTACCAGGCCCCTTTAGCCCTGGCACTCTTCCCACCTCTGCCCCATGCCACTGATCTCAGGGGGCTGGGGGAAGGCTTTTTCTTCCTCCTGGGAAGGGCTACAGGGAAGAACACACAGCTCATGCCTGCCTGCTTCTGTCTCCCCAGGGGTCGTTCTCCTGACTGGTACAACAAAGTCTTTGGGCACCTGTGTGCCATGGAAGTGGCAAAGATCCGGGACTCCTTCCCCACGCTGCAGGCATCTGGCCCTGAGACAAAGTTGTGAGCTTCAGCTTGGTCCCAGGGAGGTGCCACCCAGGCCCCCTGGCACCAAGGGAATGAGGGGGTAAAGAGAGCAGAGCAGCCCCCAGCTGTTGCTTCCAGGGACAGAGCCAGGCCCTTGAAGCTCCAGATGACTGTCCCCTCTACTTCCTGACACTCCTTCACACATACAGGGGAGGAGAAGAGAATTTCAGTGCCCCATCCCCACTCCACCTCCACTCCCAAGCTTGTGTTCTGTCCTCCCAAGAGAGAGGAGTCATTTTAAGAACAGGAAGACTTCTGCTTCCCTCCAGGCCCATGGAGCCACCATCAATCTGAAGCCTTACCAGCTCCTCCACCTGCAGGGGAAGGAGGTACGGAGCAGTACATGCTTCATGCTGTCTGCCCCTCTGAGAGGCCAAGTCATCCTGTTTGGTGCTAGCATCCCCTTGAGGTTGGCAGGAGGCTCTGATCCTGCCTTGGGGCCTAATACTGGCCCTGAACTTGTTTTTCCACACAAATTCGACTAGAGAAGATGAGCATAGGGCAGCTACAACCACTATGAGCTGTTATATTTGTGTAAATACAATGCTGATTTTTATAAAACTGATTTAAAGAGTGAGCACTGACAGGTTCCTAGTAGGTGACATGATGATTTGGGATAGCTTGGGATATGGTAGTGGGGGGAGAGGGCTTCCTTTCTCAGGTCTCAGGAGACCAATGAACCAGTCTCCCTAGTTTGGGCACCATACTTTATCTGCCACTCCCTGTGTCCTGTGTGGCCTTTGGTTACATACTCTTATGTCTGGAGAGCCAACAAGCTCACTCCCACTGCACAGGCCAAGCAAAAACAGATGGTGGTAAGGAGACACATATCTGTGTTCATATCCCTTCTCCTGCTGTTCCTGCCTGTGGTAGCTGGCTGACGTAACAGCCCCTTCCTCAAGCAGAGACCTGGCCCCTGCCTCAGCCAGCCAGCCAGGCAGATGGAAGGGCCTAGTGTTATCTCAGCCAGCTGGGGCTTGATCCAAACCTGATCCATCCTACCCATCTTGGCTTATGTGGAATTTCCAATGATATTCAAATGCCAACTACTGCTTTATTTTTATTTCAGCTCAATAAACTGAAGTGGGATGGATCCCAGGCAATGTTGTAATTTTTAAGCCTATTTTATTTGTACCTAAAAACACTGTACAGTCAGAATATATATATATATGTATTTGTATAGATAGATAGATAGATACATATATATGCACATTTATATATGCATATGTATTCTGTCCAGACTATATTATAATCTGTGGGTGCAAGCAGGGGTCCTGAAAGCCTGAGGGGTCAGGGCACTTAAGCTGAGGGAAGTGGAGACCAGGAACCATGTGACCGCTCAGCAGAACAATAAAGCATTACTAGAGATGCACTCTGGCTATGTGGCTGTCTTTACTGAGATGATAGGTTAGGGACTGATGGTCGGTTACAATGTGGGCTTGGTGTTAGGGTCAGAAATTGTGAACATTACTGGTGTAGGACTCAAGCCCATAGGAGGAATGGGAGGGCCTCAGCTCTTCAATTTGGGAGGCAATTGAGGGTGGGGAAGGTGAGACTCCAAGAATCCAAGGCTTGGGCAGAAGCTGCAGATTCCATCCACTGATCTGGCCAGGGTCCCCAGTCTGAGTGGCCCACAAGCATGATCTCAGGTATCCTGACAGTGGCCCTGGGGAGAAATGTCCCTGGCTATGTTGTCCTTCCTTCACCTGCTACACACAATTGAAGCTTAAGGATGAAGAGTGGACTGCAAAGGAAACAATAAAGGAAACTAATACGCAACCGATGGAATGGGAAAAGATAGTTGTAAATGAAATATTGGGTAAAGGGTTAGTATCCAAAATCTACATGGAACTCCCCAAACTTCACACCTGAAAAATGAATAATCCAGTGAAGAAATGGGCAGAAGACATGAATAGACACTTCTCTAAAGAGGACATCCAGATGGCCAACAGACACATGAAATGATGCTGTGTCACTCATCAGGGAACTACAAATCAAAACCACACTGAGATACCTCATGCCTGTCAGAATGGCTAAAATGAACAAATCATAGATGCGGGTACCTTTCTATACTGTTGCTGGGAATGTAGACTGGTACAGCCGCTCTGGAAAACAGTGTGGAGGTCCCTCAAAAAACTATCAATAGAACTCCCCTATGACCCAGCAGTAACACTGCTGGGGATTACCTCAAGGGATACAAAAGTGCTGATGCATAGGGGCACATGTACCCCAATGTTCATAGCACTTTCAACAATAGCCAAATCATGGAAAGAGCCTCAATGTCCATCAACTGATGAATGGATCAAGAAGAGGGGATATATATATACAATGGAGTACTACATGGTAATGAGAAAGAATGAAATGTGGCCATTTGTAGGAAAGTGGATGGACCTCAAGGGTGTCATGCTAAGTGAAATAAGTCAGGCAGAGAAGGACAGATACCATATGTTTGCATTCATAGGTCTAATAGGAGAGACCTGGCAGGGGACCATGGGGAGAGGAAGGGGGAAAGAGAGTGGAGAAGAGTGAGGGACACAGATCAAGGGAGACTACTGAATACTGAAAAGGAACCATGGACTGAAGAGGGAGGGGGAGGGAGGGAAGGGGTGATGGTCATGGTGGGGGGCTCTTGTGGGGAGAAGCACTGGGTGTTATATGGAAACCAATTTTACAATAAACGATTATATATATAAAAAAAGAAGATGTGGTTTATCTATACAATGGAATACTACATGGCAATGAGAAAGAATGAAATCTGGCCATTCATAGCAACGTGGATGGACCTTGAGGATGTCATGCTAAGCGAAGTAAGTCAGGTAGAGAAGGACAGATACCATACGTTTTCACTCATAGGTCTAATGGGAGAAACTTAACGGAGGACCGTGGGAAGGGGAAGGGGGGAAAAGAGTAAGGGAGAGGGAGGAAGGCAAATCATGAGGGACTCTTTAATACTGAAAACAGAGGGCTGAAGGGGGAGGGAGAAAGGGGAAGGAGGGTGATGGTCATGAAGGAGGGCACTTGTGGGGAAGAGCATTGGGTGTTATATGGAAGCCAACTTGACAATAAAGTATAATAAAAAAGAAAAAGATGAAGAGTGGAAACCCAGTGAAGCCGCTGAAGGCTTCAAGACCATTTTCCCCATAAGCCAGCCCAAGAAAGGTTGGAGTGCCTGAAGGCAGCCCCTGGTCTGGCTCCGGTGACCTGAAAATCCCAGGGAGCTAGAAAGGCCCCTGTGTCATTACTTCTTGATAGGAAAAGGCTTTCTTTGCCACACTTCTTTAGCCATAAAGTTCCCAAGTTCCTAAGGGCAGCTAGAGAGGGAGTATAAGCTTTGCAATTCAATCTATATTTACACCAATAGAGTGCTATTGACTAGCCTGGGGCAAATGTCCTGCTGCTCTCCCTGTATCGGAACCTCAGCCTCCTCATGGGCCAAACAGGCCAGCAACATGTGGGCACAAACGTGGCTCAGTAAGTGTTCAGTTTGCCCTGACCCACTCAGCCTGAACAGGTTGAGGTACCTGTCAAGTCCCACTTCTCTGTCACCTTTCATTCTCTTTTTTTAGGGTTCAATTTTCCCTACATCCCTTTAACCTTTCTTAACTGCTGCTGCCTGGGGATCTCAGCTAGCTTTGGAACAAGGTGGAACAGAGGTCCTGTCAGCATCTTGCCTTTGGGAAAACAATGAAGTCACCCCACATGTGGGTATGGGTGATATGGGAGATGGCTCAAGCAGTGTTGGTGTTAAGGGACACCAGTGTAAAGCTCTGGCCAGTAGTTTGAGGCAGGCAGCCAGGGGGGACATTCTGGCACAAGCACTGCCTGACCTGGTCATGGAAGGAGGCTTTAGTGATGGTACAGAGGATGAAGTTGAGCATGCTGTTAATGGGTAATATGAAAATGACCACCTAGGTGATGGTCACTAGGAGACAGATAGAGTTCTGTATGGGGGAGATTCTTGGAAGAGCCAAATAATTCCTCCAAACTTTCAGCTCTGGACTCTTGCCCAGGACCAGCTATTCAGTGTAGTTCCCCATCTCAGCATTCTGGGAGAGCTAGCCCCAAGGAAGGGAGCTTCTCTGGGCCTTAGTGTAGTTTCCCTGAACAAAGCAGAGGTTCCCATTGCTGCAACTCTGCCTGGCCCACTGTGCAGTCAATGAATGGACCACCATGGCCTATAGATGTTGGAGTGAGTGTCATAATGATGGGGACTCTCAATTCCACACACATGGCAAGCACTGTTTATGAACATTTCTAGCCCTCAGTCATTACCTCAGCCTACCCTGACTTGATCTCTTCCTTTTTCTGATGCTAGACAATGTTCACCTTCAAATTCCCAATCCTGCTGCCTATATTTTCCCTTCCTGTGTTTCTCCTGACCCAGCATCTCAAAGAAGCCAGACGGTGGGACAATCTCACTTGGGAATTAGACAATCTGTCGGGAGTTTTTAGTCTCCAATGCCCTGTTCCTAGAGTGGCTGAGGGTAGATGGTAGACAGACTCAGGTTCAAATCTAGCTATATCATTTCCTGACTGTGATATTAAGTGACACTTAACGTTTTTGATTTCCTTTTCCTCACAGAAGATAAAGTTAACAATTGTTTATACACTGTAATTTTGTCATCAGGGTTAAATGAACCAATGGCTGTGAACGTGGCTGCACAGTGTCTAGCACATGATGGACATCAATAAATGGTAGTCTCCCCTGTCCTTCTTCCTACCTGCCTGCCTCCTCCTTGCAAGTCAGGCTTGGGCAGAGGGCTTGGGCTTGGGTGGATGAGTGGGTATGCACATTATGTTATGCTTGGCATCAGGGCCCTATCTTCCTCCTTGGCTCTCATACCTCTGTAACCTCAGTTGCCACCATTCTGGACATACCTACCTCCTCATTAGGCTCAAAAAATCCTAGTGGCCTTTTTGCATCCTAACTATTGATTGGTTTCCACTCCACGTTCTTTTTGAGCATTTGGCTCTGTGGCCTTATCTTTCCTCTCGAAGCCCTCTTTCCTCCACACTCTTCTCAATTCTTTGACTGCAGCTCTTGGCCCTCTTTCTTTGCCCCTTCTACTTCTCTTCTCCCTCGGTCCCACCTCAACCTCAATCATTCCTCTCAAGTTTTTCCTTTTCCTCCTCCCTGCCTCAGCTTGCTCATAAGGGAACTCACTGACATCTATGGGTCCAGTTTATACTTTTGTGCAGATGCCCCCCATCACTCCCAGAACCCCATCACTTTTTTGAGCTCAGGTCAGTATTTCCTGCTGTATAAGTAGGCCTCTCTACTTGGAGACCCCATCTGCATATCAGACTCACCAGGTCCAAGCCAAACTCATCTTCTCACACATAGTCTATTCCCTGCTGCCTGGTCTACCTCTGTTAGGACTGTTATCTTCCTGGCTGCACAGCTCAGACAGAACTCCTCCCTCTCTCTCACCTTCCCCCATAACCAATGCATACAGGCATCCATCCATCAATCCAAACACTCATCCATTCTGCCATTCAACAATATGCAGAATCTCTGCCATATGCCAGATACAAGGTGCAGAGAATACAGCAATGACCAAGACTGAAAAGGTTCCCACCTGCCTTTAGCACACATCCTAGTGGATTGGTGAGTAGAAGGAGGTCAACAAGAAACACATACACAAGCTAACTTCAGCTATGATAAGGGTGATGAAGGCAGTCGAGGAGAGTAGGTCAGTGGTGACTGACCAGGGAAGGCCTCTGAGGAAGTGACATGTAAGCCAAGCCCTAAGAGAGGAGAAGGAATCAGCAATGCAAAGATCTAGGGGGAGGAGTTCTAAGCAGAGGAAATAGTGAGCAAGTACAGTGGACCTGGGGTGGAGACAAAGTTGGCATTTCGGGGGCTGAGCAGCTGGTTAGCATGCTGGAATGCAGACAGCAAGGGGAGAGGAGAAGGAGATGGCATTGGAGAGGTAAGTAGGAGCCTAGATCATGTAGGCCTAAAGGGGAGTTAGCCACGTGCTGTCTGAGCTACCATGTCACCTGTACCTAGCTTTTGCCCAGTGTCTGAGGCACCCAGTTCATATTGCATGCTCTTCCACCAATATATTAGGAAGAAGCTTTTACCTCCTTTTTCTCTTCTCCCACCCATTTCCACCTATACTTAGTACTAGGTGAATCTTCGAAAAATCCAGTGTCATCCTATGTTTTTCAGACTGTGACATTCAGAACCCCACAAGGTAGCCTTGACCTGTTCACCAACTTTCTTCTTTTCGCTTCCCTTCTTCAGCCATATGCCTGAAATGCTGCTTTAGTTATATCTGCCATGAGGAGACACAGAACTGTCTTGGATTTAGAGGACCCAGGCTCAAGTATCATCTGTCAGTTCTTAGCTGTGAGGCTGTGGGCAAGTTTTTTTTATCCTTTTGGGAGCCCAGTTTTCCCAAATAAAAAATGAGACTTGGAGAGATGTGAAGATTACTTAGCAATGTAGGTCAATTATGACAAAGTGCTATTACCCTCAAACCTCATCAACCTGGCAACGCCCAATTCCAATATATCCTCACCATGACGCTGTCCCTAAAGTTTACGGCAAGGTTTGTTGACTCCCTCTTCTGTGTCATCATTTCCCTTTGCCTCTGTTTCAAGGCTTCCATCATGCTAATGTCTCCTCTTAGGGTTCTTTGGGTATGAGTCACATGACCCCCATTGGCACAGGAGCACCTGGGATTAGGATTGTAGTGAAGTTCAACTCTGAGTCCTTTATACTTCCCACCTCAGAGAGGCAGGGAGGCTTGGTGGAAAGCATCTGGAAACACACAGAGGTGGGTTCAAGTCCTGGCTTTGCCACTTGTTAGCAGTGTGATCTTGAGCAAGCTACTTTGCTCTCTAAGCCTCAGTTTTCTCATATGCAAAATGGGTGTTGAGTGGAGCACATGCACCTAGCACAATGCTTAGTACCTTAATGGGCATAAAGGGAGAGTTTCATCACCCTTTATTATGTTGGCTTGTTCACCTCAAGCCCTTGTTGTACAAGGTTCCCTCTACTTGGCATGCCCTCCTTTAACTTCTCTAGCTATTTACTCCTTTCCAGACTCAGCCAGCCTTTTCTAACCAAACCGCTTCTGAGCTCCTGAAGCACTTTTTGAATGGACACTCAAAAACCACTTTTTATCACACACAAGAAACCTCAAATTAACAAGCCTGTCTCTTTGCTTACACTATGACATCAAGGACAGGGACCAAGTGAGCGTCATCTCTGTGGCCCCAATATCCATCACAAGATCTGGTCTAGAAGAGCCAGTGTCAGAGAATGTATGCTGAATGTGGCTATGTGTTTGTGTGTAGGAGCAGGGAGACATGAGAAAGTATGAGGTGGGGAGTGTGAGGGTGGGTGCACTGGAACCTGAGGAAGCCTGCTGGAGTGGGTGAGAACAGCATCAAACCCTTCTACTGCCTAAGAGGGAATACAAGGATACTGAGTGCCTACTATAGAGTAGGCACCATGCCATGCATTTTCCAATACAAGATGTCCTTTCAACCTCAAAAGTCTCCTATGAGGTTTAGCACCCTCTTTTTCTGGTTGGAGATCTCAGAGTCTGAGAAATAAAGTGACTTGCCCTGGAGTACACAACAAGTAAGGGGCTGAATGGGGACTTCTGCCCAGACTTCTAAGCCTCTCTCTTTTTTTTTTTAAATTTTAAATGTTTCTTTATTTTTGAGAGACAGACAGAGAGACAGAGACAGAGACAGAGCATGAGTGGGGCAGGGGCACAGAGAGGGAGACACAGAATCAGAAGCAGGCTTCAGGCTCTGAGCTATCAGCACAGAGCCTGATGCGGGGCTTGAACCCATGGACGTGAGATCATGACCTGAGCCAAAGTCAGATATTCAACCAACTGAGCCATCCAGGTGCCTCATCCTAAGCCAGTCTTCATTCTACTGGAGCCCAGTGCAAAGGGATAGAACACTTCTAATTCCTGCTGTTGGCTTGAGTGTGTGTGTCTGTGAGGGGCAGTGGGGAGTGAACTGGGAGTGGTATGTATGAAAGCTGTTGAACAAAGGAGGAAATGTGTGTGAGGAATGCTGGCCAGGAGAGAGGGAAGAAGGCCAAGGATGCTAGGATGAACAGGGATGTAGGAGGTTGCCCTTCTCCGCCCCCAGCCCACCCTCACAGCTTGCTGGGAGTCGGCCTTCTCTGCCCTGCCTTGCCTCCTAGATTCCAGCAATGATTCAGAAGTCTATAGGGTGGCCTTGGCTTGCCACCACACCTCTAAGACAAGCAGGTGGTGCCTCGATCAATGGGGAGGGCCTGGGATTGAGCAGAGATGAAGGCTGCATCTGGACTTTCATGGGCCATTCCTCTATAAGCAATATTTAAAATTATATTTTACAACTGCATTGGTATAAAGGTAAACATTATTTGCCTTGCACTATTTGTTATATATTTGGTATTATTATACTCCTTTTTTCCTCTGAAGTTAAATTAAGACTAAAATGTTTTCTGGCACCGTAAATGTGCCTTTATAATGCCTAATCATAAGTTGGCGCTGGTAGAAGGCAGCACAGAGCTTGTATTAAAGTAAAAACATTACAGCTCAGGGGGAAAGGTAGTCAGGCCTAGGCAGCTGGATGACTGACTGTGCTGCAGGTGATCTAGCATGTGCAACTGTAGGGGCACTTCTTGCCTCCCTTGTTGGAGTGTAGATATGTCTTCTCATTTTCTAACTCTACCCTAGCTATGCTTCCTAGTCTAGAGAGGCAAGCAAATTTCTGTCAGGGCCTCTAATTGGTTTCTATTTACCTGGACAAATTCTTTGCTGCAAAAGGAAAGCAATATAGTCCAGGGCTCATGACTAGGAGGAAGAGCCCCTGAGGTTCCCAGCCTTCTTTTCTTTGACTCAGCAGCTGAATGAGTGGTTCCAGCTTATCCGTGTAGTGGGACACATTGTCCAGGTCGCAAAATAATGCTGGCATAAACAAGTGCTGCTTGTATGGAGTAAATGGCCATGTCCTGGCTTGTGACAGCTTTATGAAGAGGGGAAGAAGAGAAGGTAGGGTGGGAAGATGAGATGGGGGTAGGGGACAGGGTGCTAAGAATGGAGGCAGGGCCCAGGGCCCAAGGAAAAAAAGAGGAATCAGAAAAATAAAACACAGCCTCTCTCCGGTGTGGTTGATAAAACTCACATACCTATTTTCTCACTAGATACTCACAAAACCCTGAAGGTAAGTATATTTTGGTCCCCATTTTAGAAGTAAAGAAGCTAAGGCTCAGAGAAATGAGGTAAGGTACTTGCCCAATATTATACTAAGCTAGTTAGTACTGGAGCTAGATTTGAACAAATTGGGCCTGTGTGACTCAGTGTTGGGTGGGTGGGAAAATATTAGTCAGTGAGGTGGGTGGGGAGAATGAATGAAGCTGGAGTGCCTTTTCTCATGGTTTCACTTGTCTGTGAGGCCAGTTCAGTCTTTTTACTGCCTCCTATAAACTAAAGTTGATTTGTTCACAAAAAATCTTCAGGTGGGCATCAACATAACAGTAGCTAACATTTATGCAGTGCCTCCCATATGCCAAGCACTGCTTACACAGTTTGCATGCCTTTCTTCCTCTAACGTTTGGTGTGCATTGATCACGCCAAGCAGTGCTGCATACTTTCTATGCATTAGCTCAGTTACTTTTTACAACAATACTATAATTAATAACCTATTTTATGGATGA
>NC_043717.1:49604953-49622636 GCF_006229205.1 Suricata suricatta
ATTCCTATACACCAAAAATGAAGCAGCCAAAAGAGAAATTAAGAAACTGATCCCATTCACGACTGCACGAAAAACCATCAAATACCTAGGAATAAACCTAACCAAGGATGTAAAAGACCTATATAATGAAAACTATAGAAAACTTATTAAAGAGATTGAAGAAGACACCAAGAAATGGAGACATTCTTTATCCAGAGACGGTGAGAAGTGGTTTCCTTGTCTATGGAAGAAAGAGAGGAAGTGGGTCTAGGGAATAGTTTGAAAGGATGGGAGCACTTCCCCATTCTATGGATCACTAAAGCACCACTTTCCTGGCTGCACCTTACTTGGAGACAGGGGCTGTCTAAAATTCCTCTCATGAGGCCTGGATGTTGAACCAGAATTTAAGGAGGATGTGCAAAGACTCAGACTGTCTGGCAAACAGCAGGACTGAGTTACTTTTTGGAGACCAGCTCACAGGGACAGGTGGGAGGAACAGAAATGGGCCTGAGCCCCAAGCACCAGATTTCCCACCACTTGCCCCCTCCTACATCAGGTTTGTTTCTGACTATATATTTGATTATTTATACCTAAGTGGCAAACTTACTTTCTATTCTGAAGTTTAGAGACCCAACCTCTCAGAAGGCTTTGCACCCCCTATCCTCCCACAAGATGAGTTGAGGACAGTGCACAGTGCCACCACATCACTGAACTAGGCATGCCACCAGCTGAGGCCTCAGTTCCCTGGGAATGGCATGATGAGGAAAGGCAACAGGAGAGCACTGTTAAACACCTTTATGCTACACAATCTGCTTTTATCTGAATTCCACAGCAGGCCCATGTGCTGAAAGCTTATAGACCCATTTTACAGGCCAGGGGAGCAGACTCAAAGAAGGCAAAGAGGTGAGAGGAAATACGGGAGATGTGTCACAGGGTATAGGTTTAGAGGAGGCAAAATTTCATCCTAATGGGGTAATGTAGAGAAAGTATCATTTTACAATAGCATTTGAGAAAAGCCAGAGGAATGGGACAATTTGGGGAGGATGGGTAGGAGATACCATGGAAGAGAGAAGAGTGTGAGCTAGGGTCAGCAGCTGGGAGAGTACAGGTCCCACCTAGTGAACTTGAGGAACTGGATTGCCAGGTGAGCACAGTAGAGGCAGGGAAAGAAGGGGGAATGGGTCTGGAGAAGAGGCTTCTCACAGGGAGACTTTGAATTGAATTCCCTACTGCCTAGGCCACAAGGAACCATTGAAGGTTTCTGAGTAGGAGAGGAGTATGATGAAAACCATGCTTAATGAAGATAAACCTGGCAGCATAGTTTGATGAGGTTAGAAAGGGAGCCTGTCTGGGAGCAGGAAAACCAATGAGAAAGCTGTTTCCAAGACTCATAGAAAGAATAGGTAAAGATTATGCACTGGGAGCCAAGGAGGGTCAGTTCTGGACCCCATACAGCCACTGAGTCATTGTCCATCTTCTTCTCTTGGCCTCAGTGTTCTGATCTGCACAGTGATTTGGGCTTTGGTTCTCCAAGAGTCCTACAGCCAACACATCCTGTAGCTCTAACGTGCCAAGGTCTCTCCAAGAGTTCCTGGAGAAACCAACTCAAAACCTTGGCTACTCCTGCCACATGGGCCAGAGGTTTGAAAAGGTGAGGGTGCCTGAGGGGTGATAAAGTGGGATTGGCAGTATGGGCAAGTGTGCTGAGAGAAAGGAGTTGGTTACAACACAATGAATGCCCTATAACCATGAAACATAGAGGTGCTCAGACCAGTGATATTGTCACACTCAGATCCCTCAGCATAGAGCAGTTGGAGGGTTGAGCCCAGGGACACTCCTGGAGGCACTGACTTTTCCCAGACACCGCATGGTGATGGAAGTTTACCTAGAGAGGAGAAAAAACAAGGAGTCATGAGCCTCAAGTTATAAGGCTTGGCCATGGTGAACACCTCACAGGACAGGTAAGGTCTTTAAAAGACCCAGCTGGGCTCTAAAAGGAAAGTGGCACATTGTCCTAGGACTTGAACTTGCAAATAAATGCCATCTTGCTATTCATACACTAGCAAGTCCCAATGTCCTCCTCCACCCCCTTTCCCCTTCTCACCCTACTAGATCTCATCCTAATCCATTTCTAAGTCCTCACAACGTGTTTGGATAGAAGTGATCAAGCCTAGATGCCAAGTGTTGGCTCCCTGAGTTCTGGGTTTTACTGCCAAGCAGGCAGGAGCCTTGGCAGGGAAAATGCCTCAGAGATGTACTGGGAGCTTTGGAGCTGGTCTAGCTCACCACCACCACAGCCTTCCCAGGAAAAAGGAGGCAGAACCAGAGTACTTGTGACTTCAGCCTAACCCATTGTTTCTCAACCGAAAGCAATTTTGCTTCCCAGGGGCAAAATGTCTGCAAATGTTTTTTGTTGTCACAACTAGGAGACAGTGAGGAGAAATGTGGTAGTGGAATACCAAATGCCACATAGAGGCTAAGGATGCTGCTGCTCAGGATATAAGACAGGCTTCACAACAAAGAATTTTCCTACCCAAAATGTAAATAGTGCCAACTATTGAGAAATGCTGGTCTAACCCAAATCCTTCCAGCTGCAAATGGGATAAACTGGCCAAGGCCATTGGGACTGAAGTCCATAAATCCAGAAAATAAATGTTGAGAAGGTAAAGGGATAAGAAAAGAAAGGCTGCAGAGAGTTCATTCTGAATCCCTCAGCCCTACTTCTAGAGCTCTGAAGGAAGGGACTTTACAACCATTTCAGCTTGGGTCTCTGGATACAGATAGATGAAGTGGGCATGTAGCTGAAAGAATTGTTCTGCAAGATCCTAGAAGGTGACAAGCAAGTAGGCAGGACTGAGTACCCTTCAGGGATTCAGTACTTTGCCAGACACCTAGGGAGTCACAATGCTTAAGAGTCACCTCTTATAGCCATATGGCCCTTTACACCTAACCAAAGATTGCTCTGTCTACTGGCTCCTACAGGCTTCACAGATGTTCCATGAGATTGTCAGGATGAAGATTCTTCTCTCTGTTCTGGAGTAGTAGGAAAAACACTGCTCTGGGAATCAAGAGCCATGGAGTCTGTCACAGCTATGTTACTTCTGAACAATGTGATCTTGAACAAGAACCTCCACTTAGAATTTCCTCCAAGCCCACCCAGTATAACTGAAGATATAGTCTAGGGAGCTAAACCAGGGTCTGCCTTCCACACCTCCGCCACTTCCAGGGGATGGACTTGGGGACTTGTTGGCCCCTGTTCTCCGAAAAGAAGCCCTTGTCTCTTTCCTGGTTGCAGATAGTTCTATGCATACACACACACATGCTCACAGATGTGTACTATACACACATACTCATGTGCAGAAAGTCACATGCACATACACATAGTCACCAGATTCTTTGCTCCGTGGCTGGAGCAAATGTGGGGAAAATGGATGACAGGATCAAGAATTTACAGAAAGTTCAGTTCCTTACAAGGAACTCAGGCCAGAAAGGTATCCAGGAGCACCTGGATGAGGTTCTTGCTGTCCAAAATCCTGCAGCAGGCAAGCCTCAGCAAGAGGGTACAGCAAGTTGGCATTGCCCAGGCAGAGGGCCTAGCTCCAAGGTGGGAGCTGTCCTTATTCTGGATAACCTCCAGGAAAGCACCACAGACTTACCCTGACATTGGGGCCAAGAAGTTTTTGAACATCTGAGGTGAAGACTCCTTCTGAGGTGGGGCCTTGCTAGACCCTCAGCCTTGCTTTGTCCTTGTTATCCAAACACAGCAGGTGGCTGCCAGTAGCCAAGGCATGAACTGGTATCACTGTATTACTATTCATGGGGTGCTGAGGCTGTGCACTCAAAGTGAAAAATGCCACTCAGGGAAGAGACCAATACATGATTCATCGGTCACTGAAAATAAACAGCACACATACTGGACTCAAGTGGCATAGCTCTTACTTATGGCAAGAGATGAGAAAGTACACATGATCCAGCCCCTTGAACAGTGTCAATCTCCCATTCCAGAGGATCTGTTTTACAACTGGCAGTGTGACTGCAGGCGCCCGACTTCATGCTTCAGTGGAAGGACTTGATCCTTCCCCATGCAGGGTCTGAAATATAGAAAGTTGGGGGCATGCTTCAGAGCCGTTGGCGTGGCTAAACAGAACACATGAGTATGCATCAAGCCCAGAACAGGGAGATATAGTCCTTCACAAGGCTCTGAGCCCAGCCAATGATCTAGGTCCAAGGCTCTATGGAGATGAAGTGGGGGGATAGAGGGTGTGCCTTTCCCAACTCACACTGAGCCTTTTCTGGACTCCTTTCCATCTTTTTCCTTTGAAAGAAGCTAGACTCCTGAAGTGCCAAGGAGGGGGCATGACAAGGTCCCCAAAGGACAGAACAGAGTCAGGAACAAGGGAAGGACTGAACATGGGGCTTACCTGGGCAGTAGGTGTGCTGAAGGGCCCAGGAGGACTGGCTTGAATAAAAAAGCAAGCATTGAAGAATGAATCTGCTTTAAGAAATACATGATAAGTTCCTAGTTGGCCATGAAAGGCACAGACCTTTTCCCTGGTGAGTCTTCTCATGGAAGATTAATTTTTCTAAAGGTTACTAAGGTTACTAAGAAGTGTACTATTGCCTCCTTAGAACAGCAGTTTCTCCAAAGGGGTCAATCAACTCACCAAGTGCCCGGGGTTGCCAAGGGAGGAAGTGAGAATGCGGGGATGGTTCTGTGTAGCACATCCACTTGCTAGAAACATAATTCATGGTCCTGGTCATCAGGCAAGAATGAGGACAAAAGTCTTGGCCATCTTTAAGATTTAGGACAAAAAGAGGTGACAGAAGTCCCTTCAAGGCCTGACAAGTGATCCCTAGGATCAGAGACAAATGTAACTCTTGGGCACAGAGTCACTTACAACTGGTGGCTGAACAAACTTCTCTTTCCCATGGCTTCTGCTAAAGGCTGATTACCACTGGCCAGCATAAATGGGCTCCAAACAATACCAAGGCCACCTTAATATCAAGTTTCTTTCTGGGCTGGGTTCTCATTCTACCAATGGCCAATGGGTCTTTGGTAAATGGTCCACTCTGCCTTCTTCCCCAGCCAAACAGCTGAACATTTACATCTTTCTCTAGCTCCCAAAGCCTAAGTCTCTGCTCTCTAACAACCAGCCCCAGGCTCCAACAAGGAAACCCAGACTCACAGCTTTCTTAGTTCTGACAAACCTTTGGAAACCTTGGGAATGATAGAGTGGATTAAGTTGAAAAAAAGAAGCTGTTAAGGAAATAAATGTGCTGGGGTACTTTTATAGTAACCAATGCTCTCATGCCCCAGAGAAGCCCAGGGCCCAAGAGAAGAAACAGATCCTCATGTGTTCTCTCTGGCCTCATTGACTCTCCCAGATTCAAGTGTTTCTACCTGGGTCTGCCAAATATCTCATTGTCCTCCTTCCAGCTAAGTACATGGGGCTTCGTCAAGTCAAGCAAGACCTGTACTGGGGACAGTCACTGAGGGTGATAAATGGGCTTTGCAGGAACTTGGGTTACCTTCACCATGCCCTGCAAATTGGTTTGACTATCTGCTGAAACTAGCAATAAATGGCAACTCCATCTTTTCAGTTGCTCAGGGCAAAATTCTTGGGGTCATCCTTGACTCCTATCTTTCTTGTGTACCCAACATTTAATCCAAGTTCTGTTGCTTTCAAAATCCATCCAGAAACTCCCCATTCCCTACCACATTCACTGATCATACTCTAGTCCTTGCTAACATCATCTCTCACTTGGGTGATTTCAGGAGCTTCTAAATTGGTCTTCCTATTTCCACCCTAGACTTCAATAATCCATTCTCAATACAGAAACCAGAAAGACCCTTTGTTCAAAACTCTACAGTGGCTTCTGAATTTGCTCTACTCTTTGTGATAGTCTACAAGACCTGCCCAATTTTGTCCCTTGTCACCTCTCTAACCACATCTTCTACTACTTTCCCCCTCATTTTATCTGCATTGGCCACAATGACCTCCTTGCTCCCCTTATCAGACATATTATTTTCCTGGTGTCCTTACATTGCCTATTTCCCCAGATATTGGCAAAACTTTGTCTCTTATCTCCTTGGACTTCTTACTCAAAAGTAAGTGAGACTTTCTGTGATCACTTATTTGATATGGCAATGCACACCCTCATTCTGGGCCCAACACACTCTATGTCATTTTCCTCCTTTACAACCATCTGACATACTGTGTCACTTATGTATTTCAAATATTGTCTGTCTCTTTGCACTCAGCAGAATCCCCACTAAGGGTAGAGATGTTCAATAGATTTGGTCTCTGCCATATCACCAGAATCAGGACAATAGGTAGTAAACACTCAATGAGTAAGCATTGAATGAGTTAGCAGTGAAGCCTTTCAAATCAAGCTGGGAAACCCGACCTTTCTTCAATTGGACTAGTGCCCAGGTGGAAGCATCTTGAACATAAGATTGTGAGTGAATAGAGCAAAGTCTATGCCCACCTGATGCAGGATCTGGCACTTCGTAGGTACCCAGTGTTTGTTCAATTAACAGGTATGAATTGATTAAATACTGGGTTCTCCTCTTTGGTAAAATGTTTGCATTTCAAAGAAGTCCTCTCAAAACACAATGCTTCAACCCCAAGGATGACCAGCAGTGGTAGAAACTCAGGCCCTGTGGCCACCTCAAACAGCCACTTATTTGGGAAAAGTGGGGTTTGAGGTATTCCTTGAATTTCACTCCAGCCCCCAAGTTCATATCCCCTGGCCTAGTTTCACTTATTTAACAACTATTCCTTGAATTCTTATTTTATGCCAGGTTCTAGGAAGGCTAGTGCTCTGTCAACGAGGAAGTCCATCCAAACTCTAACCTTGGCCTTTCTTTCTTTCTTGTTTTAATGTTTATTTATTTTTGAGACAGAGACAGAGCATGAGCAGGGGAGGGGCAGAGAGAGAGGGAGACACAGAATCTGGAGCATTGGCCTTGCTTTCTAGTGTCTTTTTTCCCCACTTCCAAACTCTGAGCCTCAGAAGGAAGGAGAGGCCAGGATGCCCCAGTGCCCTTCTATGAAGATGGGTGAGTCCTCGGGCCTATCCTCCCAGAGAAGCACTATAGCAGTTTGTGGGCAAGGCCCCAGTAGAGTAGAATCTGTCACTGAATTGTGCTTCCTGAGAGCCAAATGATGGTCACCTGACCAGGGGGATGGCCTACCTGAGCTTTTTAGCAGACGCTTTTTTCAAATTAGTGAACACTGCTGAATTAGTAGGCTGGACTGGCCCAATGTACTGGCCTCCCTGTTGTTTATGGGCTACAGCATCACTGGATGTCAATAAGCTGAGAACTATCAGCCATTCGTACTAAAGTTACATAGAGTATCTTATATAATACACTACTGTTCAATTTCAAGTACATTAACTTGACACATAGAACCTGGAGCATTCTGAGGGCTTCCTATCAAAAGCTTTCATATAGTTGATGCTTGAATATGTGGGAATTAAGGGTGTTGATCCCTCACATAGTAAAAAATTCAAGTATAAACTTTGAATACCCCAAAACTTTACTAATAGTCTACTCTTGAGTGGAAGCCTTACTGATAATGCAATTAACACATATTTTGTATGTTTTATGTATTATATACTATACTATAAAATGTATTCTTACAATAACATAGCCTAATGAAAATAAAATATTATTAAGAAAATCATAAGGAAGAGAAAATACATTCACAGTCATGTACTATAAAGACTTCCACATATTAATGGACCCATGCAGTTCAAACCCATGTTGTTCAAGAGTCAAATTACTTGCTTTTGTTCCCTCATTCTTTCTTTCTTTCTTTCTTTCTTTCTTTCTTTCTTTCTTTCTTTCTTTCTTTCTTTCTTTCTTTCTTTCTATAAATCTCTTTTATTGCTGATATTATTATTATTTTATTTTAGAGAGACTGAGAGCGCTGGGGAGGGGGCAGAGGGAGGGAGAGAGATAATTTTAAACAGGCTCCATGCACAGCATGGAGCTCAATGTGGGGCTCAATCTCATGACCCTGAGATAATGACCTGAGCTGAAATCAAGAGTTGGACGCTCAACCAACTGAACAACCCAGGCACCTTATCTATCCTTCTATTTCTTAAGCTTTCTTTTTCTTTTTTTTTTTCTCTGCTGCTCTTTCTGTCCCATCTCTCTATCCAGCATTCACTGAGAACTGACAGGCCCTGTGCTGGGCTCTCGGCCCAGAGTTGAATAAAGCTGAGACCCTGCCTACAAGGAGCTAAAAATCTCATGCAGGAGACAATTATAGAAATCATTTCAATACATGGCCATTACTGAGAAGTCAAAGATAGAGTAGTGGGTAGTGGGTGGGGATATCCATGGTAGGTTTCCTGGAGGAAGCACAGTCTAAAAGTCCTCAAGGTAAGAATTAGCCAGGCAAATGAAGGGTCAAGGAAGACATTTCAGTTGAGGGGACACTATTAGTGGACACAAGGGACTGGAGGTGCAGGCAGGCACCAGGTCCCAGAAAGCCAGTGTTTCCCAAACTGGGTTCTGCTGAACATAATGTCCTATGAGAAGATGACATAGAGGAGGGTTTTGGTGAACCTCAGTACACATTATCACAGTAAAAGTGCTGATCTGTCCTGCAATAAATATGCCTGCTTTACTTTGTTGAGTCCATCATTCTCTTAACTTATTATCCTTAGAGCTTATTTTGTCACCAGATCCCAGTAATTATCCCACAGAGTTTGAGAAATGTTGTCATAGACACTAGGGAACCAGCAAAGGATTTCAGTCTTGGAGTGATGAGATTGAGCCTGTTTTAGAAGGCTCAACCTGGGGGTGCCTGGGTAGCTCAGTCAGCTAAGTGTCCAACTTTGGCTCAGGTCATTATCTCAGTCTGTGAATTTGAGCCCCACATCGGGCTTTATGCTGACAGCTCAGAGCCTGGAGTCTGCTTCGGATTCTGTGTCTCGCTCTCTCTCTGCCCCTCCTCCACTTGTGCTCTGCCTCTCTCTGCCTCTCAAAAATAAATAAATGTAAAAATAAATTAAATCTCTAAAAAAACAAACAAAAAAAAGACTCACTCTGGACACTGTATGGATCATGGACTAGAGAGGGAAAGAAGAGCCACAAGAAGATCAGAATAGACCAATGCAATCACCCAGGCAAGAGAATTGAGAGTCCTAGCCATAGAAAGGGTGTAGTGGGGATGACAGATGACATTGGAGCCTGTATCATATTTGAATTGGGCCCAGTCCATTTGTCCTGAAGCTTTCCCACAGACCAAGACTGAGCCCACTCAGTCAGCTTAGTCTGGCACTTAAGGAGGCTAGGTTCCTTGTCTCTCTGCACGGTAAAATCTTAGAAGTCTGGGGTCTCACAAGGCCCATACTCTTCAATTCTGTTTCACCCTATTGGGATTTGCATCCTGAGCAGATCTGGCACCAGGCTCCCTTATCTTTTATGAAGCATTTGATGACTTTCTTTTTTTTCTTTAAAAAAATGTTTTAAAATAGTTTATTGTCAAATTGGTTTCCATATAACACCCAGTGCTCTTCCCCACAAGTGCCCTCCTTCATTACCACCACCTCTTTTTCCCTTCCCCCTCCCCCTTCAACCCTTGGTTCTTTTTCAGTATTCAATAGTCTCTCAGGTTTTGCGTCCCTCTCTCTCCCCAACTCTCTTTCCCCCTTCCCCTCCCCCTGGTCCTCCATTAGGTTTCTCCTGCTCTCCTGTTAGACCTATGAGTGCAAACATATGGTATCTGTCCTTCTCGGCCTGACTTATTTCGCTTAGCATGACACCCTCGAGGTCCATCCACTTTGCTACAAATGACCATATTTCATTCTTTCTCATTGCCATGTAGGAGGAGTTTTGTTAGGAAAGCTAGCTGGACTGATGGCAGCAATTAAAGTGTGAGGATAGGGTGCAAATAGCAGCTCTTCTCCCCATGGATCAGCTTTACTTCCTCACCCCAGCCAAATATAAAGTCAAGGTCACAGATGAAAACGCTCTGGTAGGCTATTTCTGTGGGCAATGGTGATAGGCACCTTTGCACTCATGGACACACACTATATACATCAAACGAGGCTCTCAGGCCTACAGGTACTTAGGCTGACCAAAGTGTTCATAAAGGGAAGATGTAGCCAGTGACCCTTATTTTACTCACATGAGGCGCTCTCTCTCTCTCTCTCTCTCTCTCTCTCTCCCTCTCTCTCTCTCTCTCTCTCTCACACACACACACACACACACACACACACACACACACACACATGGATACATGATATTTTGACCTGGTTGTTTTGATGCACCCATTTGGACCCCTGGAATATTTTGTTCTGAGTACTTTAATGGGGTGGATTTGATATAAAGATCTTTTTACAAGGCCTAAAATTAAACCAATAAAGTTTTTTTTTTAATTCTTAATGTTTTTTTTATTTATTTTTGATACAGAGAGAGACAGAGCATGAAAGGGGGAGGGTCAGAGAGAGGGAGACACAGAATCGGAAGCAGGCTCCAGGCTCTGAGCTAGCTGTCAGCACAGAGCCCGAAGCGGGGCTTGAACCCACGAACGCGAGATCTGACCTGAGCAGAAGCCGGAGGCTTAACCGACTGAGCCACCCAGGCGCCCCTCTTTTTTAATTCTTAAAAGTATTTATTTATTTATTTATTTAGAGAGCTATAGAGACAGCACGAGTGGGGGAGGGGTAGAGAGAGGGAGAGAGAGAATCCCAAGCAGGCTCTGCACTGTCAGCACAGAGCCTGACATGGGGCTCATTCCCAAGAACCATGAGATCATGACCTGAGCCAAAACTGAGAGTCAAGCACTTAACTGACTGAGCTGCCCAGCCTCCCCTAAACCAATAAACTTTCACCTTAAAAAATGATTATTTTTATCAAGCGCTATTTGTAAAGGATGTCTCAAGGTAGATTCTGTAATTTGTTAATGGTGGTGAATAATTCACTTAAACCATAGTTTAACAATTAAAAAATGAGTGTACTAAAAATAACTATAATTGTCATCAGTTACAAAATATAAAAACATGTAACTTTTAATAACAATAACCTGAAATGTAAAGAAGGGGAAGAGAAGTAAAAGTGTAAAGTTTAGAAGTTGTATTAAAGTTAAGTTGTTATCACTTTAGGGCACCTGGGTGTCTTAGTCGGTTGGTTGAGCATCCAACTCTTGATTCTGGCTCAAGTCATGATCTCACTATTTGTAAGATTGAGCCCTGTGTCAGGCTCTGCACTGGCAGCATGGAGCCTTCTTGGGATTCTCTCTCTCCCTCTCTCTCTGCCCCTTCCTGCTTGTGCTCTCTCTTTTTCTCAAAAAATAAAAGAAAATTTTAAAGAGTTGTTATCAGCTTAAAATAGGCTATTATAATTTTAAGATATTTTATGTAAGCCTCATGGTAACCACCAGGGAAAAACCTGTAGCAATTACACAAAAGAACATGAGAAAGAAGTCAAAGCATACTAAGACCAAAAGACAACAAAGCATGAAAAAAAGGCAGGAGGCTCTCCAGTTTGAAGACACAGAAAGGCTGAATGGATTTTAAAATCAAGATTTAAAGAAATACTACCTAAAGAATCTCACTTTAGCCTTAAAGGCACACATAGGCTGATAGTGAGGGGATGGGAAAAGTCATTTCAAGGAAATGGTAGCAACAATAACAAAACAGAGGTATATATACTTATATCAGAAAAAAATAGACTTTAAAAATGATAAAAAGAAATGGAAAGGCCATTATATATTAGTGGAGCGATCAATACATTAAGAGCATAAAACAATTGTAAATATTTATGCACCCAACATATAAAACAAAAACTAACAGAGCTAAAAGAAATAAACAATAAAACAATAACAGTTGGAGACTTTAATACCACACTCCCAACAATAGATAGATCATCCAGACAAAATCAATGAGGAACCAGTGGATTTAAATAACACTATAAACCAACTGGGTCTAACAGATCTCTACAAAACATTCTATACAGCAGAATATACATTCTTCAAGTGCACATGGAACATTATCTAGGAGACATCATATGTTAGGGCACAAAACAAGCTTTAGTAAATTCAAGAAGAGTAGAATCATACCAAGTATCTTCTCTGACCAGAATGGCATGAAACTAGAAATGAACATAAAGGGAAAATTAGAAAATTTATAAACACATGAAAATTAAACAATACTCTCCTGAATAACCAATGGACGAAAGATATAAATTAAAGGGGAAATAATAAAACTTTTTGAGACAAATAAAAATGGATATAGATACAACAAAGCAGAACTCATGGGGTGCAGCAAAAGCAGTTCCAAGAGGGAAATTCAGAGAATTATATGCTTATGTTAAGAAGAAGCAAGAAAAATCCCCCCAAACAACTAAACTTGATATGTTAAGGAACTCAAAGAGATTAAGCTGAGCCCAAAGTTAGCAGAAGAATGGAAACAATAAAGATTAGAGCAAAAATAAAGGGCAGAAAAACAATAGAGAAGATTAAACAAACTAAGAGTTGGTTCTTTGAAAAGATAAACGAAACTGACAAACCCTTAACAAGACTAAGCAAGGGAAGAACCCCAAGTCTGCAAAGTTATAAATGAAGAAGAAAACATTACAACTGATACTACAGAAATACAAGTAGTCATAAGAGAATATTATGTCAACAACCTGGAAAACCTAGGAGAAATGAAACAATTCTTAAAACAACTTACCGACAGTGAATCAGGAAGAAATAGAAAATCTGAATAAGGCTATTACTAGTAATGATATTGAATCAGTAATAAAAAATCTCTCAACAAAGAAAAGCCCAGGACCAGCTGGCTTCAATGGTGGATTTTAAAAAACATTTAAAGAAGAATTACCAACTGAGGCAAGATAGCAGAGAAGTAGGGAGCTCTATATGTTTCACCTGCACATGTCTATCAATCTAAGAGGACTGAAGGCATAATACTCTGATCTGCAAGAGTCTGGGAGGAAAAGAGACAAAGTCCATTAAGACAGCCTGATAGGTGCATGAGTGCGAACTGAGGAAGATAAAAACGGGCTGGGACCCGGAGGCTTGGAGGGGAGGGAGCCCCCTCCACACAGAGCCGTGCAGAGACGCGGAGAGAGGAGGGGAAGAGAAAGAGGCTGAAAACGCTCATAGAGCTGTGTCTAGAGAAGAGAAAAACCTTGGCCCAGGAGAGAGAAGGATCCTATCATCCCATCTATAACCACAGGGCATGAGGATCCTTTCTCTCTAGCTGGGGTGCTTTCCTTGGGCTCAGCACCCCATCCCAGGCTGGGCCAGGAGAAACTGCTCCCCTACTCCCCCTACTCCCCTGGCTAGAATGCCACCCACCTGCAGGACTACATCGCATCTCTGGCGGTATCAAAGTGTGTGGACTAAGATCTGAAATGTGGCGGGGCTTGGAAAATACAACTTGGCCTGCCTATGGCACAGGGAGATAGGACCCAAAAGGAGTGGGTTGGAATGCTTGGTTCCAGAAGAAACTGCAGCTCTGCTATTCTGCTCTCCACAGCCACCAAGGTAGGGCCTCGGGGAGCAGCCCTGGAGACTGCAGTGGAGGCAAGACCTGCTTACACCAAACCACACGTATCCGCACTGGAGAGCTGCTTTTTTTTTTCCCTTCAGAGCACAGGGAAGACCAACACTGATGCATGCTGTGATTAAATCAGTTTTTGCGATTCAGATATATTTCCCCTTATCCATTTCTTATCTCTACCCTACACTGGACTGGGAACACGGGACATTGATTTGCCCAAACAGTCATACTTAATCCATTCTCTTGATGCTACCTTCATTTCTCTCTTTCCATGGATTAATCAGACTATATAGTTCTTTGGGTAACATTATCTTCAGTTTTTTTTCTCCTCATCTCATACCATATTCTCCTCTTTCTCTCTCTGAATTAAGCCTTTTATTCTCTCGGCCTGGTCATCGTTCATTTTCACTTCCTCCACACCCTTGTCACCTCTCTCCTTGCATATGTTCTTCCAACAGCACTGTATCCACCCTACTCTTTATTTGTAGCTTGAATTTCTGGTTTTATGCTTTTAGACTGTCCTTTATATTTTGTTGTGTTTGTTCCTCCTTTTTTTTCCTTTTTATTTCTGTCCCCTTTTGTTTGGCTTATTTGTTTGACTTGTCTGTGAGTTTGCATGCTTTTATTCCCTATGTGTTTGTCTAGTTTCCTTTTCACAGCTACCTCAAGAAGCAAGCCAAAGTGCACAAGGTGGAGAGACCCAAATATCTCTGAGTAGAAAAATAAAATAACCAAAGGCACAACAAGAGAAACCAAGAGACACCATTAAAAGAACATGTCCTGAATGAACAGGCTCTGGAAAATCAATGAGCCTTCTTTAATATAGCAATACACACAGGTGCAGAGTGCGTAACAAGCTTTTAAAACTGACAAGAGACAGAAAGCTATCCAAAATGGCAAAACGGAAGAACTCTCTTATAAAGAAATCCCAGGAAGAAGTCACAGCTACAGAATTGCTCCAAACAGATATAAGCAACATAATGGAGCAAGAATTTAGAACAATTGTCATAAGAATAATCGCTGGGCTTGAAAAAAGCATGGAAGACATCAGAGAAGATTGATACAAAGATAAGGGACCGTCAAAATAGCTGTGATGAGTTAAAAAATGCTATAATTAAGGTACATAATGAAATGGAGGCTGCAAATGCACAAATTGAAGAGGTAGAGAGGAGAATAGATGAATTAGAAGACACAATTATAGAAAAAGAGAAAGCCAAGTAAAAGAGAGAGAAATTGGTCCAGGAGCAAGAAAGGAGAATTCAAGACCTGAGTGATACAATCAAATGGAACAATATCTCCATCATAGCAATTCCTGAAGAAGAAGAAGAAGAAGAAGAAGAAGAAGAAGAAGAAGAAGAAGAAGAAGAAGAAGAAGAAAGGGGAAAAGCTCCTAAAGGGGTGCTTGATGATATTATGCCCAAGAACTTCCACAATTGGGGAAGGAAATAGACATTGAAATCCAAGAGACACAGAGAACTCCCCTCAGACATAACTTTAATCAACCTTCAGTATGACATATAATGAAACTGAAAAACATAAGGATAAAGAGAGAATTCAGAAAGCAGCTAGGGAAAAAAAGGCCCTAACATACAAACGGAAACCTATCAGAGTGGCAGGCCAGAAAGGAATGGCAGAAAATCATCAATGTGATGAACAGAATAAATATGCAGTCAAGAATCCTTTATCTAGTGAGCCTGTCATTCAAAATAGAGAGAGAAAGGTTTTACCAAATAAACAATAATTGAAAGAATTCATCACCACCAAATCAGCCCTACAAGAAATCCTATGGGCACTTTGTGAGAGAAATGTTGCAAAGAATACAAGGTACCAGAGATACCACTACAAGCATGAACCCTACAGAAAACACAAGGACTTTAAACCCATATTTTTCAATAATAACACTGAATGTAAATGGACTAAATGCACCAATCAACAAATATAGGGTATCAGAATGGAAATCCATCTATATGCTGTCTACAAGAGACTCATTTTAGACCTGAAGACACCTTCATATTGAAAGTAAAGGGATGGAGAAATAGCTATCATGTGACATGAAGTCAAAGAAAGCTGGAGTAGCCATACTTATATGGGACAAGCTGGACTTTCAACTAAAGGTAGAAACAAAATATTAAGGACATTATATAATAATTACAGGGTCTCTCTAGGAGGAAAAGCTAACAATCATAAACATCTACACACCGAATTCGGGAGCACCCAAATACATAAAACAACTAATCACAAACAGAAACAATCTTATTGAGAAAAATGTGCTAGTGGCAGGGGACATTAATATTCTACTTACAGCAATGGATAGATCAGTTAGACAGAAA
Source organism: Suricata suricatta (assembly GCF_006229205.1). Classification (NCBI taxonomy): domain Eukaryota; kingdom Metazoa; phylum Chordata; class Mammalia; order Carnivora; family Herpestidae; genus Suricata; species Suricata suricatta. Next base: position 49,620,790 of record NC_043717.1, read on the forward strand.
ATCACTAAAGAAACAATGGAATTGACGACACATGGAACCAGATGGAATTGACAGATATATATAGAACTCTACATCCTGAGGATATGGAATTCAATTTCTTCTTGAGTGCACATGGCACATTCTTCAAGATAGATCACATACTGGGTCATAGAGCAGCCCTCCACAAATATAAAAAAATTGAGATCATACCATGCACACTTTCAGATCACTATGCTCTGAAACTTGAAATTAATCACAGGGAAAAGTCTAGAAAACCGCCAAAAATATGGAGGTTAAAGACCACCCTACTAAAGAACGATTAGGCCAATCAGGCCATTAGAGAAGAAATTAAAAAACATATGGAAACAAATGAAAATGAAAATACAGCACTCCAAACTCTCTGGAATACAACAAAGGCAGTCCTAAGAGGAAAGTATATTGTTATCTATTCCAAGAAACTAGAAAAAGCAAAAATTCAAAATCTAACAGAGCACCTAAAGGAACTAGAGGGGAGCAGCAAGAGTGCCCAAAACCCAGTAGAAGAAAAGAAATAATAAAGATCAGGGCAGAGATAAACAATATACAATCCAAAATAACAGTTGACAGATCAATGAAACCGAGAGTTGCCTTTTTGAAAATATAAACAAAATTGAAAAACCTCTTGACAGGCTCCTCAAAAAGAAAAGAGAGAGTACCCAAATAAGAATAAAAATGATGAATGAAAATGGATCTACTACAACCAATCCCTCAGAAATATAAGCAATCATCAGAGATTATTATGAAAAATTATATGCCAACAAATTGGAAAACCTAGAAGAAATGGAAAAATTCCTAAACACACATGCACTACCAAAATTCAAATGGGAAGAGATAGAAATCTGAGCAGACCCATAACCAGTGAAGAAATTGAATCAGTTATCAAAAATCTCCCAGTGAACAAGAGCCCAGGGCCAGATGGAATCTCAGGAGAATTCTACCAGACATTTAAAGCAGAGTTAATATCCATTGTTCTCAAGCTATTCCATAGAATAGAAATAGAAGGATAACTTCCAGACTCATTCTATGAAGCCAGCATCACTTGGATTCTGAAAAAAGACAGAGACCTCCCCCCGCAAAAAAGAACTATAGGCCAATATCCTTCATGAATACACATGCAAAAATACTCAACAAGATACTAGAAAATTGAATTCAGCAGCATATAAAAAGAATTATCTACCATGATCAAGTTAAATTCATTCCTGTGTTACAGGGCTGGTTCAATATTCACAAATCCATCAATGTGATACATCACATTAACAGAAGAAAAGATAAATGTCATATGATCCTGTTGATAGATGCAGAAAAAGCATTTGACAAAATACAGCATCCTTTCTTAATAAAAACCCTCAAGAACGTCAGAATAGAAGGAACTTACTTAAACATCATAAAACCCATTTATGAAAAGCCACAGCTAACATCATCCTTTTTTTCAAATAGTTTATTGTCAGAATGGCTTCCATATAACACCCAGTGCTCTTCCCCTCCTCCATTACCACCACCTCTTTTCCCCCTCTCCCTCCCCCTTTAACCCTCAGTTAGTTTTCAGTATTCAATAGTCTCTCAGGTTTTGCATCCCTCTCTCTCTCCATCTCTCTTTCCCTCTTCCCTTCCCCCCGGTCGTCCATTAGGTTTCTCCTATTCTCCTGTTAAACCTATGAGTGCAAACACATGGTATCTGTCCTTCTCAGCCTGACTTATTTCGCTTAGCATGACACCCTCGAGGTCCACATTGCTACAAATGGCCATATTTCATTCTTCCTCATTGCCATGTAGTACTCCATTGTGTATATATATATATATATATATATATATATATATATATATATATA
>NC_043717.1:49622736-49626885 GCF_006229205.1 Suricata suricatta
CTTCTTGATCCACTCATCAGGTGATGGACATTTAGGCTCTTTCCATGTTTTGGCTATTGTTGACAGTGCTGCTATGAACATTGGGGTACATGTGCCCCTATGCATCAGCACTTCTGTATCCCATGGGTAAATCCCTAGCAGTGCTATTGCTGGGTCATAGGGGAATTCTATTGGTAGTTTATTGAGGAACCTCCACACTGTTTTCCAGAGCAGCTGCACCAGTTTACATTCCCATCAACAGTGTAGGAGGGTCCCCGTCTCTCCACACCCTCGCCAGCATCTATAGTCTCTTGATTTGTTCATTTTAGCCACTCTGACTGGTGTGAGGTGGTATCTCAGTGTGGTTTTGATTTGTGTTTCCCTGATGATGAGTGATGTTGAGCATCGTTTGATGTGCCTGTAGGCCATCTGGATGTCATCTTTGGAGAAGTGCCTGTTCATGTCTTCTGCCCATTTCTTCACTGAGTTATTTGTTTCTTGGGTGTGGAGTTTGATGAGCTCCTTGTAGATTTTGGATACTAGCCCTTTATCTGATATGTCGTTTGCAACTATCTTTTCCCATTCTGTCAGTTGCCTATTAGTTTTCTTGATTATTTCCTTTGTAGTGCAGAAGCTTTTTATCTTGATGAGGTCCCAAGAGTCCACTTTTGCTTTCATTTCCCATGCCTTTTGAGATGTGTCGAGTAGGAAATTGCTGTGGTTGAGGTCAAGGAGGTTGTTTCCTACTTTCTCCTCGAGGGTTTTGATGGTTTCCTGTTTCACATTGAGGTCCTTCAGCCATTTGGAGTTTATTTTTGTGTATGGTGTAAGAAAGTGATCGAGTTTCATTCTTCTGCATGTTGCTGTCCAGTTCTCCCAGCACCACCTGCTAAAGAGGCAGTCCTGTTTCCATTGAATACTCTTTACTGCTTTGTCAAAAATTAATTGGCCGTACATTTGTGGGCCCGGTTCTGGTTCTCTATTCTATTCCATTGGTCTGTCTGATTTTGTGCCAATACTGTAGTATCTTGATGATGACAGCTTTGTAGTAGAGGTTAAGTCTGGGATTGTGATGCCTCTTGTTTTGGTTTTCTTCTTCAATATTACATTGGCCATTTGGGGTTTTTTGTGGTTCCATATGAATTTGAGGATAGTTTGTTCTAGCTTTGAGAAGAATGTTGGTGCAATTTTGAGGGGGAGTGCATTGAATGTGTAGATTGCTTTGGGTAGTAATGACCTTTTCACAATGTTTATTCTTCTGGTCCATGAACAGGGAATGGTTTTCCATTTCTTGGTGTCTTCATCAGTCTCTTTCATAAGTTTTCTACGGTTTTCATCATATAGGTCTTTTACGTCCTTGGTTAGGTTTACTCCTAGGTATTTTATGGTTTTGTGTGCAATCGTGAATGGGATCAGTTTCTTGATTTCTCTTTCCGCTGCTTCATTATTGGTGTATAGGAATTCAACCAATTTCTGTACATTGATTTTGTACCCTGCAACTTTACTGAATTCATGGATCATTTCTAGAAGGCTTCTGGTGGAGTCTGCCGGGTTTTCCATGTAGAGTATCATGTCATCTGCAAAAAGGGAAAGTTTGACTTCTTCCTTGCCAATTCTGATGCCTCTTATTTCTTTTTGTTGTCTGATTGCTGATGCCAGAACTTCCAGCACTATGTTAAACAACAGTGGTGAGAGTCGACACCCCTGTCGTGTACCTGATCTCAAGGGGAAAGCTCTCAGTTTTTCCCCATTGAGGGTGTATTAGCTGTGGGCTTTTCATAAACCACTTTTATAATGTTTAGGTAAGTTCCTTCTATTCTAACTATCTCAAGGGTTTTTATTAAGAAAGTGTACTGTATTTTGTCAAGTTCATCTTTGCCAATTCTGATGCCTTTTCTTTCCTTCTGTTATCTGATTGCTGATGCTAGGACTTCCAGCACTGTGCTAAACAACAGTGGTGAAAGTGGAAATCTCTGTCATATTCCTGATCTCCAGGGGAAAGCTCTCAGTTTTTCTCCATTAAGGATGATGTGATACATTACATTAACAAAAGAAAAGATAAAAACCATATGATCCTGTTGATAGATGCAGAAAAAGCAGATGACATAATACTTTACATTGAAAACCTGACAGACTCCTCCAGAAGCCTATTAGAACTGATCCATGAATTCATCAAAGCCACAGGGTACAAAATCAATGTACAAAAATGGTTTGCATTTTTATACACCAATAATGAAGCAACAGAATGAGAAATCAAGACACTGATCCCATTAACAATTGCACAGAAAACCATCAAATACCTAGGAATAAACCTAACCAAAGATGTAAAAGATCTGTATGATGAAAACTATAGAAAACGTATAAGGAAATTTAAGAAGACACAAGGAAATGGAATAATATTCCATGCTCATGGATCAGAAGAATAAACATTGTGAAAATGCCATTATTACCCAAAGCAATCCAGACATTCAGTGCAATCCCAATTAAAATTGCACCAGCTTTTTCTCAAAGCTAGAACAAACTATCCTAAAATTTGTACGGAACCACAAAAGACCCAGAATGGCCCAAGTAAATGTTGAAGAATAAGACCAAAACAGGAGGCATCACAATCCCAGACTTTAGCCTCTACTACAAAGCTGTCATCATCAAGATATTACGGTATTGACAGAAAACCAGACACATAGACCAATGGAATAGAATAGAGAACCCAGAATTGGACCCACAAAATATGGCCAATTAATCTTTGACAAAGCAGGAAAGATTATCCAGTGGAAAAAATACAGCCTCTTTAACAGGTGGTACTGGAAGAACTGGATAGCAACATGCAAAGTAATGAAACTCGATCACTTTCTTACACCATACACAAAAATATACTCACAGTGGATGAAGGATCTGAATGTGAGACAGGAAACCATCAAAACCCTCTAGGAGAAAGTAGGAAACAACCTCCCTGACCTCAGCCACAGCAATTTCCTACTCGACACATCCCCAAAGGCATGGGAAATGATAGCAAAAATGAACTACTGGGACCTCATCAAGGTAAAAACCTTCTGCACTGCAAAGGAAAGAATCAAAAAAACTAGTAGGCAACCGACAGAATGGGAAAAGAGAGTTGCAAATGGCAGATCAGATAAAGTGCTGGTATCCAAAATCTATAAGGAGCTCACCAAACTCCACACCCAAAACACAAAGAATGCAGTGAAGAAATGGGCAGAAGACATGAACAGACATTTCCCAAAGAGGACATCCAGATGGCCAACAAGCACAAAAACGATGCTTAGCATTACTCATCATCAGGGAAATACAAATCAAAACCACTCTGAGACATCACCTCACACTGGTCAGAGTGGCAAAATGAACATATCAGGAAACTATAGATGCTGGTGAGAATGGGGAGAAATGGTCACCCTCCTACACTGCTGGTGGAAATGTAAACTGGTGTAGCTGCTCGGTAAAAACAGTGTGGAGGTTCCTCAAAAAATTATCAGTTGAACTCCCCTATTAGCCAGCAATAGCACTGCTAGGAATTTACCCAAGGGATAGAGAAGTGTTGATGCATAGGGGCACATGTACCCCAATGTTCATAGCATCACTTTCAACAATATCAAAATCATGGAAAGAGCCTAAATCTTCATCACCTGATGAATGGATCAAGAAGATATGGTATACACACACACACACACACACACACACACACACACACACACACACAAAATGATGTACTACATGGCAATGAGAAAGAATGAAATCTGGCCATTTGTGGAATGTGGACGGACCTCGAGTGTATCATGCTAAGTGAAATAATTCAGGCAGAGAAAGACAGATACCTTATGTTTGCACTCATAAGTGTAATAGGAGAAACTTAACAGAGTACCATGGGGTAGGGAAAAATGGCATATCATTAAGGAGAGGGAGGGAGGCAAATCATAAGAGACTCTTGAATACTGAAAACAAAGTGATGGCTGAAGGGGGAGGGGGAAAGTGGAAGGCGGTGATGTGCATGGAGGAATGCAATTGTGGGGATGAGTGCTGGATGCTTCATGGAAACCAGCTTGACAATAAACTATAAAAAATAAACATAAAGAAAAATTACCAAATCTTCTCAAATTCTTTTTTTTTTCATTTTGTATTTTACTTTATTTTTTTTCTCCTTCTATAATATTTTATTGT
>NC_043717.1:49626985-49638254 GCF_006229205.1 Suricata suricatta
TGCTCTTCCCCTCAAGTGCCCTCCACCATCACCACCACCTGTCTTCCCCCCTCCCCCCTCCCCCCCAACCCTCAGTTCATTCTCAGCTTTCAATAGTCTCTCAAGTTCTGCATCCCTCTCTCTCCCCAACTCTCTCTCCCTCCTCTGTTCCCCCTGGTTCTCCATTAGGTCTCTCTTGTTTTCCTGCTAGACCTATGAGAATCAAAGAGGAGGAAACTCTCCCCATCTCATTTTACAACGCCAGCATTACCCTGATTCCAAACTGGAAAACTATTAGAAAACAAACAAACAAATCAATCAATCAATCAAACAAACAAACAAAAAATAACTACAGGCCAATATCCCTAATAAATATAAATGCAAAAATTCTCAACAAAATACTTGCAAAATGAATTCAACACAGCTTAATAAATCGTTCACCATGGTCAACTTGGATTCATCCCTGGGGTGCAACATATACAAGTCAATCAGTCACATTAATAGAATAAAAGAATAATAGAATAATTTCATTAGATACAGAAAAAAGCATTTCAGAAAATTCAACATATTCATATCGAAATTCATATTAACATATTCATATAAAACTTCACAAATTAGTCATGGAAAGGACATACTTCAACATAATAAGGGCCGTATGTGACAAGTCCATAGCTAACATCATACTAAATGGTGAAAGTTTGAAAGCTTTTCCTCTAAGATCAGGTATAAGATAAAGGAGCTCACTCTCACTACTCCTATTCAATATCGTACTGGACGTCCTAGCTAGAGCAGTCAGCCAGGAAAAATAAATAAAAATTATCAGAATAGGAAAAGAAGAAGAAATCACATTGTCTTTATTTATAGCTGGCATGGTTTTATACATAGAAAATCCTGAAAGAGTTGAAATCCTGAAAGAGTTGAAAACCAACCTGTTAGATCTACTCAATGAATGCAGTACAGTTACAAGATACAAAATTAACTACAAAATCAGTAATATTGCTAAAAAAATAACAAAATTCCTAAAAACGGAAGAAATTGACCCCATTTATAACAGCATCAAAAACCATAAAATACTTAGAAACGAATTCAAACAAGGCAGTGAAAGATCTCTGAAATCTATAAGACACTGATAAAAGAAATTAAAGAAGATACAAATAAATGAAAATATATTCTCTGTTCATGGAATGGAAAAATTAAAATTGTTAAAATATTAATACTATCAACAGCCATCTATACATTCAATGTAATTCCTAACAAGATTTCAATGGCATTTCTTACATAGGTAGAACAACATTCCTAAAATTTATATGGAACCACAAAAGACTCACCACACCAAGGAAGAATGAAAAAAGTTATAGGCATTACATTTCCTGATTTAAAGCCATAGTCTTCAAAACAGTGTAGTACTGGCATAAAAATATAAAAATGGACCAATGAAACAGAATCAAGATCCCAGAAATAAACCCAAGCATGTACAGTCAATTAATATTTGACAAGAGAACCAAGAGTACTCAGTGGATAAAAGCAACACTTTTATGTGATATATGACCATTTTTTCTCAATAAAACTGGGAAAAGAAGAAAAGAAACCAAAACTGAAAGTCGTAAAAGATTCATTATGGCTGTATTTTATGCAGATGATGCATAAACTCAAACAAAAGTCTTGGTCCTGCAATAAAGAAATAAGAAATAAATACACATCAATGGTTTATTTTTTTAAAAAAGAAAAAGAAAATGACATCTTCACCTTACCACTTCACCTCAGTCTATTGGTGACACTGACTATGATGAGGACTGGTAGAGAAATTCACAGGGGAAGGGAGGCTCAGGGATGTTAGAGTAGTCCATTACCTGGTAATAAAATCATGGTGATTCTATCGTAACTCAATCATCTAGATCCCAATCATCACAGTGTGTACATGGCCCCAGTTGAATGGGCTTTAAAATGTTCTGTTAGCATGTACTGATTATGGTGATGCATGGAGATGTAGGGCACACAGGCATATGCCCACAGTGACACAGAATAACAATCCCAGGCACAAAGGTACACAGACACCTGCAGAAACACACAGGAGTCTCTAACACACATGATTTCCCCTTCTCATTTACTTGTTTATGCGACTCTGGGTTGTGGTGTGTCTTAGTGACACCACCTCTTCTGGAATAAGGGTGTGTGATGAACACATGAGTCACAGGCCAAGGGTAGAGGCATGCAAGCACCTGCAATCCTTCAAAACATGAAACTAGTTGAATTACTTGTCCTGAAGATGGTGAGGCTGAAGGAGTGCTGGGGGGTCCAAGAGTAGTCTCACCCATTGACCACCCTATAGTTCTACCCCAGGGGTGAATCACACATATGGTCAGCCCCATCAACAGAGGTGACATGGCATATGTGGGGTGCCACTCTGTATGCCCCTTGCAGGGTCATGGGAATGTCTGTCCTCAAGTACTTGTCCTGTAAGGCAAGATGGCAGCCCATCTGGGAGAGGGAAGGGACAGGGCCTGGTCCTCTAACCAGCTGGGGGCTGTGGAGAGGAGTTAGGAGGGCAGTGATTTCCAGGCTGAAATGAGGTGTTGGTCCAGACAGCTCCCAGGCCAGGACTTTTAAACAGACTACACTGGCAGGGGACAGGGCTAAGGGTATGCATTTACCCCTCATTAAAGGCAGGCCCATCAAGATTACATAGGGAGGGGCCATTTGCTGGAGCTCAAAAGTCTTCATACAAGACCCTTCCACAGCCACTCTTCTACCCACAAGCCCAGCTGGCTCTGCAGCTGGAGAGGATTGGCCTGGTATAGGGTAGCGTCTCTCACTCTCACTCCCCCCAATACACATACACACACACACACACACACACACACACACACACACACACACACACAATCACTCCAGTCCAGCTAGAAACTTGTGTTTTGAGGGGAATGTCACACTGCCCCAGTCCCACAGTGCTTATGGAAACTCTGTCCAGATTTGGGCTGATTGCTGGCCTTGTCAGTCTTATTTAAGAGGTTTTCGTAGCTCCTTCTAGGCAACCATTACAGAGTTGCTGTGAGGGTTAAATGAATTTAGTTACTAATTAGAACAGTGTCTGGCATATAGTGAGGGTTTATAAGTGTCATAAGACATGATAGCTACTATGTATCAAGTACTTTCTAGATGCCTGATACTTTACATGTATTATTTCATTTAATCCTGATAACTGCAATCCAAGATTGGTACTATAATTATCTCCATTTTACAGATAAAGAAACTGAGGGCTAGAGAGGTTTAGGAACTTGTCCAAGGTCACTTGTATCAAGTGGTAGAACGGGATTTCCAACCCAGGGAGTCTGACTCTAGAGCCCAGGTGTTTCTTCTCTAGGCCATTCTGCCAAGTGAGCTGGGTGTGCAACTCTCAAGGGCACAGGGCTAGTTGGACCACTCACTCTCTCTGCATCAGAATGGGGCCATGAGGTTGTTTCTTCAATGGCTCCCTTAGGCCTTCAGGATAAAATCCCAGATTCCTGGTGTGACATACCAGGCTCTCCACAGCACACACCTGTGCATGTGTCTTTTTGTCCATTACTACATTCCCTTACGTTCTTTGCTCTGGCCACATACATCCTTTTGCAGTTCAGTCATGCTTTCATTTTCTTCCTAGACTTTGAAAATTCAGGTCCTTTTGCCTGGAATGTCATTTGTTTTCTTTCAGTTAACTGTAATTTCTCCTTCAGATTCCAAGTCAGATTTCACTTCTTCCTGCAAATCTTCCTTGGTCTTCCTCCTCAATCCCAGTAAGGAGTACGTTCCCCTGTATTTACTTTATGTGGCACTGGCAATACTGCATTTTCATCACCTTTTGGTGTTCTCTCTTCTCTACTAACTGAGGATCATTGGAAGGCAAGAACTATGTCTCAGTTCCTCAGAGTCTCCAGCACTTTGCTTGGGTTTGGCCTCCCTGGAGCGTAGCATGTGCTTTTGAGCAAATGACTGGGAATATCATCTGATGGAAGATGTGCAAACCAACCATTTGAACTGGGCCACCCATTGAAGGGAGGAAAAGATACTAGGGAAAGCTTTGCCACCCCAGCATTGGAAAGGCCACCAGAAGGCAGAAGTAGAAACGATGCTGTGCTTGTGGGTAGGTGAGAAACAAAGAAACAAACTGGATATTGAGGAGAGAGGTGGCTCTGTGGTTCAGTGGCTGAGTAGCACTTTAGAGTGTGGTGTGGAGATTCCTGTGTGTTTTTCTGGCACTAGTGTAGTATTCCATCAGGTGCCTGCTCTCTGTGAGACCACAAGGCTTTAATGGCAGAGGAGAGTGCAGAGTTAGTCCTTGAAATCTGGGAACAGCCACTGCATGACCACAAGTCAGAACTGCTCTGAGGTGTTGGGTTCTTTCTTAGTGAATTTACACAAGCTTTGATTTCGACTTTGAAATGTATCCTTGTTTATTAATTTAAAAATGACCAGTGATCTCTTTCTTGTCTCCCCTTTCATCACTGTATGAAGCCATATTTTATCTGTAGCTTCATAGTAGCCTTTTCACAGAGCTGCATATAATTTTATTTCAGAGGTAGGGATCCTTTTCAGAGTTTGAAGACCTTATGTGAAAATGGAATCTTGGGGTGCCTGGATGGCTCAGTCAGTTAAACATCTGACTCTTAATTTCAGCTCAGGTCATGATCTCATGGTTTGTAGGATCGAGCCCCGTGCTGGGATTCTTTCTCTCCCTCTCTCTCAAACAATAAATTTTTAAAAAACACTAGTAATCATTTATTTTGTTCTTGATTTCTAGTTGGTTCTCTTTTTTTAAATCTCCATGTTAAGGGTCTCACTGGTGTCCTCCACTCTTCTCAAGTCCAGTGAGTATCTTCTTGATTATTACTTTAAATTCTCTATCAGGAATACTACTTAATCCATTCTGCTTTGATCTCTTGCTGTGGTTTGGTCCTGTTCTTTCATTTGGGACATATTTCTCTGTCTCCTCATTTTCTCTGACTTTCTGTGTCTTCTTTGTGTTAGAAAATTCAGATGCTTCTCTTGCCCTTAAAGAAGAAGAAGAGGTTCTGTAGTGTCCCAAAGTGCAGTGTCCTCTGTTCCCCAGAGCCTGGCTCTTTTGGGGGTGTCTGTAATGTGTGTTGTGTATGCTCTGCTGTTGACACTTGGCCTCTTTTTCCTTCAGTCCAGTTGGCTGCAGAGGCTCTCTTTGCTTATTTTGGGCCGTGTTTGGTTACCAGTAGGAGTGGGGTACATTTTAACAAAGTATGTAGTGGTGTGTTTGCAAAATGAGACCTGTTTTCCATTGCTGCATGTTTGGCATTCTTAATAAAATACAGCTTAACTGGCATATGGTTAAGGGAGACCCACCTAGGGGGGTTCTCAGTAATTGCTGCTACCTCCCCTCGTCTGGGATTCTATACAAACACAGGCAGGATCCATTTAATGCTTTGGCCTGGGAAAGGACTTAGGGCATTTCCCTTCATTCCCTGCCCTCAGTGTGGAACTGTACAACGAAAGCTTTGCTATAGGTGCATGGATAATAGCAGGGAAACGACATAAAACTACATTATCCAACTTACAACAGAACCTATCCATGAGGCCCATGCCAGTCCCACCTCAGCTTCTGGCCTGTTACCACAACGTAGGTGTCACCCAGAAACCTGAATCTAGTTCAGTGCTCCAGCAGGCTGAAGAGGTTCTGTCCTGCCAAATGGCCACTTTTCACAGTTTGGGTTTCTCTTTTTAAGTTTTTTAAATTTATTTATTTTGAGAGATGGAGGGCACAAGTGGGGGAGGGGCAGATAGAAAGGGAGAGAGAGAGAGAATACCAAACAGGCTTTGCACTGTCAGTGCAGTGCCCGACGTGGGGCTTGAACTCATGAACAGTGAGATGACAACCTGAGCAGAAGTTGGCCACTTAACCGACTAAGCCACCCAGGTCCCTCCACAGTTCAAGTTTCTGTATCCAGACCTGCTTCTTTTCCAAGTCAACGACCCCAGAAATCTCTTTTTTCTAGGAAAAAGCATACCCAACATGGAGTGCCAAAGTACAACACAATAACCAACCATTCATACCCACAAGAATATCCATTTGGTAGATGGAGGAAATGTCCTTATATTTCTTTCCTTTCTCTCCCTCCTTTGTCCCTCTCCTCATTGCCACCAATACAACACATTTAGGAGGTAACTTTGTTCCAGAGAGGGGCTTTCTGCAGGATTCCTTGAAGTCAAATGCCACTTCACTCCCTCACTCCTGTACTTGAAGCATAACTGGGTGTACCCATGTTTGATTTGCATGCTTTTTTAAGCATCACATCTGCTATTCAAGCCCAGGAACACCTGGACTCTCTAAACAACCTGGGTTATTTGGCCAACTCTCACAGTCCAACTGTGGCAAGCCTCAATATTACCTCAAGATCACTAAATCTCTTAGACATTTTGTTTATGGGGGAATGACATTATTTCTGTCTCTTGAAACCCCTGGATGCTGTAAAATCATACCAAAAAAAGGTATGTGTGTGGTGAGTTAGTAATTCGGTTCAACCACTTCAAATATTTTGTCTTTATTTTATTTTATAATGATAAATGTGCTCTTTAATCCTTATCCTCTATTTTTCCCATCCCCCAATCCACCTCTTGTCTGGTAACCATCAATGTGCTCTCTATAGCTAAGAGTCTGTGTTTCTTGGTTTCTTTTCCCTCTCTTTCCATTTCCTTTTTGCTCTCTCCCTCCATCTCTGCTCTTTCTCTCCCTCCCTCCCTCTTTCTCTCTCTCTTATTTCCTATGCTCATAATTTCTTAAATTCCACATATAAGTGAGATCATATGGTATTTGTCTTCCTCTGACTGACTTATTTTGTGTTGCATTATATTCTTTACCTCTGTGCATGTTGCTGCAAACAGCAAGATTTCATTCTTTTTGTGGCTGAGTAATATTCTATTACATATATACCACATCTTATTAATCCTTTCATCTATCTAGGCAACATTGGGCTTCTTCCATTATTTGGCTACTGTAGATAATGTTGCAATAAACATAGGTGTGCATGTAGCCCTTCGAAATAGTGTTTTTTGTATTTTGGGGGGGGGTTGTAAATACCTAGTAGTGCAATTACTGGATCATAGAGTAGTTCTATTTTTAATTTTTTGAGGAATCTCCATACTGTTTACCACATCGCTGCACCAACTGCATTCCCACCACAGTGCAAGAGGGTTTATTTTTCTTCACATCCTTGCTAATACTTGTTATTTCTTGTGTTATTGATTTTAGCCATTCTGATCAGCATGATGTGATATCTCATTGTAGTTTTGAGTTGTATTTCCCTGATGATGAGTGATGTTGAGCATTTTTCATGTGTGTGTTGGTCATCTAGATGTCTTCTTTGGACAAATGTTTGTTCATATCTTCTGCCCATTTTTATTTGGATTATTTGTTTTTAGGAGATTATTGAGTTATGTCAACGTTTTATAGTTTTTGGATACTAACCCTTTATGCGATTCAACATTTGCAAAAAACTTCTCCCATTCTATAGGTTGCCTTTTAGTTTTGCTGGTTGTGTCCTCTGTGCAGAAACATTTTTATTTTAATGTTGTCTCAATTGTTTATTTTTGCTTTTGTTTCCCTTGCCTCAAGAATGAAATCTGACCATTTGTAGCAATGTAGATGGACCTCGAGGGTGTCATGCTAAGCAAAATAAGTCAGGCGGAGAAGGACAGATACCATATGTTTGCACTCATAGGTCTAACAGGAGAAACTTAACAGAGGACCATGGGGAGGGGAAGGTGGGAAAAAACTTAGGGAGGGAAAGGGAGGCAAATCATGAGAGACACTTGAAGACTGAAAACAAACTGAGGGCTGAAGGGGGAGGGGGAAAGGGGAAGAGGGGTGATGGTCATGGATGAGGGCACTTGTGGGCAAGAGCACTGGGTGTTATATGGAAACCAACTTGACAATAAAATATAAATTAAAAATGAGAGAAAACTAATATAACCAAATAAAGACAAATGAAAGAAGAAAAAAAAGGAGACATATCTAGAAAAATGTTGTTACAGCCTATGTGAGAGGGATTACTGCCTGTGCTCTCCTCTTCAAGGATCTTTTTTATGGCCTTGAGTCTCACATTTAGGTCTTTAATTCATTTTGAGTTTATTTTTATGTATGGTGAAAGAAAGTGGGCCAGTTTCATCCTTTTGCATATGGCTGTCCAGTTTTCCCAATACCATTTGTTGAAGAGACTTTTCCCATTGCATATTCTTTCCTCCTTTGTTGAAAACTAATTGACCAGATAATTCTGTTTATTTCTGTGTTTTCTGTTCTATTCCATTGACCTATGTGTCTTTTTTTAGTGCTAGTACCATACTGTTTTAATTACTACTACTTTGTAATATAACTGGAAGTTTGGAATTGTGATGCCTCCATCTCTGCTTTTCATTTTCAAGATTAATTTAGCTATTCAAAGTCTTATTGGTTCAATGCAAATTTTAGGATTGTTTGTTTTAGTTCTGTGGAAAATGCTGTTACTATTTTGATAAAGATTAAATTATATCTGTAGATTGCTTTAGGTAGTATAGACATTTATTTATTTTTTTATAATAGTTTATTGTCAAATTAGTTTCCATATAACACCCAGTGCTTCTCCCCACAAGTGCCCCCCACCATGACCATCATCCCCTCCCCTCCCTCCCCTCCCCTTTCAGTCCATGGTTCGTCTCCAGTATTCAGTAGTCTCCCTTGATCTGTGTCCCTCGCTCTTCCCCACTCTCTTTCCCCCTTCCTCTCCCCATGGTCCCCTGCCAGGTCTCTCCTATTAGACCTATGAATGCAAACATATGGTATCTATCCTTTCTGCCTGACTTATTTCGCTTAGCATGACACCCTCAAGGTCCATCCACTTTCCTACAAGTGGCCATATATCATTCAAAAAAATATTTGTTCTTCCAACCCATCCATGAGCATGGAATGTCTTTCCATTTCTTTGCATCATCTTGAATTTCTTTCATCAGTATTTTACAGCTTTCAGAGTAGGTCTTTCACCACTTTGGTTCATTTTATTCCTAGATTTTTTTGTGTGCAATTGTAAATGGAATTGTTTTCTTAATTTCACTTTCTGCTGCTTCATTATTAGCATTGAAATGTAACACATTTCTGTAAATAGATTTTGTATCCTTCAATGTCGAGGGCTGCCAAGTTTTCTGTCTGCCTGAGGCAAGGATTATCACTCCCGTTGAGTGAGCCAGTAAACAAGATTTGCATCTGGAGGCTGGAGATTGCCAAAATAACTTTGGCGACTGTCTTGCTGAGCTAGAGGTGAGTGGCCAAGGCACACAAAAGATCAAAACCATATTCAGTGTTAGTAGTTCTCCATCCCTCAAGATTGCTGAGGCAAAGTCGGGGAGCTTCTTTGATATGCATTCGACTCTGTGGCCTGCCTAGGTCAGCTTACCTTGTTCCCCGCCCCGAAGACTATATAGAGAACAGTTCTTTGAATAAATGCTCTCTTTCGCCTGATCGGAGAACCGTGAGTTCTGTCTTTACTCTTTGGGTCTCCCTCTCCTGCCCCCTTTTTCTCTCCCTCCCTCAGGAGAAGGACCCAAGACGATTCTCCACCCTGCCGGCCGCCCTAACCTGAGGTAGAGGCGGACCCGGGTCCTGCTCTACGCGGGGCTCGGGGCCAGCAAGTGCCTCCGCAGCCCAGAGTGGAAGCGGATGGACGACTGGACTAGCGTTCTGGGTCCCGCGGGTTAAGACTCCCGCCAGGGGAACAACTAAGACGAGCGAACGAGCGTTCCGGGGCTGCGGGTTTAGGATGAGCGCGCCGGGACCGAGTTGCGGGTTATGACACTTCAACATTACTAAATTCATATATTAGGTCTAGTAATTTTTTGGTGGTCTCTAGGTTTACCTATATACAGTATCATGTCACCTGCAATGAGTAAGAGTGTTACTTCTTCCTTAAAAATTTGAATTCCTTTTATTTCTTTTTCTTGTCTGATTGCTCTCTAGAACTTCCAGTACTATGTGGAAATGGTGAGACCAGACATTCTTGTCTTCTGCCTGGCCTTAGGGAGAAAGTTCTCAGTTTTTCACCATTAAATATGACATTAACTGTGGATTTTTAAAATATAAGACTTTTATTATATTGAGGTATATTCCCTCTAGACCTACTTTGCAGAGGGATTTTATTATGAATGGATATTGCACTTTGTCAAATGACTTTTCTGCATCTATTGAAATGATCATATAATTTGTGTCCTTTCTGTTATTGATGTGACATATCATGTTTTCAAATATTGGACAACCCTTTCATCTTGGGAATGAATTCCACGTGATCATAGTGTATGATTTTTTTTAGTTGGCTCCATGCCCAATATAGGGCTTGAACTCATGACCCTTAGATCAAGAGTTGCATTCTACATTGACTGAGGCAGCCAGTGACCTAAAATATTATGATTTTTTAAATGTATTGTTGGATTTGGTTTGCTAATGTTTTATTGAGAAGTTTTGCATCTATATTCATGACATGCATTGGCTTGTAGTTCTTTTTTTGTGGTATCTTCATCTGGTTTTACTATCAGGGTGATATTGGCTTCATAGAATGAATTTGGAAGTTTTCCTTCCTCTTTTATTTTTTGGAATATTTGAGAAGAATGGTTATTTACTCTTCTTTAAATGTTTGGTAGAATTCATTTGTGAAGGTGTCTGGTCCTGGGCTTTTGTTTGTTGGGAATTTTTTGATTACTGATTCCATTTCATTGCTGGTAATTGATCTTAATCCAGGTCTCCAGATTCTAAATTTGGGGACTGCCAATGTGGAAGGAACTCTATGTCTTGGAGGAAATGAGTCACAGGTTATTAGAGAATTGGGGTTCTCCAGAAAAACAGAACCAACAGGACAAATAGATAAATAGATGAGGAATTAGCTCACACAATTATGGAGGCTGAGAAGTCCCAAGATCTGCCATCAGATAAAAGCTAGAGGCCCGGTGCTGATGCATAGGAGCACATGTACCCCAATGTTCATAGCAGCAATGTCAACAATAGCCAAAACATGGAAGGAGCCTAAATGTCCATCACCTGACGAATGGATCAAGAAGATGTGGTATATATCTACGATGGAGTACTACATGGCAATGAGAGGGAATGACATATGGCCCTTCGTAGGAAAGTGGATGGACCTTGAGGGTGTCATGCTGAGTGAAGTAAGCCAGGCAGAGAAGGACAGAAACCATATGTTTGCACTCATAGGTCTAGCAGGAAAACAAGAGAGACCTAATGGAGAACCAGGGGGAGCGGAGGAGGGAGAGAGAG
>NC_043717.1:49638354-49643433 GCF_006229205.1 Suricata suricatta
AAAAAAAAAAAAAAAAACAACAAACTAGAGGCCCAGAACTGCCCATGTGCAATTCTAGTTCAAGTTTAAAGGCCTGAGAACCAGGAGAGCTGATAGTAGAAATCCAAAAGCTGGCAAGCTTGAGACTCAAGAACAGTCAGTGTTCCAGTTTAAGTATGAAAGCTGGAAAAGACCAATATCCCAGCTCACACAGTCAAGCAGGAGTTCCCTCTTACTCCTCGGAAAGTCAGGCTTTTTATTCTATTCAGGCCTTTACCTGATTGGATAAGGCTCTCTCACATCAGGGAGGGCAATCTTTTTTATTCAACATCCTATTCAAATGTTAATCTTATCTAAAAATACCCTTACAGGCATACCCAGAATAATGTTTGACCAGATATCTGGGCACCCTATGGCTCAGTCAACTTGACACATAAAATTAACTATCATACTCAGGGAGAGGGTGAATGGCTCCCTTTCTGTTGAGAGCTACTGACTCCATGGCTGGTCCTCCTTAATCCACTTTCATAGTTGTTTCACTTTCTGAATCAGGTCTAAAAGCTGGAAATGTCCAATGCTGTTCACTGGGAAGGAGACAAGAGAAAGAGCTGGGGTAAAGGGATGGACAGCCCCCAGACAGATCCTTCTTTCCTCTTCAGTGTAGGGTTACCATGTGCCAAGAGTCTCCATGGACCTGACACTTGACTAAGGACTTTTTGGACAGGAACTTGAATGTTCCCTTTTGATAACACCCTAGGAGGATGTGTAACTAAACTAAAATGAGTTTGCTCCTTGGAGAGTCATAGATACACCAGGTGGAGTTTTAGCACAAAGTAAACTTTATTTGCAGCAAATAAGGAGACCATAGGGAATAACTTCCAAAGCCATGACTTTCCAAGCAAGGGTGAATGGGTTCCTTTTATTTACGGTTAGGATGAATATTTAGATAGGGAAGACTTGTTAGTGTATGTAGAGGTGGACACAAGGCCTCACATGTGCCCTGAGGAAACATGCCTGTACATACATTGTATGTTATGTAAATGAGGCTTATGCTCCTCCTTGGGCAGAGATTATAGTATTACAATGAGTTAAAGGTAGTTGTCAGTGATTCTAGAGGTCACTCTGTGGTCCATTTGCATAGGTGTGAGTCAGGGATTCCACTCAGACTGGTTCAGGTGATCTGGGCTGGCTGGAGGTCTTGTCTGGGAAGTTGCTATTGTTTTAAGGGTGGTTTCGGTTTCCATTTGCCTGAATTAAGAGATAACCTGGAAAAAAGAGCTTAAGGAAAAATGTGAGACAAAAGATCAGTGAGTGCAAGCAGGTGGGTAGTAAGGTCAGGTTTTGAGTCTAGCTGATGACAGAAGGAAACCTAGTAGAAGGTCATTCATTTGGAACCTAATAACCCAAAGTCATCCCAAAAGCAAAGGACTTGTTATAAGGCAATGCTTTAAATGGACATAAATTTTTCTTAAGAAAAAACACCATAATAATACAATGATGATTTATTGATCAATATAGCTCATCAAAAGATGGTGATGTATAATATTGGTTGAAGTCACAGTGGCCCAATTCATGCAGTATAGACAGAATGATGTGGATGATACCCGAGCCGAGTAATACCACAATGGCAGTCTCATGCATAGTCCATATGTAGTAATAATGTGACAAGTTCTTTTTTTTATTAAAATTTTTAAAATTTGCATCCAAGTTAGTTAGCATATAGTGCAACAATAATTTCAACAGTAGATTCCTTAATGCCCCTTACTCATTTATCCCATCCCCCCTCCCACAACTCCTCCAGTAACCCTCTGTTTGTTCTCAGTATTTAAGAGTCTCTTATGTTTTTGTTTCCCTCCTTGTTTTTAGATTATTTTTGCTTCCCTTCCCTTATGGTCATCTGTTTTGTATCTTAAAGTCCTCATATGAGTGAAGTCATATGATATTTGTCTTTCTCTAATTTCACTTAGCATGATACCCTCTAGTTCCATCCATGTAGTTGCAAATGGTAAGATTTCATTCTTTTTGATTGATGAGTAATACTCCATTGTAAATATGGAGTATCTTCTTTATCCATTCATTCAGATGACAAGTTTTTTATTTGCCTTCATGGTTAACAAATATTATGCATATATAAATACATTTTTTTCATGTCTCATTATAAAATCATTGTTTTGTTTTGGGGTAAACATTCCAAATTCTGGAAATAGTATTAATGTAGAAAGTGAAGTATCAGTCACTATAGATAAAAATCTTTTACGATATTGTTACCCTCATTTTTAAAAGGATTAGTGAACTGTCTGAGATTATACAGCTGCTAAGTAGGGGAAGTGGGATTTAAACCCCATATCTGCCTGACTCCAAAGCTGTCATGTGACTGATGAGGACCCAGGGATACAGAGAAGGGAGGTGGTAGATTTGTGTGGTGAAGGCACACTACTCCTACTCCCTCACCTCCTCTTCCAGAACCTACTTCTTATACACAGTCCATCCTGGTTGGTAGGCAGGGTCAGCTCTTGGGATTTGATGATATGTGTCTTTGGGAAGGCAGCTTTTGGGGTGGGGTGAGGGTGATAATGGAGGAGCAGTTCTCTTGGAAGGAATAAGGAGATAGTTCATGGGTCAGGTGCTGGGAAGCTAATGGGAGGCCATGGAAGGCCAATAGCTAAGTATGTTTGAATGCTTGGAGTAGGGCCACCAGGGGTTTCTAGGGTGGGTGAGTTGGCTAAGGGTAGGAAAATGATCGGGCAGGATGCATCACAATCCTCCTCATCAGCACCTGTTGGCAACTCCAGCTCACCTCTGCAGTGTAGGAGCTGGGGGAGGCAGCCACAGGAAAGTTGGCCTAGGAAACAGGGCTAAGGGGGTGGGGTGGTGGTTACCTCCAATGAAACTGGAATGGGTGAGCAGGAAATCTTCCCAAGGGAAGCATAGAGTGTATAAGGGAGTGCATATTAGTTTCTTGGGGCTGCTGTAATAAATTACTATGAAGTGAGTTGTTTAAACCAACAGAATTTATTCTCTGGAGGCAGAAGTATGAAATCAAAGTGTTGACAGTGCCACACTCTCTCTTGAGGCTTTAGGAGTGAATTGTTCCATGCCTCTATCTTAGCTTCTGGTGATTTCTAGGTATGTGTTGCCATTCCTGGGCTGTAGTTGCATCTATTCAATCTCTACCTCTTTCTTCACTTTGCCTGTGTATCTCTCAGAACCTTTTTCTTAGAA
The DNA here is from genome assembly GCF_006229205.1 of Suricata suricatta. Taxonomy (NCBI): domain Eukaryota; kingdom Metazoa; phylum Chordata; class Mammalia; order Carnivora; family Herpestidae; genus Suricata; species Suricata suricatta. The sequence goes on from NC_043717.1 coordinate 49,641,556, forward strand.
CAGTACATGTGATTGCATTTACTGCCTACATCATCTCAAAATCCTTAACTGAATTATATATACAAAGACTCCTTTTCCATTTTCTAGTGATTAGGACTTAGCTATAGGGGATGAGGATGTGTGTCAAGATGATTTCAGGATTTACCTCCCTGTGGCTCCTCTCTGATCTGTATGGTGGCTTCAATCTGAGTCTGCCTGCAAGATGGCTGCCACTTCTCTGGACATTCTTTCCAGCACAATAACATCCCACAAAAGATGAGAAAGATCATCTCTTCCTATGTAGTTCTGTTATAAACCAAGGAAATCTTTCCCAGAAGGCCCCTCCAGTAAGCCTCCCCAAATATCTCATTGCTCTGAACTCTGTCACATGCTCATGTGTAAGCCAATCACAGGCCAGGGGTCAAAGTCTCTACAACAGTTTTAAACCAATCAGGACCCATCTCTTGAATCACAGGACCATGTAGAAGAGGGTGGATACCTGAAGGAAATCAGGGTTCCAATAAGAAAGAGAAAGTCATGGGGAGGCCCTATTTTTCATACTTTGAATTGGCTATGACCAGATTGATCAACTAGGAGACACTATTTGCATCTTTTAGCTGCTATTGTTATCAAGATATGCTTTGAGTATATAGAAAATGTGTTGCTCATGCTACAGAAGGCCACATGATACTAGTTCTGAGGGGCTGACTGCTCATGTGGCATGTCTTCTATTCACAGATAATAACTGTGATCTCTTATGATTTTTAATTGAGGTGAAATTCACACAACACAAAAAACAATTACTTATTTTAAAGTATACAATTCAGTGGCATTTAATGCATTCACAATGCTATACAAACACTACCTCTCCATAGTTTCAAAACCTTTTCACACCACCAGAGGTATATCCTATATGCATTAAGCAGTCACTCTTCATTCACCCCCTCTTCCATCCCCTGGCAACCATTAATCTGCTTTTTGTCCCTATGGATTTGCTTATTCTGGATAGTTTATACGAAAGGAATCATACATTATGTGATTTTGTGTCTGGTTTTTGTTACTTAGCTTATGTTTTTAAGGTTCATCCAAATATATATACATATACATGTATATATATGTATATATGTATACATATTTGGATAAATATATATATATATATATGTATATAGTCAGTACTACATGTATTTGATATATGGATAAACCACATTTTGTTTATTCATTCATTTGTTGATAGACACTTGGGGTTTTTCTACCTTTTGGCTAGTAGGAGTAGTGCTGCTTTGAACATTTTTGAGCAAGTATTTATTTGAGTAAGTACCTATTTTAATTCTTCTGTGTTATATATATCTGGAGTGGATATGCTGGATTATACGTTAACTCTGTTTAACTTTTTGAGGAAGTACCAAAATGTTTCCTATAGAGGCCACACCATTTTACATTCCTACTAACACTGTACGAAGGTTCTTATTGCTTCATATCCTTGTCAATACTTGTTTTCTTTTTCTTAATAGTTTATTGTCAAATTGGTTTCCATATAACACCCAGTGCTCTTCCCCCCAAGTGCCCTCCTCCATGACCACCACTCTCCTTCCCCCCTCCCCCTCCTCCTTCAGCCCTAGGTTAGTTTTCAGTATTCAATACTGTCTCATGATTTGCGTCCCTCTCTCTCCCCAACTCTCTTTCCCCCTTCCCCTCCCTAAGGTCCTCCGTTAGGTTTCTCCTGTTAGACCTATGAGTGCAAACATATGGTATCTGTCCTTCTCCGCCTGACTTATTTTGCTTAGCATGACACCCTCGAGGTCCATCCACTTTGCTACAAATGGCCACATTCCATTCTTCCTCATTGCCATGTAGTACTCCACTGTATATATATATATATATATATATATATATATATAT
>NC_043717.1:49643533-49653498 GCF_006229205.1 Suricata suricatta
TTTTTTTCCCTCAGTCTCACCTTGCTTCACTCTCTAGTACAGCCAAGTTCCATCCAGAGAAATGTGGTTCTGCAAGAAATCCTTGATTTTTGCATATTCCCTACTCCCCCAATCCTTTTCTTTTAGAATACACAGTGTGGCAGGCTCTTCTTTTCTTCCTTGCCTTTCTCTCTTCTCTACTTTTCTCCTTTATTCTTTCCTTCCTTTCCTCCTCCATTCCTCTTTCCTTTCCTTCCTTTATCCGCCCCCCCCCAGGTCACATAAATAGGCTGGAAATGGAGGAATAGAGGTCTGAGGGGAGGAAAACTTCATCTGGTGAAAATGACCCTCAGACAGTTCAGGAAACTTGAATCTTAGGGCTCAGACACCCATGGCCCAAGCTCCTACTCTGTTACTGACTGTATGTGACCAAGGCAAGTCTCTTTTCTCTTCCAAGTCTCAGTTTCCTTTTATTGGTAATGTAAAATTATTGGAACACATCTGTGGTTTCCACACTTAAAAATAATTAAAAAAATTTATGTTCCAATGAACTAGAGAAATCAGAAAAAAATATATGAAACAAACAAAAGCAGTTTGCCCCCCCCCCATAGCTGCTCCAAAAGCAAGTCCTTAGAACCTGAAAGCTTGGTATTATTCATTCACTGAATAAATATTTTTTGAGTCTCCTATGGCTAAGCTTAAAGTTTCCACTCTACAGTTCTCTGTAACACTGGATATTTAAGGGATATGTTACAGGGTCTGGCACTAGCATTTATGCCTCTGGCTCTGTGTCTCTGATGCCTACTTTGTGGAGGCATACTCCATTGCCCACCCAGTACCTTGAACCTACCCCTTCTCTTCCTGCTCCCAATACCCTGCTTTTCTCCCTCCACACCCAATCCCTTGCTCATCTGCCCAACATTGTCTATTCCAAAGCAGGAGAGGAAAGCTATCATTGAGAGCTCTATTCCAGCTCCCTTCTGTTTCTCTGCCCAGATCATCCTAGAATTTGCAGCTGCTAAAAAAAATTGGAGGGGGCATCCCCTAGGGATAAGACCTTATCTACACTTACGATTACTGAAGCATAGAGTACTTGCTTGCTGCTCAGTAAACATTTGTCCAAGGCGAATGACACTGTGAGAAGCTCCCAGCTCCAACTCTTTACCTGCAACCTTCAGTCTTCCCTGAGGATCATCTACATGGGTAAGAAGAGAAGGAACAGGAAGGAGTTACCCATATGCTGGGAACCCTGCTCCTAGGTCCAGTCAGAAAGGAGCCTATCTAGATTTTTAGGTAGAACCCAGAGATGCGTATGTTTAACCAGTACCCCAGGTCATTCTTACCATCAGGGATATTTACAAAACCCTGAATCAGTAGTTCTCAGCCTTAGCTGTGAACCAATCACCAAATTCCCAGGCCACACCCCAGGCCAGTTACATCAGAGACTCTGGGGGTGAACCCCAAGAATTGATATTTTTAAATGTTTCCCAGGTGATTCCAATGTGTAGGCAAACTGAGAACCACTATCCTAGATGATCCATGAACTCCCTTTTAGCTCTAAATTCCTTGGCATAGAGACTGTAACATCTTCCTAAGCATTGTATGTACTAACTACCCCCCACTAGTAAAATGCATCTGGCTTTTGTCTTACTTTCAAAACCAAACCTATATCTAGGCTGGAGTTACAAACCATTCACCATCTGGTCTCAGCATATCTTTCCAGCCTCCTCTCTCCCCTTCTGTCCTTCCCTACTTTGGGCAGAACCAAGCCACACCAGATTATCTTTGGGTTTCTCTCAAATTCCGGGCTGTTTCAGGCCATCATCCCTTTGCTGCCACTGTGCTCTGTCCATGCTGCACTCCTACCTCCCAGACTCTGCAAGGAAGCACCTAGTTTTCCTTCAAGACTAGGCCAAATGTCACCTCTTCTGGGAAGTTTTCTCTGATATGCACCTTCCTTAAATCAGGCCTAACTGCTTAGGCACTTTGTCCTGATTGCTCTTGCTCCCCCACCAGGCTGTGCTGACAGTGCAGACCCTGCTTGGGATTCTCTCTCTCTCTCTCTCTCTCTCTCTCTTTCTGCTCCTGCCCCTCTCTCAAAATAAATAAAAAACATTTAAAAATCTTTAAAAAATGTTATGCTAAAATACATAAAAAATTTTGACGTGTGTGTGTGTGTGTGTGTGTGTGTATATGTGTGTGTAACCCTTTAAATTTCAGCCCAAGGCAACTGCCTCACCCTAGTTCAGGCCCTGGGATATTCTGTCTCCCTTAGCATTGTGGCTGGCTTTCTTACTTCATTCATGTTTCAGCTCAAAGGTCACCTCAAGCCCAAAATGGACTCACACATTAAATGGTCACTGAGTTTCAAAAAAGATCCTCACTGTGATCTAATGGAGAAAAAGGCAGCCTTTTCAGTAAATGGTGCTGGAGCAATTGGCTGTCTTTATGTGGGATTAGTGTACTGTATTCTATTATACCTCATAGAGAAAAGATAAAAGAATTAGCTATTCATGAGGCCTCTGGGACCATCCTGTTTGTTTGTTTGTTTGTTTGTTTGTTTATTAGAGAGAGATGGTGAAGTGGGAAAAGGGAGAGAGAGAGAGAGAGAGAGAGAGAGAGAGAGAGAGAGGATCTCAATCAGGCCCCATGCTTAGTGTGGAGCTCAATGCAGGGCTCAATACCACAACCCTGGGATAATGACCTGAGCTGAAATTAAGAGTTAGCTGTCCAACTGACCGAGCCACCCAGGTGTCCCTGGGACCATTCTGCTTAAAACAGCACACCCATCACTCTCAGCACATGACCCTGCTTCACCTTTTGTGGAAACACTTAATCACAACTTAACACTGCATTAACCATTCACTGGTTTTCTGTCCATCTACATGCTCTAGACTTGAAGTCCATTGGGGTAGGGATTTTGTCTTGTTAAATGCTTAAAGCAGCACCTGGCACAGAGTATAATCTTGATTACTTATTTGCTGAGGGCCCTTAGCATGCTGTGCAGTGTGATGGCAAGAGGTGTGGAAGCAAGCACACAGGCTCTGGAACTTCACTACGTGAGTGCGTATTCTGGTTCTGTTGCCTAGTAGCTGAAGGGCATCAGGCACCTTTTCTCATCTTACTGTGCTTCAGTCTCCCCATTTCTAAAACAGACAAAACCCCAATTCCAATGTAGCTGTAGCCAGAGCAAGGAGATGAACCTTGCCATTCCTCTTACATGGGGCCAGTGAGCTCATATAGCCTGGGACTCATCCTACAAGGCGCTCCTTGCCCTTACTCGTACCTTCTCTCAGGAGGCCTCTCATATCCTTCAACCCTCTGAAAAGGAAGAGCATATTGTGCACAGTGCTGTTCCCCAACCACTGCTTCTAAAGTATATATCTTAAGCAGATTGTCTGTAGTTTATAAGACAGTTTATTAGAGCTCCTGGTTTCTCTGGCAGCATTTTCTTTTTCTCCAAAATGTTCTATGTCAGGATAGAAAGGCCAGTCCCAGATCATGTAGCCTTTAGACACTGCCCCTAGCTTCAGGTGCAGGTGCCCAAAGAGAGCAAGAAACTTACGTTGGGTCTCAGAGCAGACCAGGAACAGAAGGCTATTTCTGCCTCTTAGTCCAGTGTTCTTTTGATTATGAGATCTCCTTCATTTTCCCATCTAAACCCTCTCCTCCTAACCCAAGTGAAGCCTCAAATCATAGTAAGTAATCTGTTTCTCAGACTCAAAGACAAGCTGGAAGAAGAGTGGGTCAGGCAAGATGGAATTGGCTGTGAACCTCTGCCCAGGGCTAGGCTTTGTCTAGAGGAACTGAATTTTCATTAGAACTAAGGAAAAACGTGTATTTTTGAGGCTGGCTCTAAGCAGGCTTCATATCACTCCTCCAAGCTGTTTTCTGCCCAGACACCACAGCCTTCATAGACCCTTCCACCCAAGCATTCAGATGCATGTACATGTTCTGGTTCAGAAGGTCCCCTATGCAATGTTCAAGCTTTTGCATATTTCAGATTTAAGTATACATGGAAATGTGTGTCCCTAATGAGATAATCATTCATCTAGTCAACAAACATGTTTTCCTACCAAGAGAGACCCTGGGAGCTTCTGTCAGCATTATTACTGATTTTTTTTTTTACCATGCTTCAGGTTTACCTGGTGATTTATAATTTTAGAAATACTCATTCACTTTATGCTTTCTTCTGTATAAAAACTCATTTGAGGCCCACCTGGTAATTTCACTGCTATGAATGAGAAAACTGAGGCTCAAAGACCAGAATGTACTTTCTGAAGATCAGATTTAGTGGCAAACCCCCCATGTTTCCTGAGTCCTGGTTCTGTGTTAACTCCATAGCACCAAGTCACCCCTCCAGGCATATACCCCTACACTCTCTCATGAGCAACTGTTTTAGTATTTGAATATCCCTCACTTTTCTTTAATGTCTGACCCCAATCTCTGCAGCTGGCATATGCAGTCCAGCTCCTCTGCTTCTGTTACTATATAACATCTGAGATTTCAGAGAGTGTTTTGCCAAGAGAGGCTCCAGGTTTCCCCTGAAGGTATAGAGGGAAGAAGTCAGTGGGGAAGAGAATGGAGTGACTCGGAAAGGACTTTAGTGCCAGTGAAGTGAAGAGAAACTGAATGTACTTGTTGCATTTGTATCCCCACCATGTGTTCCCCTCTTTGGCTGGCATTGCAGGGTTTTGCACCTCTAGATGATGTTTTTATTCAGAAAGAGAGAGAGAGAGGGAGAGCAATACCTATGCACCCCAGCAGTCCCCACTTGGATGATCTGGTCTAATGACTCCAGAATGTTTGTTTCTCAGCAAAATTCAAGGCCCAGCCTACCCTGATGGAAGGAGCTGCCCACCCAATTTCACAACACCACCTACCTCGCTGGATGTCTTTCACTCTGTAAAGTGAACAAAACTTTCTCCAAGAAAAATATAACTTCATTATCTTATTTATTGACATCTAGGCAACCTTGCTCAGGGGGAAACCAGAGTTTCACACCTTTTGGCTTCTCTTCAACCCACCCAATTTGAACCTGACTGCTACGCCTCAGAGGATGGGTTCCCCAGCCTCTCCCTTGAAGCCTATTTATTCCAGAGAATCTTCCTTCATTAACTCCATTTTGCACCACAAGCCCTCCCTTAGCTTCATTCTTTCCCACTTTCTACCCTGCTCTTTACCCCAGGTGGGCAGGAGGCAGCTGATCATTAGTGACAGCATTGCTTGGCCTCCCCTGCCCTCTGTCTTCCCATTGGTTCAGTCAATGGGAGGCACCTATAAGGGTTAGGAGAAGAGTAGAGTGAATTTTAGATGTTTGTACTTCTCACCTGTGGTACCACCTTCTTCTGATAGAAACTATCCCTCTTATTGCTGGCCACCTTTCTATGACTTAAACTCTGGCACAGCAAACAGGCCAGCCCCTCACCCAGCCATCTGCCCACTTGGGAACACCTCTCTGGGGTCATGGACTAGGGAAACCACCCTGTTTTACTCCCCGGGTGAGAAGAAAGCAGAAAAGAATCAGCAGGCACTTATAAGTGGGCTGTGAGCAGATAGGAGGTGTTCTTTAGGTTATTGTGACTAGGAGTGCAAGCACAAGGAAAAGGAAGTCTCTGGCAGAACTTGGCTCATCTCTGAGGGCCCTTGACTGGCTAGGGTAGACTATGCTATATTTTTTCTTCCTGTCTGCTTTCCTTCCTTTCTCCCTTACCCCCTTGCCTGCCTCCCTTCTTCCTAATCCCCTTCCTCTTACACATAGTCATGCCATGTATTCATTCACATAGTATCATACATACACGGACAGACACACAGAGTCTGGCTCCCCCCATGCACTGGCACTCACATACACACATTTACATGCAGTTACCAACACCATATGGTACATACTCCCTTTCCCTTCAGCCTCATCCATGACCCTCAGAGACACGCAGGGGCTCACACACAGACTCAAAATCACAATCTCTCTCTCTCTCTCTCTCTCTATCCATCTATCTTTCTCTCCCTCTCTCTCTCTCTCCACACACACACACACACACACACACACACACACGCACACACACACACACGCACACACACACACACACACACACACACACACACACTCAGTGGCCCTGTCTGAATTGGTCTAAAAGCCCAGCTTTCTTCATTTGTTCTCCACAGCTCCCCAGGTACTCCCATCTACCTCTCCAGCTTTGGAGAAGAACTTGGGAGGGCAGGCCTGACTATGGCCCCATAATCTCAGCTAAGCCACAGGACACTGCTTGCTACCTTATTTGTTCCCTGGAAAGTCAGGAAATAATTATTCCTGAGATGGAGAAAGAAGTATCAGAGGCCTTTGCTGCTCTAAGGTGCCAGGCCCTCACCCCGTTTTCCCCAGGGCTCAAAAGTCAAATAGCTGAAAAGGGCCTGGCTGGCCCAGCTATCCCCTGGCTCTTCCTTCCTCAGCCTGATCTCACTAGGATAGTTTGAGTTAAGAGGTCATTTTTATATCCAACAAATGTTTTTGAACATCTATCATGTGCTAAGCACAGAGGATACAGTGATGAAAAGATGTGATCCTTCTTCCTTATGGAGCTTACAGTAGAGGGAGACACAGGCTATAAATCTGTCAAATCATTAATTACAGTGATTTTTAGTGAGCTCAATGATGGGAAAGTATTTATCTTGGAGGGCCAGGGTGGCTTCCTTGAAGAATTGACAATTAAACTGAGATCTGAAGAACGAAAGGATTTAAATGAGGCAATAGTGTGGTGAGGGAAGGAAGAGTGTTTCAGGATGTAGAAATAGCATGGGCAAAGGCCTTGAGGCTGGAAACTTTTGGGAGTGTTTGATAAGCCCAGTGGGGTTACAGTGTAGTGAAAGCAGAAGAGAGTGGTAGAGAATAACATGGAAGAGATATGCAGAGGTCAGAGCTCATGGAAGCCATACTAAAGACTGGACTTGATTCTAAGAATAATAGAAAACTGTTGGAGGTTTATGTGCATGGGAGTAGCATGACTTGATTTGCATTTAATTATGTTTTATTTTTTAATGTTTATTTATTTTTTTGAGAGAAAGCGCACACGCAGGCACATGAGCGGGGGAGGGGCAGAGAGAGAGGGAGACACAGAATCCAAAGGAAGCTCCAGGTCCCAAGATGTCAGTACAGAGCTGGATGCGGGGCTTGAACTCACAAACCACTATATCATGACCTGAGCTGAAGTTGGACACTTAACCAACTGAGCCACCCAGGCACCCTGATTTGCATTTTAGAAAGATTATTCAGGCTTTGGTGGAAAGGATGGAATGAAAGAAGGCAACAGCCAACTCAGAGACCAAAATGAAAGTATATCAGGAAAAATCCAATTAAGAAAACAAACCATGCTGTATCTTTCTTTTTTTAATTTTTAACTTAATTTATTTTATTTAAATTTAAATCCAAGTTAGTTAACATATAGCATAATAATGAGTTCAGGAGTAGAACTTCGTGATTCATCAGTTACATATAACACCCACTTTTCATCTGAACTAGTGTCCTCCTTTGTGGCTATCACACATTTAGTCCACCACTCCACCAAACACCCCTCCTGCAACCCTCAGTTTATTCCCTATATTTAAGAATCTCTTATCGTTTGCCTTCCTTTCTCTTTTTATCTCATTTTTCTTTCCCTTCCCCTATGTTCATCTGCTTTGTTTCTAAAATTCCACATATGAGTGAAATCATATGATATTTGTCTTTCAAACTGAAGGAATTTAACCTGTGGACAGGGTTACACAGTGAACAGGAGAGCTGAGAAGCCAAACAGAGGATGGTGAAGCAGCCCACAGTTTAGCAGCAACAGAAGGCCACTTTCATCCTTAAGCTGGAGTAACAATGGGAAGAGGTAGTGTGTTACTGGAGCCCAGAAGCTGGCTAATTCAGTGGGAAATAGAACCACACAGAGTTGCCTAGTGACAGATGGAGCACAGAAGAGATACAGCTGTTGCCAGAGCCAGCACACAAAGCAGAACCAGAGGTGGAGAAAGACTTACTTCCTCTTGCTGTTTAATCTTCTACCAGTGCCTCCCACTGGCAAGACCCAACATAGAACAGAGGGAAGGAAAGGCCAGAGACAAGATCTGAATATAAACTGGCAAATGACACACACAAAGCTGGTATCACCATACAGGTAAAGAACGCCGGTGGCCTGAGGTATGTGGACTAACTCATTGCTTGCTACTCCCTGCACCCAAACATGGAAGACTAGAAAGACATTTCCAGCAGCCCATCTCAGGGATAAGCCTTCTTGAGTGTCTGATGGTCAAGGAAGGTGTGATAGGGTTAAGGCACAGAGCACAAAGGAGCCTCCAGGTCACAGGCTGTCACATTTCTAGGAGACCAAACCCCAGAGCAGAGGTTTCAAGAACTCAGGCTACCACTGCTTCCTTCTCACCAAATCTCTAAAGTACTAATTGTTCCCATATCTTCTAGACATCAGGAAAATTCCAGAATTCTCAGTCCTTCATAAAGAGTCTGTACTATGACTTTGCTAATCCAATCTTCTTAGAATACAGCTCTGACTCATGACACTCCTTGAGAACTATCAATGGCTTCCCATTACCTGTAGGAGAAAAGTCAAAATTTAGCCTGTGGACATCCATGATTGTCTAGGAACTGGTTCCAATATACCCCCTAACTTGATCTCCCCCTTCTATTAAATAGAAGTCGTAATTGCTATGTATTGAGATGTCTACTATGTGCTGGATGTTATTTTAAGAGCTCTACATGTATTATTTCATCAAATTCTCATAATATCCCTATACAGAAGTTCTTATAACTATCCTCCCTTTGCAGATGAGGAAACGGAGCCTCCAGAGAAGTAAGGTAAATTTTCCATGCTTACAAGGCTGTTAAGAGCCGGAGTTGTAGTGAAAGGACACAGATTGCTCAACCAGGGACCACCCTAGTAACACCCAATCAGAAGCGGCCAGCTCAAATGCTTAACATTCCTAAGGGCAGGCCTAGAGATAGAAACTATAGATAATCACTTATTGCTTAAGGCTAGTTACACCCTACGTGGGGGTCCTTAGCCCACTCTGTAATTGGTTAATTTCAAAGATACTCTAAAGGTTGTGATTGGGTCCCGCCAAAAGTAATGCTCTAAACAATGTGTATGGTTAAAGTTACTGCCAATGCTGTTAGACGATAATGATTGGATCACTGTACCTGTGTCACATTTTCTTGTAACTCCCCCTTCCCAAACCCCATAAAAACCCTGCTCAGCCCTTGTTCGGGGCTCTCAGCACCGATCCACTGCACTGGAGAAGTCTGAGAGACCGAGCTTTAAGCCCGGTGAGCTTAAGCCCATAATAATAAAAAGTCCTTTGCTTTTGCATGCATGACTTGGTCTCCCTGGTGGTCTCTGGTTTTGGGGGATGATATTGCGATCTGGGCATAACAGTAGTCTCTACCCCTAACTGATGTTTTACTCATTTTGTACCCACCATGCCATGCATCTTTGGATTCTTTTTTGCTTCCTTTCCTTTGTCCTTGATGAAATTCTATGGGATCCAGTGTATCATGGGAAGACTATCATCCCCACTCATAGTACTTTTGAGTATAATAGCTCTGTGAGCAGGAACTCTCTTGACTCGTGTGGCATCATACACCAAGCCTAGTCTTCCAAGACAGATCTCATTATGAAAGTTATGACCTTGGGCAACTCATTTCACATTGCTAAGCAGCCTCAGTTTCCTCATCCTTAGTATGGAGCTAATGATAATTTAGACGCTCCAAGGTGGTCAGAGACATTAAGCAAGGCAGCAAATAAAAACGAGGTCTCTGACATAGAAGTAGAATGTTTTGGCTTGCTGGTTTCCTTATAATGTTAATTGGTCTTCTCTCTGAGAGAATTAGTCAACAGGTTGGAGAGGTAAATGCCTTTCGTTGAATGGCTGTGTCCCTGAAGAAAAGTGAAATGTTCAATTACTATGGCCCCTCCACATGCAGCCTTGTGTTCTGGACT
>NC_043717.1:49653598-49658385 GCF_006229205.1 Suricata suricatta
TGATTACCAAGTGGCATGATTAATAGGAGAACTAACCCCAGTCTCTGTTCCACTTAGGTCAAGCAGTCAAGCACACACATTTTCAAGTAGGGGAAGCAGGGTCCCAAAGGCCACACAGCACTTCTGGCTGGATGGACCCCAACACCAGTGCATTGTGGGAAAAGCAGTTCTATAGCCAAAGAAAGGCCCAGTCCTTCCTGCTTTCCAGAGTCTTGGTTTAGAAGGACCATCTTCTGCCAGCCACGGATAGTGGTACCCACTGTGTCTGGTGAGCTTTACTCTATAGACTGCACTTGCCTTTGAGGCATCCTCTGGGATTCAGCCACTTATCAAACACTCCCTAGAGTAGACCACCCATGATATCACCAAAGCTCTCCATGCAGACAGATATTCACAAACCACAGAGAAATTTTAAAACATCCAGCTCAGGGTAAGTGGGGTTGGCCTTGGGTGTAGGGACCAAAGTATGAGCCACTACAAATCTGGCAGCACACTCAGGCTATGTATTCATCTCTCTGGCCCTGTCCACATTCTCTGACTTCTAATTTGTAATATAATTCACAAGCTTTTATTTCCTATGGCAGACACTTCTAGAACTCCAGCCTGTGGCAGTTGTGACCATGAAAAGCTGCGACAGAATGCAAAGATGAAACCAATTAGGGAAAAAGCAAATTCCCACCTACTGCCTGATTTTATTCAGATCCTGGACCTGTGGGCTGGTGCTTAGTTGCATGTCTGAAATCTGTTCTCACTGGCCACTTCTGCTCACTAGCTTCTTTCCTAGAATAATGTGTTCTTCTGTGTTTCTTTCTTGTCCTCCAGAAAGCCTCACATAGCCTCAGTGCTTGAAATATATGTGAACTGATAAATCATCCAATGCCTGTAACAGTCATCCCTCACCCACATGTTTGTACTGCATTTAACATTTTGGTAAGTGCTTGCCCGTAAATTATCTTATTGACCCCCCCTCAATGTGCAAAGAGGTACCATGAGAGAGAGATAGTATGTGGAATACACACTAGACAGGGATGCAGGACTCCCAGGTGCAAATCCTGCCATGGTTACTTATTCATTCTATGGCCTTAAGAAACTTTTCCCCAACTATAAAATGAGGGGGATTGGATCAGTTTAGGAATATAAGTTTACACAATAAGTAGTGGCCACCTGGATCACTACCTGAAGGTAGATTCTGAGAACATCTGGGATAAAAAAGAAAGAGTGAATGAATCAGCAATGTCTGCCATGGATGAGGGAGAGGGAAGCCATAGCGTACATACCACCCTTTTACCCTCTTAGAGGTTATTTAAAAGCCCATTTAGTTCTGAGGGTTTGGAGTCCTCAAGTGCTTTGCCCCAGAGGTCTCTCAGTCAGCTCAAGGCAGAGCTGGGTCTAGTTCCATTCCTCTACTCCATAAGCTTTTCATCTCCCCTTTAAAGTTCCACAGGGGCGCTGAATTCATAATTTATTTCAGTCCTAGGTGCTAAACTGAGATTTTCCAAGTATTTGCTTTGTAGCTTGGGGAAAGCTACTTCCTGAAATGTTGTTTTCAAGGTAAATTCATGTTGTAGCCTTGATCAGTACTTTCATATTACATGCATTTAATGGATAAAACTTGGTAAGAACTGACAGTACAGTGAAGAAAATAAAAATTATATATAACTCTGTCACCTAGGGTCATCAGTGTACACATTTTGTTGTACATCTTTCTAGCCTTTTATATATAAATATAAATATATATGATGTGGAGAATGGAAAAATGGCAGAGAAGCAGGGAGTTCTATAATCTCTGCCTGATGGAAACTACCAAACTGAGAAGAATTAAAAGCCACAATAGTCTGATCTCCAAGTACAGAGGTGCGTGCACAGACTCCTTATTGATAACAGCCTCCTGGCTACCTGAATGAGTGGAAACTGGGGCCAGAGATGGAGGGGAGTCTCCGCCAAAGCGGAATTGGGAGAGAGTGCCCAGAAACTTGGCTCCAGCCTGCAGAGGGCTGTGTGCCCAGAGGCAGCTCAGGACACTGGAGGGCTGGTCGCAAACCACCGTGCAGGGTGGAGTGAGGGACGACAGTGCAAGGAGGCATGTGGGATGGCCATGTAGCATGGCAGACAGCGGGGGGGTAAGAGAAGGAGAGATTGAAAACTCTCAGAGTGATCTCTAGGGAGGGGAGACCTCAGTTCAGAAAGGAGAAGCACAAACACTTCATGTGTAGCCACTGGTCATGGGGAGAGAAATCCGATCCCCCACAGCCGGCTTGTTCTCCCTTGAGCTCAGCAGCTTACCGACTTCAGGTAGAGCCAGGGATAAACTGGCTCCCCCTACTCAATACCGGCCAGAAAGGTGCCCACCTGCTGGAGATCATTTAAACTGTGGTGGCAGCATTAGAGTGCATGGACTCACCGAATTCCACACCCAAAAAAGAAATAACCCAGTGAAGAAATAGGCAGAAGACATAAACAGATACTTTTCCAAAGAGGACATCCAGATGGCCTACAGGCACATGAAACGATGCTCAACATCACTCATAATCAGGGAAACACAAATCAAAATGACGAGATACTACCTCACACCAGTCAGAGTGGCTAAAATGAACAAAGCAAGAGACTATAAATGCTGGCGAGGGTGTGGAGAAACGGGCACCCTCCTACACTGTTGCTGAGAATGTAAACTGGTGCAGCTGCTCTGGAAAACAGTGTGGAGCTTCCTCAAAAAACTATCAATAGAACTCCCCTATGACCCAGCAATAGCACTGCTAGGGATCTACCCGAGGGATACAGAAATGCTGATGCATAGGAGCACATGTACCCCAATATTCATAGCAGCACTGTCAACAATAGCCAAATCATGGAAAGATGATGTCCATCACCTGATGAATGGATCAAGAAGATGTGGTATATATATAAAATGGAATATTTCATGGCAATGAGAAAGAATGAAATGTGGCCATTTGTAGCAAAGTGTATAGACCTCGAGGGTGTCATGCTAAGCAAAATAAGTCAGGCAGAGGACAGATACCATATGTTTGCACTCATAGGTCTAACAGGAGAGAGGTGGAAACCTAATGAGGACCATGGGGAAGGGAAGAGGGAAAGAGTGTTGGGGGAGAGAGAGGGACACAAAACCTGAGAGACTATTAAATATTGAAAACGAACCGAGGGTTGAAGGGGGAGGGGGGGGAAAGAGGTGGTGGTAATGGAGAAGGGCACTTGTGGGGAAGAGCACTGGGTGTTACATGGAAACCAATTTGACAATAAACTATTATAAAAATTAAAAAAAAAAAGTAAAGTGCACTGACTAGGATTTAGAAACCTGGCAGAACATAGAAACCCAAAGCAATTTGACCTGTCCATGGAACAGAGAAATCAGACTCAAGAGAGTGGCTGGCAATGCATGGACTGAGGGGGGCTTGGGGTTTCGCCATTCTTCTCCCCACTACCATTAAGGCAGGGCCTCAGAGAGCAACCACTGAGATCCGACCTACCAACATCAAACCACGGCAATCTGTACTGGAGAGCTGCTTTTTTTCTTATTATTTTTACTATTTATTATTTTCTTCAATTTACCCTTTTTTTTCTTATTTTTATTTTTTAAATTTTCTCTTGTTTTCTCTTGTCTATACTCCTTTTTCCATCTTTTCTCCCTTTCCACCCTGGAGTCTGGGAAAGATCAACATTTCTGCACTGCTGTGATTAAATCAGCACTTACGATCCAGATATATTTTCCCTTACCTCATTCTTATCTCTCCCCTTGGCAGGTTTTATGCTCAGACTGTCCTTTATCTTTGGGTATTTCTGTCCCTCCCCCCACTTTCTTTTTTTCCTTTCCTGTCCTCTCCCTTTTCTTTTCTGTTCTTTTTTTCTTTACCCTTTTGGTTTGCTTGTTTACTTGATCTGTCTGCATTTGCATGCTTTTGTTCCCTGTGTGTTTGTCTGTCTGTTTTCCCTTTCAGGGCTACCTCAAGAAACAAGCCAAACCACACATGGCGGAGAGTCTCAAATATCACTGAGTAGGGAAATAAATTAATCAGAGGCATAAGAAGAGAAATTGCAAGACACCAATAAAGGAACATCTCCTGAAATGACAGGCCCTGGACAGTCATTGAGCCTCCCTTAATAGAGCAATACTAACAGGTGCACAGTACAGAACGAGCTTTTAAAACTGACACGAGGCAAAAAGCTAGCCAAAATGACTAAATGAAACAAATCTCCTCTAAAGAAATTCCAGAAAGAAATCACAGCTACAGAACTGCCCAAACAGACACAAGCAACATAACTGAACAGGAATTTAGAACAACTGTCATAAAATTAATTGCTTGGCTTGAAAAAGCATGGAAACCATCAGAGAAGTTATTGATACAAAGACTAGAGAACGTCAAAAGGCTATAAATTAGGTGAATAATAAAATGGAGGCTGCCACTGCACGGATGGAAGAAGCAGAGAGGAGAATGGGTGAATTAGAAGACACAGTTATAGCAAAAGAGAAAGCCAAGAAAAAGAGAGAGAAATTGATACAGGAGCACGAAAGAAGAATTCAAGACTTCAGTGGTACAATCTAATGGAACAATATCCGTACCTAGGAGTTCCTGAGGAGGAAGAAAGAGAAAAAGGTCCTGAAGGGGTGCTGGATCAAATTATAGCTGAAAACTTCTCTAATCTGGGGAAAGAAAAAGACATTGAAATTCAAGAGGCACATTGAACTCCCCTAAGATATAATTGGAACCGACTCTTGGCATGACATATCATAGGGAAACTGGCAAAATATAAGGATAAACAGAGAATTCTGAAAG